>NC_065535.1:12773281-13122031 GCF_932294415.1 Quercus robur | reverse complement strand
ATATTTTATTTTTTATATAAATATAGTATCAAAATTTCTATAAAATAATTTATTAACAAATATTTTAAAACTTCTCAAAAAAAAAAAAACAAATATTTTAAAAATATCTGTTAACTAAACCCAATATATTAAAATTCTGAATCGAAGTCTTTCCCAAAAGTGTAGTCTTCCCAACAGGTGAACGGATACCGATCGTTCACTGAAACGTATAAATTTGGTAGGATAGCACGTAAAGGACAAGGTTTCTAATTTTATTTTCGTAACATAAATACTTTTGTACAATCATACACATTAAAAACGTTTGATGCAATCATAAATTCTTGACCCAACGAATTCACAATAAATGAACCTCGACGTGCGGTGTGTGTCAGCATGAATTGAGGTTAGACATGGACTGAAGAGTGAAGACCAAAGTCACTAACCAAGCCAGACAATTGTCATCGATGTCAGAAACTTTTTTTACATTTTTTTTTTATTTTTTATTTTTTTGTTTTTTCTGAATACATACCAAATAAATAAATAAAATAAACGAATTCAATTCATGAATTTCAGTATTTCACCTCCCAGCATTTAAGTGAAATAAAGCCAGTTGGTTCAATTTTTTAATGTCGAAGATTTTTCCATTGATTCGGCTTGGATTTAGGTAGGGATGTGGATCTCCACATGTAATAACTTTTTTTTAAAATTTTGTTTTTTTCTTAGAATGAATAACTTTTAAAGTTTATTTTCTATTTTTAGAAAAACAAACAGTTAGATCATGGACGGAGCCATTCATGGACTAGGGGCAGTGGCCTCCCTAATTTTTTTTTTAAAATAATATAATTATTTAACTATATATTTAGGTACTAATTTTAGCAGTTTTATTCAATAAAATTACATTTTGTCCTTTTTATTGATCATTATAAGAGAAATGTTACAGTTACAAACTTTTTTACAATATTTTTACAAACTATTGAGGTAGCAAATTCTTATTAGTTTACATTTGGGTCCATCACTTACATCACTTTTTTACTTACTAATAACCACCAATCAAAACAAAAATTTGTAAAAAAAGAAATTGTAGATCTAGTATATTCCTTCTTTTAAAGTCCATAAAAAAATTTATAGATCTAAAATCTAAAAATATATATATACAAGCCCAAAATATTAGTCCAACAACAAAAAGTATCAATATGCAATTGAAAAGCTAAAAAAAAAAAAAAAAAAAAAAAAAAAAAACTTTGTGACTAATCAACCAATTTTACCAAAAACAAACAACTAAGCTCTTTAAAAAAATTTAAACAAAATAATTTTGTCCTTATCAACAAAAGACACTCTACACACACATGAAAAATAAAAATAATAAAAGAAAATCTTTGCCGATTAAGCAATAGAACCGAAAGTTGAAGCCATTGCATATAACTAACAATAAAATCACCCCCTAACTCTAAATCCTGACTCCGTCCCTGAATTAGATATTCTAGAATAGCATAAAAGTATAGTTTCTTTGTTCAGCAAAAAAAATATAGTTTCTTTAATTTCGTAACATGTTAGGTCCGTTTGTGTGGAGACGGGGTGTCGGAGAGTCCTACCTCCATTTAAGTGTGAATTTCTTGTATAGATTTTATTCTAAATAATAATAATAATAATAAATTGTATAGATTATGTGTTAATCGGAGTCTCACTATACAGCCTTTATATCTTGTGTTGTAATACATGTTAGGCCAATAAAATCCCTTATTATTATAGGCCAATTTTTTTTTTAAACGAAATTTATAGAAAGAGTTTATCTATCAGATATATTTATAAAAGTGTTACGTGAAGAATATCTTCACGACATTTTTACAACAAATCATATATGGTAAATTGTTATTGGTTTTAATTTGAATATATAACTTAAATATTACATTTTTGCCCACCTATAACTACAAATAATAACCATCCACTTAGAATTTGTTATGAAAATTTTGTGAATATAGAATTTCTCATCTATTTAAAGGCAATAAAAAATATTATATATATATATATGTATATATATATATATATATATATATAAATAAAGAGAGAAAGGCAACAATAACCTAAGAAGATGACTTGATAATTTATGCTTTTCCGTTCATATATTAGACATGCACCCATTGAGTCCCACAATCTTATTTTTCCTACCCCTTAGCTCGTTTGGACGTGGATTTCGGAGAGCAAACATGTACTTTCCTCACTTTTTGGAGTTAAAGATGCATTAATTATCATTTCATTGATTTCATGTGAAATCTCAAAGAGTTATAGAGAATCTTAGATTTAGTTAGTGAAATATGTATATATTAAGTGGAAAAAGAAGATATAAACCCTAATATTTCTATTGAAACCAAAAAAAAAAAAAAAACCAACAAAAATGGTTTGACATAGAATAGTCACAAAGCTAAATATGAAGTTTCAAAGTATACTTTTAAATCTTTATCTCGTCAAACCATGTCACCATGACCTAAAAAATGGTAGTGAAAGCTTTAGAAAAGAGAGAAAAAAAGTGTTAGTAGCACTGTGCGTGTGTCAAAGAGTCAAGACCATGAATATTGACATGTGTATGTGTTTCAGAAATTAAAGAGGGAAAAAAGTGTCACTAAGCAGCAAGACAACATATACGTCAAGACCATGAATGGTGTGTGTGTGTGAGAGAGAGAGAGAGAGAGAGAGAGAGAGTTTTTAAATAACCTAAGAAGTCTGAGGGAACCTTTCCATTTGAAAATCTTCCCGTTGGCATTCCTCCATTAAAATCTCTCCCATAAGGAGGAAAATCACACTTCACCACTGATGTAAGACCATTGTTGTTGCCTGTATCAACGATGGAGTCTCCAAACATAATGACTGCTAGAACTGTCTCATTATTTGGTAACTGAATAACCGCTTCTGAGCTACACAAAACAGTAAAAACAAAAGAAAGAAAGAAGAACTTGGTTGATAAAGAAAAATGTTCCATTTTTTTCTAATGAACGAAATGAAATGACTTGTTGGTCTTCAATATTGCTTCCATTCATTTTATAGTACAAAAAGATAAAGCCGACTATTAATGCTTTTTTTTTTTTTTTAATATATATCAACAGAGTATTAATGCTATTTATTGCACAAAACAAATTGCAATGCTTTATATCTACACTCTGAAGTCGGTAGCTGGATTCCTATTTAGGATTGTTAGAGATATATTAAAGATATATCAGACAGTTGAGAATTAAATACTTCCAAAACAATGGTTTTATTAACTCCCATGTCTAATCAACTCGTCATTTCATGTCATAACAATTTATTCGGCATGTATTAATTTGCTTAGGCCACCGATGAAGGTGGAATTGAACCAGATTATATGGTGTTCTCAATTTCTGATTTCTTCACCGACACTATCTTTCTTGGCCATGTGCTCTTCTTATGGCTCCTTTTTTCTTTTTTCTTTTTTTTCTATAATGATTTTTAACTATAGCCAAACAACATAATATTATTTCAATTTGTGCCAGCGAGTAGTAAATTTGTAATAATTTTCAGTGCATAATCAAAGTTCCACTACAAATCACATGAAAATCTCCTCTCTGCTGTAAGGACGAAAGCATTGAATTTGATATTGACTATTGAAATTTGGACTTGAAATGACTGACATTATGGAAAGGGGGATTAACACGTTTGGAGAATATAAATAATCAATGTGCCGATCTTGAAATGACTTGAAGTTTTTTTTTTCATTTTTCTTTTTTCATTTTTTTTTTCCTTCCTAGTGGTGCTTGAATAGCAGAATTTATGTAACGTGGATTTGGATTTGAGTTATTAGATTCAAATAATTTGGTATAGATATTTTTAAAAACCTGGATTTGAATTTGACCAAATTTACTAAGAATTTTAAATCTTACAGTCTAACCCCATTGAAGATTAGAAATCCTTAACCACACTGCAAAATGACTAGAATATTCTAAAACTATAAAAAATACTTTTAAAAACTTCAAAATGACGGCCCGTTTGGTAAAAAATTTAAGTAATGTTATTTGTAATTTTTTGAAATACGCGTGGGTGAAAATATATGTAATGTTATTTAAAAATTGAAAATGAATTGTTTAACAACTCTACCGACTGGGGCCTAATAAAATACTCTAAAGTCTAAACCTTTCAAATGATCAAAGTGCCTCCAAAACATAAGAAATGACTTAAATGCCCCAAAAACTCAAAATGACCAAATACCATCCAAACCATTAAAGTGACTAAGATACCCAAAAATCACAAAAATGAACAATATACCCCTAAAAGCTCCAAAATGACTCAAATATCTCATGCTTCTAAAATGACATAAATACTCTAAAACCTTTCAAATGATCAACATACTCTCCCAAAATAACAGAAAATTGCTATAATACCCTTAAAAGCTCCAAATGATTAAAATATTTTCCAACCTCTAAAATGGCAAAAATATCATTCTCCCAAAACCAAAAAAATGACTTGAATACCCCTATTGAGGGTATTTTGGTCATTTTGGAAGAGTGGGGATTTCAAATTCAAAGGTATATGTTTTTAGAGCATCCAAACAATAGATTTAAAATTTTAGAATTTCAAATTCTTCTATGTAAAAATGGATCCAAATAAGGAATTTTAATATATGTAGATACGAAATCAAGCATCCCAAATCCATTAAGTTAAAATCCAAATTCAAGTGTCCCAATGCAATTTAAGTGTGGACAAGTCTAATTTATTTTTCATTAGAGCTAGCCTTAGTATGAAAGAATCTCCTCCAAAAACCATTTCTCTCATGTTCATGTTTTTTGCAAACATTGTCACCTATGTAACTAAAATGGCCTTTTGTGTTGCTTACAAGTTATTCCATGTCAGTTAAAGCATTAGCATCCGGGGATGCAAAAAAAGTGTCTATTATACATCCTCAAAACCTATTTTATCATCTCATTTTACAACTCACTCAACATTTTAGTTTCTATTTTTACATACAACTCATTAAAATAATATAAATTATACCAACAAATAATATAAACAAATCAATTCTCTCTCTTCTCTCCCATCTCTCTCTTCCCTTTTTTCCTCTCTTCCTTTCTCAATCCATTAAAAAATGTGTTTTTATTTTTACAACCCATGAACAGTAGGGGTGTATATATACAACCTTACGTACTATTCACAGTTGACAAAAAATTTTAGGTACCCATACCCGAGTAAAGCCATCTGTTGAGTATTAGCATTGGGGTGTAACCCCCCCCCCCCCCCCCCAATAGTTGTAACTATTGAATTACAACCAAAAAAAAAAAAATTTATGCTCATAATTGTTGATATTTTAATTTAAAGTTAATTGTCAACCTGAAGTCCATTTTCTTCTATTTGTATTAAATTTAATAAAAACACTTCCATAAAAATAATAATAATAAAAGAATTTGTGATGCTAGTTTACCATCTACCATTATCTTTACAAGGATGCTGAGCTTGCAGATCATGTTTACGTTTCCATTATGCACAAATTCCTTTTATTTAATTTTTTTTGGGGAAAAGACAACCCTACTTAAATTGAGAAAAACCGGCTAAATCAGTTTGAAAGTACAGAAATAAACTGTGGTGGAACATCATTCATCCACACAAAAAAGCCTAGTATATTAACTGCAAATCTAGCCAAATTATGAGCAACTTTATTATCTTCTCTCTTAACATATGAGTAACGTTAAATAAAGTAGAACAAACTCGGACATCTTCAAGGAGTATACCATAAGGGGACAGATTTTTAGTACCACCTCTCAAAGCAGAAATCAACAGCAATGAATCTCTTTCCAAAACAGCATTAGAAATACCTATCTTACATGCAAACTGGAAAGCTTTAGCAGCGGCCATAGCTTCAATCTCCAAAGGACAGTAAGCTTGTGGAAGTTGCTGCGAGTAAGAAGCTAACACCAAGCCTTGGCTATTCCGAACCACCACGCCAATTCAAGACTTATTGGCTTCGGAAAAAATGGCTCCGTCAAAATTTATCTTAGCCAAATTTTCAGGAGGAGGTTTCCACTGCACACATGGTTGTGAAACTCGTGTTTTTGGTATTGGCTGAACTGCATGAAACTCCCCAAGCCGCTCCTTCGATACCCAGGCCATGTGGTGGGTGCTGCAACAAGGTTGATGAAACCTTATTTGGTTCCTTTTGAGTCCAGACAGACCACACTATCATGGCAAAAAGATCGAGACTAACTTGCTTCTAGAAAATCCATATTGCTAGTTCCTTGAAAGTCCCAAACTGTGTAATCCCACGAAAACCCCATAATGCAGAATCCGACCATACCTCATCAAGTTTTGAACTCAACCAAAGCGCATGAAGTTGATCCTCTGGAGCTAAATTGCACCAATTACATGTGGGGCTATTAATGACAGTCCAGTGTACCAAGTTAGCTTTGGTAGGTGTAAAAACTAGAAAGACTAAATAGAATTGAGAGAATTTCATTGATTGAGAGTCAATTACAAGAAAATGAACTGAATCAGTAAATACATACAAAATGCTCTATTTATATACACAAAAAAATAACCAACTCTATAATTGGCACCAAAATCAGTTATTTGAAGATTCTGGAAACTGTACACATGGCAAGCTTGAGTAACTAACTCTTGGATTTGTGGAATTGACTCCTTCAACAATCCTGGATGAAGAATGATAGGTCAAAAACGTTTTGAACCCTTGTGATGAATTAATTGATTAATTAGCCAAGTTTATTAATTAATCAAATTAACATACAATTGTATGTGGTAGCACAAACAAATCACCAATAAACTAAAGTATGCAACGGAAAATAAATTGATACAGTGATTTATTTATGAATGGGGAAAACCTACACTGCAAAAACCTCACTGGGTGATTTTAAGGTCACTACTCTCGAGAATCCACTATTATCAAAACAAGCGGTTACAAGTAAAGGAATCTCAATACCTTATATCAACCTACAATTGAACCCTTACCCCAATACCCAATTGGACTTATTCTGTAGTGACAATCTTTCATTTTTAATGCACAGCTCCCAGTACGTGACTAACCAATTACACGGATCCCAATACGTGACTTGATCACCAACTTGAAAAGGATGTTGGCTGCAAAGTTCTTTAGTTCATCATACAATGAAGATCATAAAGTTTCTTGGTCACAAAACCCTATGGTGTACAAAACACAACAGTTTCTTCAAGAACTAAGGCAAACTAGGTTTCCGATCACACTTTTCTTCATACTTGTGGAATTATGCTCTTGTGCAACTATGCGTAACCTTTTACGGCCCTCAAAATAATCCTTATATATGTTTAGGGTTGTGAGAAAAGAAAGCTCAAACATATACCCACGGATTGGATTGAAATCAACTCTGAAAAACTGAATTTTATAAACCTCGATAAATAGTCATCTATTGAGTTAGCTATTGAGTCACGAGCTTTAGTAGCTTTTAAACCTCGATAGATGCTAGCTATTGAGCTAGCTGTCGAGATTTAAAATCCTTCACTTTCTCACTTGATTCTTGAACAGACTTGCATGATTTTAACACTTGAACTTGAAACCTTGTTTCTTGAAGTATTAAACACATCCTAGATCTACCCAATTACAAGTAAAGTGTGTTTTGTCAAAAGATTAGCCAATTACATAAAATGTTGACATATGTTCCTAACATTGAATCACATATGTCCTAACAATCTCACCCTTTGACAATCCGTGATAAAACCACAACAAACAAATGAACATATGAGAGAAGTCATAAATCACTCAACTCATACTCACTTGTTGAATACAATAAAATCTATCCTAACACAAACTCTTGAAAAACTTTACAAGAAGAGAGTTTATGGATAGTAGACTTTGACAACCTGTATTTCTGAAACACTTTAAACAAAACTCATCAATGCATCTTAATGTGAAACAAAAATATAAGATTGCATACAAGAAATAAGAAATATGTGTATAAAGAAAGAAAAGAAACAACACATGTTAAGATAGGTGAAAGAACTGTAATAACAACCTCAAATGTATATATATCAACAAGTATAAGATTTGCTATCACAATATGATCACAAGATCTAAGGTACACAAACAATGTATCTAAATTAGAAAGAAAAAAGATATATAAAATTCTCACTACATCCCTCAAAAATATGAACACTCCCCCTAACAAAAATCTCCTATTCTAACCCTCCCCCTATGTGTATGACTACTCTTATATCCAAAACTACTCCCATTTTTTGTCACGAATGACAAAGGGTAAGAGTATCAAGTAGACATCTCGTCAATGCTGGAAGAGCTAGCATCATCATCCTCATCAACATCAGAAGCATCAGCATCACGATGCTAGTGGAGAAGGAGAAGCAGCGGTGAAACCACCCATGGCAACCTAGCGTCGTGCGATATGACCAACACAAGTGTTCACCTGACACAACTCATCACTAAGAGTGTCGAGGTGAGCATCCATACGCACAAGCTATGCCATGATGTCCTCAAGAGTCACACCTCTTGTAGAAGAAGAGGGAGCAAATGTGGATAGAGCTATAGAAGCTGGAGGAATCACTGTCCCGAATCGCCTCAAACGAAGCTGCGCCTCGTTCTGTTTAATGGTAGCGACGTCTACGGCACACATGACATGGAAGTGGTCGGAAACAGGAAAAAGAATAGAAAAATGTCGTAAAATCATCGTGATAGCCGAATGGAAGATGAGTTTATTACGGGTCGCGGTATCCCTATATACATCTATGATGGAAAGAATAAAACGAAAGGGAAAATCTAGTAAGATGCTCTAAAAGGGAAAGCAAAAATTCGAGCACGGGACTCAGTAATGGAGTTATAATGAGATAAAGGATGCAAAACAAAAGTCATAACCATGTTAAGAAACCTAGGGCCTTTAGCAAAGGCCGTACAAGAAATGAACTGACGATCACCCCAAATAGAGGGACGCTCATAAAAAGAGGATATAAGCTCATCTTTAGACACGGTCTTAAGATGATCACAAACAAGGTAGTCAGGATGCGCTACCCTGGGGACATAGAGCACGTCAGATACAATATCTGGTATGACCACGATGTGCGTACCTCGAACGCAAGTAACAAAGAAAGGTACTGAATAATCAAATCCATGCATGTAAGAGTAGAACTCTTGTATAAGCACAGATGGACAAGTGACTGGAACGTCACACAATGACTCCCAACCTCTACTGTGAATGACAGTGGGTAGGTCAGTGTTGGAGAAGTCCGACAAAATGACTTGGCGTTCCAAATGAACGCCTCATTTAGAAAAGTTCTCCGAAAAGTCCTTACAGGCCTTCTCATCACGAAACCGAATAGAAGAAGGAGTGGGGTCAGAGAAAGAAGTAGATGTCCCAAAACGAAAAGGCTTCTGGGACGAAACAGATTTTCGTTTAGGTGCCATGATGCAACTAACTGAAAGAAGGAGAAAGGGAGAAAGAGAGACAAGCAGAAAAGCACCAACACATTCAATATATCAAAATATAAAGAATTGAAGGTACGTATGCATGAAAATGCATGAGCACGTGATATGCAATAGTAAAAACATCATGGGCTTAGCCGCATCCAATCTCACACAATCATTTCAACAACGTAAAAATACATCTAAAATGTATGAAGCAGTGTTATAATGCACATGTGATGCAATGCATGATGATTGAAAGTTATTTTCACAAAGCCCAACCCAAAAATTTCACAAAAACTCCATTAATTTTGAAAAACCCTAAAGTTTATAAAAAATCCCAGAAGTTAGGTCAGAAAACATGAAATGCATGATAGAATGATTGAAAAAGATCATACCAAAGGAAAGAAGATGATCTTAAGGCCGAAAATCTCTTGGGAATGAAGTAGAGAGTGAAAAAATTGTGTTTGGGAGGTGAGAAGACACAGAAGTATCAAGAGAGATCGAGAGAAGTGAGTCTAAAATCGTGAGGACCCTATATATAGAACCTCTTAAATCTCGACAGATCGAGAGGTGTCAAAAGGTGTCAAGGTTTATAAATCTTGACAGATGCATCTATCAAGCAGCTATCCAAAGGTGTCCGAAGCAAAAACAAGTTCGATGGATTGAGTAGCTATCGAGCATCTATTGAGGAGATAGAAACTTTCTTGATGGATCAAGGAGCTATCGAGAAGCTATCGAGATTCCGATAAAAAGAAGCTGAAGAGCTCGATAGATAAGCCAAGTGTCGAGAAGTGTCGAGGAGCTGTCGAGGTTGCTTAAAAATAGTTTTTCAAGAAGAGAAAAACACAGACATGAATGCAACTAAACATGTAACTTAACTAAGGATCCAAACAACATTTTAATCCCTCAAAAACATCTCTCAACAAGAAAAATGTTAAGCACATAGATCCCAAAACACACACACACACACACACTAAATAAGTCTAACCAATTTTATATTTCAAAAACAAGTTAAGACAGTTTGGTGAGCATATATTAACACATGTATTCCTTGTGATGGCCAAATTACATTGTACCTGCACATGTATCAAGAGTAGCAAAGAATATTGCGTGTTGTGTGTGAAAAACATTGCAAGATTGCATAAATGTCTACATGTTATGACGATTTGAGATATGAGAAAATCACTTTAACCCACACACAATCATAATTGTTTAAGGGGGACTATCACCTTTGAGGTACATTCTATAACTCCCACATCTCCTAGAATACACGCTTGCAATCATATATAAAGCATTTTGATATTTTTGCTTTTATTTTTCTTTACATATATTTCTTTATAAGCAAACCATGCATGGGCATATAAGAGAGAGAAAAGAAATACCCAATTATGTTAAGCATTTGACATTCCATTTTTGCTATGCCGAAGTATATAAATGTCATTTCATGATTGGCGGGTAACAGTGGTGAGATGGTTATTTATGTCTTTCTCTTAGAATTTTCTAGTCCTTCCCGTCAAAAAAAGTGATACGAGTGTTAAGTACAAGAAATCGCTTAATCTCTTACTCATCACAAACACAAGCCACAAAGCTCACTTGCTTAGTTATGCATTGAGATGCTCATCTAAGTTACAAAAGATACAAAGTTTAGAAAACTTTGTTTCAATGGTCATCTAAAGTACACAAGTACCAATGTACACAAACATACACTGTTTTTGTTTTTTTTTTTTTTTTTCTAATTTTTCAATTTTTTTATGAAAAACAAAATAAAGCAAAACTAAAAAATAAACAACAAAAACATGTTAAACAAAACAAAGCAATGCATAAAATTAAATGCAAATGCATGGGGAAGAAGGAATAGAAGAAGAGATCAATCCATGGAGATGACACCAATGTTTTGGTGAAGAAATTCAGACTATTTACTGTCAAGAGGTTTGGTAAACAAATCAGCCTTCTGATCATCAGTGTGAATAAACTCAAGAGTAAGAGTATCATCTTCGACAAGCTTTCTAATGAAGTGATGTCAAACCTCTATGTGTTTAATTCGAGAATGTTGAACCGGATTCTTAGAGATGTTGATGGCACTGGTATTGTCACAGTAGATGGTAAGATGTTCTTGACAAATACTGTAATCATGGAGGAGTTTTTGCATCCATAGAAGTTAGGTGCAACAGCTACCAGTAGCGATGTACTCAGTTTTTGCAATGGATGGAATTTTGCTTTTTGCTCATTTGGAGACAAGATTATTACCCACATAGAAACAACCCCCCCAATATTCTCTTTCTATCATCAGCATTCTCAACCCAATCAATGTCAGAATACCCAGCTAAGACATCATTTGTGTCCTTACTGTACCACACACCAAAGTCGATAGTGGTTTTGACATGCTTTATGATTCTTTTCAAAGCAATCATATGAGACTCTTTGGGATTAGCCTGATATATAGCACACACTCCCACACTGTAACTAATGTCAGGTCTACTAGCAATAAGGTAAAGAAGACTACCTATCATGCTTCTATAAATAGATGAATCTACACTTTTACCTAACAAGTCAACAGTGAGTTTAACATTTGGGCTCATAGGGATTCTAACAGAACTAGCAAATTCTAAACCAAACTTTTTCACAAGATTTTTAGCATATTTAGATTGAGATAGGAATATACCTAAATCTTGTTGATGAATCTGCAATCCAAGGAAGTGAGTCAACTCTCCAATCATGCTCATCTCGAACTCAGCTTGCATGAGTTTTGAGAAGCTATGGGCAAGTTCATCCTTTGTTGACCCAAAGAAGATATCATTAACGTAGACTTGAGCAACTATCAACTTCCCGTCTTCCCTTTTTATGAAGAGAGTTTGATCTGCTTTTCCTCTTGTGAACTCATGTGACACCAAGTATTGTGTGAGCCGATCATACCAAGCTTTAAGGGCTTACTTTAACCCATAAAGTGCCTTCGTGAGATACAACACATGATTCAAAAAGTGTGGATCAATGAATCCTTTTGGTTGAGCTACATAGACATCTTCTTTAAAGATCCCATTCAAGAAAGCAGTTTTCACATCTATTTGATAGAACTTGAACTTCAAGTGACATGCCAGAGCTAAAAGAATTCTGATGGACTCCATACGGGCTACCGGAGCAAATGTCTCATCATAGTCTACTCCTTCCATTTGTGAGTATCCTTGAGCTACAAGACAAGCCTTGTTACAGATCACATTACCCTCCGCATCAGTTTTATTATGGAATATCCACTTTGTGCCGATGATGTGCTCACGCTCCGGTTTAGGTACCAAAGTCTAGACATCATTCCTCTGAAACTGAAGCAGTTCATCTTGCATAGCTTTCACCCAGCTTTCATCCAAGTCAACCGGTGCTTATGTAGGCTTGGTCCAACCTATCTCCACAGCTTGCCACACTTTTTCATCTAAAGACTGCAAGAAAGCTCTCATGCATACTTTCCAGTATGCAAAGTTAGTGTCATCAAATAAAGGAGGTATAATAAGAGACTGTCATCTATCCATGACAAATAAGGGTCAATGGATCACACAACAAAGATTAACCCTAATCAGAGTATGCCTGCTTTGATATCACTTGATAGGCCAAAAACGTATTGACCCCTTGTGATGAATTAATTGATTAATTAGCCAAGTTTATTAATTAATAAAATTAGCATGCAATTGTATGTGGTAGCACAAACAAATCCCCAATAAACTAAAGTATACAATGGAAAATAAATTGACGCGATGATTTGTTTACAAATGGGAAAAACCTATATGGCAAAAACCCCACCGGGTGATTTTAAGATCACCACTCCCGAGAATCCACTATTATCAAAACAAGCAATTACAAGTAAAAAAATCCCAGTACCTTATACCAACCTATAGTTAAACCCTTACCCCAATACTCAATTGGACTTGTCTTGTAGTGACAATCTCTCCTTTTTAATGCACAGCTCCCAATACGTGACTAACCAATTGCGCGGATCCCAGTAAACAACTTGATCACCAACTTGAGAAGGATGTTGGCTGCAAAGTTCTTCAGTTCATCATACAATGAAAATCATAAAGTTTCTTGGTCACAAAACCCTATGGCGTACAAAACACAATAGCATCTTCAAGAACTAGGGCAAACTAGGTTTCCGGTCACACTCTTCTTCACACTTGTGGAATTGTGCTCTTGTGCAACTGTGCGCAACCTTTTACGACCCCCAAAATAATCCTTATATATGTTTAGGGTTGTGAGAAAAGAAAGCCCAAACATATACCCACGGATTGGATTGAAATCTATACGTTTTTAGACCCCTTAAAACACAATTGGATTAATCTAGTTAATTAGTCAAGTGATTACTTAGTCCAAATTTCAGATCTAGGTTAACACAATCATATAATCGTATCAATGTAAAGTGCGGAATATAAAGAATACAAAGATATGATAACCTAGGAAACCACACTAGTAAAAATCTGGGGAGGATTTAACCTAGCTATCCTCAAGGTAAACTTGAATCCACTAAGAAATAATTGAAGTTTTACAATAGCGACTTAGACCACTAACATCCTATTGCTACCCACCAGTAGAAAACTCACTGACATGACCACGTGATAGCTTCAAGATCACAGACTCCTTCTTTCTTGGATTCTTAAGCAAGTACAAGCACTCCTGCTTGTGTATCTTTAAGCTTTTATTGCAGCAACTGAATGATCATCAAGCTCTCAATGAAATCTTCTTCTTGATAATCCTAAACATGTGTGAAGGCAACCACCTCTCAGATCTCACAAGAGATTCACACACAGAGCAAATAGAGCCACCTCAAAAACGTGGCTAGGGTTTCCCTTTTATACCTAGGGCAAAACATAAAACCCTACACGTCATATGGGCTTAGGGCTGAGTTGGAAATTCTACAGAAAAAACATTCTGCCCGACTTTCAATCAGTCAAGTCTAATTCTCAATCGATCGAGTCAGACCGAATTGCACAATGAATTCAGTAGCAGCTTGATTCCAACTTTACATAAAACACATACTTTGAGAAAGTTTAAAACAAGACTAAAAACCTGTTTTGATCATGGTTTGCCAACAAAATCAACTCTGAAAAACTGAATTTCATAAACTTTAATAGATAGCCATCTATCGAGCTAGCTGTCAAGCCACGGGTTTCAGCAGCTTTTAAACCTCAATAGATGCTAGCTGTCGAGCTTTAAAATCTTGCACTTTCTCACTTGATTCTTGGACAGACTTTCATGGTTTTAACACTTGAACTTGAAACCTTGTTTCTTGAAGCATTAAACACATCCTAGATCTACCCAATTACAAGTAAAGTGCGTTTTGTCAAAGAATTAGCCAATTACATAAAATGTTGACATATGTTTCTAACATTGAATCACATATGTCCTAACAAAGAACTCATGATGTGGCATGGCCTCAAGTAATTCCAAGACTGCTGAGTTAATCAAGTCCCCTGATGCAAGCCTTGTGGTCTGAGTGGTGCACACCTAATCAGCAAATGATGCATTACTTGCTACCTTCATGACCTAACCAATGCACCTAGCATCAACAACTGCTGCACTGCCTATTGCTCTTGTGGCTTGGCTAGTGCATCCCTCATCAGCAACTGCTGCACCACTAGCTAACTGTGTTGCTTGAGGCATGCAACACTGCTTTGCACTTTTAATAGTAGGCATAGAATTGCGACAAGCTCACCACAAGAGATTCTTCACCTTATTTGGGACATGTAGAGACCATACACCCTGCCAAAGTTCCTTATCAGGATTTGGCTTAACATCCAAACCCTCTAATTCTGATTATGATTATTCCGATTATGATTTCAGAAATCAATAGCCCGACTTACATGAGTAATTCCCATCATGAGTGAAAGGCCAGTACAAAGTGTCATCGACCACCACTCTTGCTAAAGGGATTTTCTTTATTATTTTGGCTTCCCAAGGTACAAAAATTCCGTCAATCAACTCATGATTCCATTGTCTCGACTCAGGATCAATCAAATCTTCAACTGTTATCCCTTCCAAAGATGTCACCAGTGGAGAACTAACCTTTGGTGGGTGCTTTATCGATAGCCAATGATGCTGCCATACTTTTATTAATCTTCCATTCCCAATTCGCCAATGGGCACCTCTCTGAATAACATCCCTCCCTTTCAAAATACTAGTCCAAGCGTAGGAACCAAACCTTGAATCTTTTGCTTCCATAATAGAACAATCAGGAAAAAAGTGAGCTTTGAACACTTTATAAAAAAGAGAATTTTCTTTATGAAGTAATCTCCACGCTTGTTTTGCCAATAGTGAGTCATTAAACATAGCCAAGTCTCTAAAGCCCATTCCACCCTCCATCTTAGACTTTGTCAACTCATCCCATTTCAGCCAATGTATTTTTCTTCAATCTCCCCATTATCCCCACCAAAATTTCTTTATCAGTGCTTCTATATCATGACATAGACCCAAAGGTAATTTAAAACAACTTATAGTAAAAGTTGGGATAGCTTGGATCACTGACTTCAGTAACACCTCACGCTCAGCCTAAGATAATAACTTTCATTCCCAACCTTGCAACTTCCTCCAAATTCTTTCTTTTATGTAATTAAAGCTCTCCTTCTTCCCCCTCACCACCAAAGAAGGAAGCCCCAAATTTATTTATTTTTTTACAGGACATGAATTCCTTTTATTGATTGCCTAGTTAGAATGTAGGTTGCGTGAATTGGGCATTTGATAGAACCGTTGTACATCAAACTTTATTTTTATTTTATTTTTTCCTAATTGGGAGGTCCATGATTCAATGGCAATTCATTACAGGTTTTTTTTTTTTTTTTTTTTTTTTTTTTTTTTGGGTAAAGAATTCATTACAGTTTCATTCATGAGTAATTCTTAGGTACTCCCGGAGCACGGAGAATGGTGCTCCTCCTCTCACATTCATGGTGGGATTCACTCATTAAATTCATGATGGGGTTCATTATGAGTGAGAGAAGAGCGCACCATTTCACTATCCTTCAGGACTACCTAAGAATTTTCCTTCATTTACATATAACACCACGAGTGGTCCATGTCATATATATTACATGGGTGGTCCATGCATGGAAACTTGTGGAAATTTGTGTTGCTTTTTTTTTTTTTTTTTTTTTCTGTTGAGAATTGTTTTGTGTCTCTAGAACATGTGTCTGTTTGGCTAGCTTATTTTTTGCCAACTTATTTTACAATTCAGCTTATTTCTGCTATTATTTATGGGTCTCACTATACTATTTGGTATTATTCATAGGTCCCACGTACTATTTCAACTAACATTTATATTTATCTACAATACTTTCAGTAAAAAAATCCAGTTTTAGCAAAATAAGCAGATCCCAAACAAATCCTATATATTACATATATATTCTAGCGACACAAAACAATTCTCAGCAAAAAAAAAAAAGCGACACAATTTTTTTTTTTTTTTTTTTTTTCAGGCTTGATGGTGGATTATTGTGATGGATATATATTAAAAGTGTTGACAATGTTGAGACTGTTGGCTATGTGGAGCCTAATTGTATTATGACCTGACCTGATATAAAAGTGTTACGGTTTTTAATGTGAGATCTTTTGAGTCTTGGATTGATTTTGGTCTATGTAATAGTTCAAAATGTATTGCCACATCTTGTATTTTTCCTATGAATAGTGAAATTACTTCTATTTCATGCACATCGGCAAGTTGTTGAACTATGTAATATTATTTTGTATGACTGTTTTCTTTGGGCCCATTATTTATTTATTTTTTCTCTATTTTTACATTTTACGAATCTAAGAATTTCATATATTCTCCCTACTAAAACCGTAAAAGTGACGTAAAATTTTTCTCGGACATGGTGCACACGAGGTAAGTTTTATCTATTGGATTTGGTAGACCCATTCCGGGTATATATGCATATCTTTACTGTGGTTTTTCTTTTTCATGTCACGTCCTTTTTCATTTGCATTCAAAGTTCCAATTGCGTTTGGCACATTGATAAGATTTGTGGTAGTTTGTTCTTAATGGATTTTGACTCGTGAGTCGTGACTGTTATCGGTTTCGTTCTTGAAATATCAGCTTCGTGACAAGGAAGTATCGAAGATATATAAAGCCTTAATATGTTTGAAACAGAGAGATTGAACGTAATTTAATTAATTTCCTATGGGACATATCCAACAATTATCTACTCTGCGTTTTGTATATAAAACCATCGAATTCTGTACTATCATGTTTTAATATAGTATGATAATCGTCTTTCTGAATCAAAACATAATGCTGGGGGGCATATTTATTTATTTATTTAATGATGTTCTCTTATACATGATTTTTTTTCGTTCACTACTGAGGCCACTCATACCTAAAAACCCACTTAAGCCCATTGACATTGGACCCTTCTTTGCACTAAGGGAGAAGATAATGATGATCACCCCATTAACAAAGGCTATAAATAGGAGAAATGAATGGATAGTTGGGGGATGCAATTCTGAGGGAAAGAAGAGAGTAAGAAAGAAAGAGAGAGAGAGGAGTTAACGTTAAGAAAAAGGGAGAAAAGTGTTTGCATTGGGTCCCTTAGCCTAGGACAACCCAAGGTAGGATACTCAGACCCACCAAATAAATAAATTGTGAGCCCAAATAGTGGTTTGGCCCATCAAGTCAGTCCTTGGAGCTTACAATTGGCGCCCACCGTGGGGCTCTCCTACGACGTTGTAGTTCTAGAGGGACTCAAACTCGGAGACAATGTCTGAAAGGCGTTCGGGGGACCGCGCGGGAACTGGATCCGAAGGGTCTTCTCGAGGGTCAAGTTGGCGAGAGCGCAGATAGAAAGAACGAGAAGATAGGAGGCATGACCAACTAGAAATAATGTCCGGCATGGGAGAGGGGTCGTACCAAACCCAACGGACGGTTTCTGACGCCACGGGACGTAGGCGGAGGGAGGAACGAGATGAAGAAGTCGAACGACTCTGCAGACTAGTCAAGGGTTTGGAGCTAGAGGTGAGAGGTAGGCGCCGGGGAGGAAATAGAAATGACCGGCAACAAGAGGACGGGATTGGGGGAAATAGATATGAAGAGGGATCCAATCAGTCTGGACCTCGACTGCTATGGAGTCGTTCACATTCCCGGGAATCATATCAGTACCGAGACCGTTCGCACTCGAGAGGGTTTCGACGAAATAGGAACCTGTCTCCCTCCCGGGAAACGGGGCAACGCCAAGACCGTTCACATTCTTAGGAAAATCAAGTAAGGAATTCGCTCTCCCCGGAAGAGGGGCGACCCCGGAATGTTGCCATGGACGCCATGAGCCGCGCTTTGCGAAAAGCAACTCGATCCCCGTTTTCGAGCGAAATTGAGCGAGCCGAAATGCCGGACAGGTTCGCCCACCCACCGTTCAACTACTATGATGGGAAGACTGATCCGGTAGAACACGTCAGCCATTATATTCAGATGATGTCTTTGCATACTCATAATGATGCGCTCATGTGCAAGGTATTTCCCTTGAGTTTGGGACCGACTGCGTTGAGATGGTTTAATGGATTATGGAAAGGATCCTTACAAAGTTTCTCTGAGCTTATTCAAGAGTTCGGAGTCCGGTTTGTGACGTGCAGCCGAGTACCTCAGCCAGTAGATGCGTTCCTGTCAATGAAAATGAAGGCGGGAGAGACCCTCTGTAGTTACGCCAGCCGATATTGGGAACTATACAATGAGATCGACAGGGATAACGAAAGGGTGGCGGCAAGCACATTTAGAATGGGGTTGCCCGAGGATTCAAGGCTACGAGAGTCATTGACCAAAAAGCCACCCGAAAGCATGCGGCAGCTTATGAGACGCATTAAGGAATACAAACGATTAGAAGATGACCAGCTACAGAGCAAAGGCAAAGCGCCGATGATGACTCGTCCCCGGCAGGCATGTTTCTTGTTCAGGCCTCGTGGGGGTTCGGCGATTCAAGAACCGGCCACACAAATGGGAGAAGTGAATGTGACGTTTAAGGAACCGGTACATAGGATTCTTAACCGAATCAAACATAAGCCATATTTTCGATGGCCGAACAAGATGGGCGGGGATCCATCCAGAAGGAATCAAAGTCTATACTGCACTTATCACCGAGATAGGGGTCACACCACCGAACAATGCCGGGTATTAAAAGACCACCTCGAGTAGCTAGTCAAGGTCGGGCACTTAAAGGATTTCATGCTAGACTCGGGGGACAAAGTCGTAGGGCAAGATAACCCTCTCCCACCCCTTATGGGGATAATTGAAGTAATCCATGTTGCGCCGGAGAAACTCATTGTAGGAAGAAGGAAAGGAGTGTTGATAGTAGTGCCGGTAGAAGGTAACTAGGGTCTACAGTCGCCGGGTAAGAAGATGAAGTTTGCATAGGAGCCTGTCTCGTTTGACGATGGTGATCTAGAGGGGACAATTCAGCCACATGATGACGCGTTAGTGGTCACGGCCCGGATAAACAGCTTCTTAGTAAAAAGGGTGATGATAGACCAGGGAAGCGGGGCCGACGTGATGTACCCCGATCTGTTCAAGGGACTCGGTCTGAAGAAGGAGGACCTCATGAAGCACACTTCACCTTTGGTTGGATTTGATGGCAAAGTAGTGATTCCTGAAGGGCAAATCTCTCTCCCCGTGATTATGGGAGGGAAGGAGGTATCTGTAACTCTCACAATAGTAAGCTCATTTTCCCTGTATACTGCCATCCTGGGAAGACCATGGATCCACTCAATGAGGGCCGTCCCATCAACATTGCATGTAAAGATTAAATTCCCAACCGAGCAGGGTGTTATTGTAATAAAAGGAGACTAGCAAGCGACCAGACAGTGTCTTACTGCCATAGTAAACTGGAAGTAGGGGAATCAGATCAGTCAGGGAGAAATCACTGGGCAACTGGATGGAGACATGGAGGATGGGCGGCCCGAACAAGGGCGTGTTGAAGAGGAAGATGTGTCCCGGAAAAACCTGTTATAGCAATTAAAGGATCCCCGAGAAGGAATGGGGGCTGGGTGTGCTGAGGAGTTAGTAAAGGTAAAAATATTGCCAGACACCAATAAACATTTTCAGGTTAGAGTAAGCATGAGTCGCAAGGAAAGAGTCCAAGTATTACTATTTTTGGTTCAAAATTTAGATGTCTTCGCTTGGGATCCCTATGAAGTTCCCGGGGTTGATCCCGGGTTTATCATCCATAAACTCAATATAGACCCCTCATATCCCCCGAAGAAGCAGAAGCCGAGAAGGTCGGCCAAAGACCATATTGAGGTGGTAAGACAGGAGGTGGAGAAGCTGAAGGAGGCAGGGGCCATAAGGGAAACCTTTTTTCCGGAATGGCTGGCAAATACCGTTGTTGTCCGGAAGAAGAACGGCAAATGGAGGGTTTGTGTGGATTTCACAGATCTGAACCGGACATGCCCAAAGGACCCGTTCCCCATGCCAAAGATTGACCAATTAGTGGACGCCACTTACGGGCACTCGAGGATGAGCTTCCTGGATGCCTTCCAAGGGTACCATCAGATTGCCCTGGCCGATGAAGACTAGAAGAAAATGGCATTCGTATCCCCCGATGCCAATTATCATTACACCGTGATGCCTTTTGGGTTAAAGAATGCCGGGGTGACATACCAACGGATGATGTCGAGGATGTTTTGGGATAAAATTGGGCATACAGTCGAAGTGTATATCAACGATATGGTGGTAAAAAGCAAGCAAGAGGCCCAGCATGTAGAGGATCTTCGGGCAGTGTTCGAGGTGTTGCGAAAGCACAAATTGCGTCTTAACACAAAAAAATGCACCTTTGGAGTAGGGGCTGGCAAATTTTTGGGGTACTTGATCACCAATAGGGGGATAGAAGTAAAGCCCGACCAGATTGAAGCTGTGAAGCGACTTCGGTCGCCGAGCAACCCGAAAGAAGTACAGGTATTGACCGGGATGCTAGCCACTCTCAACCGGTTCATCTCAAAATTTTCAGATCGCTGCCGACCTTTTTATCAGCTTTTAAAGAAGTGGAAGGGGTTTCGGTGGGATGATGAATGTGAAAAAGCTTTCTAGGACCTTAAGGAGTACTTAGTGCAAGCACCAATGTTGAGTGCACCAGAGCCCGAAGAGGAATTATTCATGTACCTCTCGGTATCCGAACATGCTGTAAGTGCTGTGCTTTTAAGGGACCAAGGAGTACAACAGCCAGTGTATTATATCAGCAAGACTCTAGTTGACGCCAAGACCAGGTACTTGCCCTTGGAGAAGTTGGTGTTGGCCCTAGTACATGCTACCAAGAAATTGCCTCAGTACTTTCACGCTCATACCGTATATGTGCTGACCGAACATCCCTTACAGTCATTATTGAAAAGATCTGATCTTACGAGGCGAATAGCTAAATGGGGGACACGGCTCGGGGCATTTGACGTGAGGTATAAGCCGAGAAGTGCAGTAAAGGGACAGGTGTTAGTAGATTTTGTAGCAGAATTCTCTCCCAATGGGGAAATGGTCTGTCAGGTGGAGCATCGCCCGTGGAAGGTACATGTGGATGGGGCTTCCAGCGCCAAAGGGGCCGGAGCCGGGGTAGTCATAATCACCCTAGAAGGAATTCTCTTGGAACATTCGTTCAGGCTGGGGTTTAATGCCTCCATCAATGAGGCAGAGTATGAAGCATTGCTTGCCGGACTGAGGGCTGTTTCATGGTTAGAGGCCCGGGACGTGGAGATCTATTTGAATTCAAGACTCATTGTCAACCAGGTACAGGGGAATTTTGAGGCTCGAGATCCTCGAATGAAAGCCTACTTGGACTTGGTGAGGCAGGTCATGGACGGCTTTTGTACGGTGAAGGTGATTCAAGTGGCCCGAGCGCAGAATAGACATGCCGACTCTCTCGCCACTCTGGCATCGTCAATTGCTAAGGATATTCCCCGACTTATCAGAGTGGAACTCGTCCCCAAGCCTAGCATTAAGGTGGCAGGAAGTGAAGGGGCTGCAAGAGTCAAAGTCACGACAGTCGCAACACTTGGTCCGAGCTGGATGGACCCCATCATGGATTTCTTCACCGATGACCGGATTCCGAATGATGAGAAATAGGCTAACAAAGTCCGCAGGGTGGCAGCCCGGTATTGGTTGTTCGGAGATCGGAAACTCTATTGTAGGTCATTCGGAGGGCCATATTTGTCATGCTTGCACCCGGAGAAAGTAGGCCAGCTCCTAGCCGAGTTGCACGAAGGGATATGCGGCAGCCATGTGAAAAGACGATCACTGGCACACCGGGCAATGACTCAGGGATTTTGGTGGCCCCAGATGCAAAAGGATACCGCGAAGTACGTTCGAAAGTGTGAACAGTGTCAGAAGCACGCCCCTCAGATACACCAACCAACCGGGCATTTGAACCCGATTAGCAGTCCTTGGCCCTTTGCGCAATGGGGGCTGGACATACTCGGGCCATTTCCCCGAGCAACAGGCAATCGAAGATTCGTGTTGGTGGCCGTTGATTACTTCACCAAATGGGCGGAGGCAGAAGCTTTGGCCAATATCCGAGATGTAGATGTGAAGAAGTTCGTATGGAAGAACATAATCACCAGGTTCGGAGTCCCGGAGTCCCTTATATCGGACAACGGGCTGCAGTTTGACAGTCGAAGTTTTCGCGAATTTTGCAGCAATCTCAGGATCAGGAACAGGTACTCTACCCTGGTGTATCCTCAGGGCAATGGCCAGGCTGAGGCCGTGAACAAGGTGGGAGCGAAGGGCAACTGGGCTGAAAAACTACCAAGTGTTTTGTGGGCATACTGGACAACTCCTCGTAGATCCACGAGCGAAACCCCATTCTCTCTCAATTACGGAGCTGAAGCCGTGATACCGGCCGAGATTAACCTATGTAGCGCACGGGCCTCAGAATTCGATACGAAACAGAACGAAGGTCAGCTGACGGGGTGCCTAAATTTACTTGAAGAACACCAAGAAGCAGCAACCATAAGGCTAGCAGAGTATCAACAAAAGCTTGCCCGGCGCTACGATCAAGGAGTAAGGGTGAGAGAATTCAGCGCCAGAGACCTGGTACTAAGAAAGGCAGTAGGAAGCATGCGAGATACAAATGCCGGGAAGCTTACCCAAACTTGGGAAGGACCGTACAGGGTTACAGCTATTGCAGGCATGGGGGCGTATTATCTTGAAGACTTGAATGAAGTACCATTGCCCCGACCTTCGAATGCTTATAATGTAAAGAAGTTTTATCATTGACCGGTCATACTTAGAAAAAAAAAATATATATATATATATATATATATATATGTATTGTACTGACTCATGGTAAAAATGCAACTAACTCGTTCTTGCCGGGCAGATTATCTTTGTTAACTATGTCTGGTTGATGGATAAGTAGGAAGCTAAAGAGATTCAAGCAGCCCCAAAATATTTCTAAGGACAGAAGCCTGCTTCTCTGTTCGATTCCTATCACCGAGCAGGTGGAAACCTTGCAAAAATATTTCTAAGGACAGAAGCCTGCTTCTCGGTTCGATTCCTATCACCGAGCAGGTGGAAACCTTGCTAAAATATTTCCAAGGATAGAAGCCCGCTTCTCGATTCGATTACTATCACCAAGCAGGTGGAAACCTTGCAAAAATATTTCTAAGGACAGAAGCCTGATTCTCGGTTCGATTTCTATCACCGAGCAGGTGAAAACCTTGCTAAAATATTTCCAAGGACAGAACCCTGCTTCTCGGTTCGATTCCTATCACCGAACAAGTGGAAACCTTGCTAAAATATGTCTAAGGATAGAAGCCTGATTCTCGGTTCGATTCCTATCACCGAGCAGGTGGAAACCTTGCTAAAATATTTCCAAAGATAGAACTCTGCTTCTCAGTTCGATTCCTATCACCGAGCAAGTGGAAACCTTGCTAAAATGTGTCTAAGGATAGAAGTCTGCTTCTCGGTTCAAGTCCTATCACCGAGCGGGTGGAAACCTTACTCGGAACTCCAAAAAGCATAACCTGACTTCCCGGTTCAAACCCAACCAACCAGCAAGGGAAAGTCGCGCAAACATTTGCGGGAACTTTAAAACAAACACGAGAGATAGAAAATATACATGCATCATCACAATTGATCGGCAAATAACACAAATTTGAAATCAAGCATGATAAATAAATTTTGTCATCACCAAAACCCAGTGATATCAAGATTCAAAGACCAAGTAAACTGTTTAAAATGGGAAATAATTGTCTAGTCGCCACAGCCCGGCGACTTGGGCAAACCAACTCGAAATCAAATAATAAAAGCAAGTAAAAGAAATGTAAAGCAGGTTCGGCAATTAGGAAGAAAGCTCCACGGGCTGTGTCTCGGAGGCAATCTCGACGGTGTGGCGCTCGGGCACGGGGGGCTAGGAATGGGCATCTTTACCTTGAGGGCCTTCAATGGGAGGGTTGCTGGTTACTTGGGCCCCGATCATCTCTACGTGGGCATCAATTTGCTCCACCAGCTCCCTCAGGCTATCTGTCTCCTCCTCTTCGATTGGACCGACTGTGTTTTGGGCAGCAGGGACAGAGACTGGAACGAGGATTTGATCAGGGTCCCTAAGAAAGGAGTCCTCGGGCACCCCTAGGGCCTGTAGAGCAGCCATCCAGCCCTCCCGAAAAGATAGCTGCCAAGCTTGCATAACCACCGGCTCCACGCTCTTCTCAGCGTCAGCAAACCCTTCATCGTACCACTTATTCTCACATGCTTCAAGGGCCGCCCGCAGATCAGCAACCTCTTCAGGTAGAGTGGAGTTCAGGCTTGTTCATCTCTGTCTCATTCTGCTGCACCACCAGTTCCGCCGATTTCTTCTTTGCCGAAGCCCGAGATTTCTCCACAACAACAGCCCTCTTCTCGGCAGATTCGGCAATTTTCATTTTCTCCTTTGCCGCTTCCACAGCCTTTTCCTTATCAGCTCTCTCCCGACCAACCTCCTCGGAAAGATCCTTCACCCTTTCATTTAGTATATGGGCTAGTTGGGCGGCCTGTTAAAGACAATGTTATTAACGCACAGCAATTCAAAGTTACACCGAACACAAAAAAAAAATATATAAATATAAGGACGTGCACGGAAGGAAAATGATAATAATGAGAATGCGAAGGAAGAGGACTAACCGCAATGGTGTGGCATTGGAGCCTTCTCCCCATGGACTCATCAGTCGCATCTGCAAATGCGCTTATGTCCGCGGGCAGGAGGAGGCCGTGAGCTAAGCTTTGGGCAACCCGGCCCCCTTCACCCTTCTCCCAGCCCCGAACGCTTGCGTTAGCCGGAAGGGGCATGCCGTCCAGCTCGAACGTTGGATGCCACAGAGGCACCGGTCTGGAGGACGAGGCCACATTTGTTCCGACCTAGGCCGGCGGCTCCCAGATGGTGATACCCCGGGAAGGTTGAAGTGGAGATTGGACTTGGCCCTCTCCCGGGCCAGTGGAGGATTGATCGGCAAGCCTTTGCCTCTTGCGTTGCTGCCCGAGAGCAGAGGGAGGCGGAGGATGAGCGGGAGGAGCCGGGACGCGCCCTTGAGGTGGAGGTTGCTGCTGCTGAATGGCTTGGCTTACCCCAAGGATGAAACGGCTGACGATCAAAGTCCTTCTGGTCACCATGTCTTCAGGAGCGGAGTGGGTCCTAGAAGAGTCACTGGACTCCACGACTTCTTACGCGACTACTTGAACCGGATTCGCAGGTTTGGCTTGTATGGCTTCACGCTGAACGGCCTCGTGAGCGTGTTCCCAGAGATGCCTGGATGCTACTTCGGCCGATTTGTCCCTTATGGGCTCAAGTTCATCGGAACAAGTATACCGTGGGCCGAGGTCACGGGCTTCCCCTACAGTGATGCTTGGGGGGAGGAAGTTCGCATGCCGAACATCTATGTAAGAGAGGAGTGGGCTATCTACAAGGAGGGCTTGGCTGAAAGGTTGCCAAGTGGAGTATACTGGGTCTATGCCGAGAATGAGGTGGGAAGCATGAAGTTACCCGTCCCGGTGAACGAAGATTTCAGACCTTAACACAAAATTTAGGTCTCGGACGTGGACTATTCTGACTTCCTGAGTGAACACTGAACCGTCTACAGCAAAAAGAAAACGAATCAAAGTTAGAGTAAATAATGTATTTACAATTTTGGGAAACATGAGAAATTAAAGGTTAGGACGAACCAACTTCACGTCATGACAAAGGGGGAGGGATGTCACCGGCAAACCAATTACCACGCACCCGGACAAATTCCCCGGCGGAATTCCTATTAAAGTTCGGCAAACAAAAAATCAGTCGTACCCTGTTATCTCTAGTCTTTAAGTAATAGTTTGATTTATTCTTTCCACAGAGGCTGTACATGTGGTTTATGTCGTGGTGGTCTAACTGCAAACCGAACGTTTGGTTCAGCTTGGCCACACAACTCACTACCCAGTAAAAGTTGGGGGGAAGTTGGTCAGCACTCAACCCGTAGTATCTAAGGGTGTTAAGTAGGAGGGGGTCTATGGGAAACCTGACCCCGCCTTCTAAGACGGAAATCAGTGGGAAAAAGGCAGTGCCTGCCCCTTTATGGAGAGCTATTTCACTTTCGTGACAATAAGCCAACTCCACATCATCAGGGATGCTAAAGGCTTGCCTAAAAGCGGCTAAGGGAGCTTTGGTGTTCAAAAGGTGAGCAAAACCCATTCTATGACTAGAAATTAAAAAGGGGCTCTGGGGAAGGAAATGAAAATAAAGGAAAGGGGAAGAAAACTTACTTCTGGCTCTAAGGGAGGGGAGGATTCTAGGTTTGTGGACTAGAGCGCAGGGGAATGCTCGGCAGAGAAAAGTTTCGAAGTGACAGAGAGTGAAAAGTGGGAAAATGAATTAAGATGGGTTATTTATAAGAGCCAGGGAAAGCATCAGTTGGTATGCAATGAGTAACATTAATTAGCAATGATGAAGTAGAAAGGGGGTGACCTTAGAAATGCCCAAAGCAGTCCACACGCGCACCTCGGTTTGTGAACCGTCAGCTAATAATGACTACAGAGCCGCAGGACCTGAAGCGACGCGTCTTTTGAGAAACGTATTTATGGACCGATGTAACCCCCAAACACGTCCGTTAGGCTTCTCGGGCAAAACACTGCCTCTCTGACTCCTT
This sequence comes from Quercus robur, assembly GCF_932294415.1. NCBI lineage: Eukaryota > Viridiplantae > Streptophyta > Magnoliopsida > Fagales > Fagaceae > Quercus > Quercus robur. The sequence continues at coordinate 13,094,583 of NC_065535.1, read as the reverse complement.
GATTCGTCCCCGGGGCCCGAGGACGAATCAAGGGGGGGCTATTGTACGGCACCTAAACACCCAAGTTCATATTGGGCCTTGGACCATAAATCAATGATATGGGCCAAGGATCTAATCTTCACATCAACAAAGGCCCCGACCCAAACCCACGAATAGCCACCAACGTGGACTGAATATTGTCAGGACACTTAAAAAGCGGATCGCATACGCCCTGCTCACGGGATGCTCGGGAAACCATTCCCGGTAACTATGCACATGCTCGGTCACATCGCCCGGACACATCACTGTTTACGTGCCCGGCAAAACCTTAGGAAACTCCGCTGCCGAACACATTAACTGAAGTGGGAACCATTTCCAAGGCCACTCGTACCTAAAAACCCACTTAAGCCCATTAACATTGGACCCTTCTTTGCACTAAGGGAGAAGATAATGATGACCACCCCATTAACGAAGGCTATAAATAGGAGAAATGAATGGATAGTTGGGGGATGCAATTCTGAGGGAAAGAAGAAAGTAAGAAAGAAAGAGAGAGACAGGGGTTAATGTTGAGAAAAAGGGAGAAAAGTTTTTGCATTGGGTCCCTTAGCTTAGGACAACCCAAGGTAGGATACTCAAACCCACCAAATAAATAGATTGTGAGCCCAAATAGTGGTTTGGCCCATCAAGTCCATCCTTGGAGCTTACATTATTGATGTAGCCCTTTAGGGTTTCTTCCGTAAATGTAGATTGTTAGGCTAAACTACATAGCCCTTGTGTATTATTGTATTCTATATTTTATGTTTTTGCTTCCGTATCCATACTAGCATATTCAACATAGTGTATCAATGTTAATATTTAACATTTAGTATCCATTTGGGAATTATTTAAGACTAAAAGTTAGCCTATTTTTAAAAAGATGAAAAATAGATTATTTAAAACAAGGTTGAGACAAAAAATAGTATGAGAACGACAAATCATGAATAATTTAAGCAAAAAAACTAACTTATAATTAGTTACCAAACGCACACTTTGACTATATCATTTTTTTTACTTATGACTAGCAATTTACCACATAAACCGGGTGTAAAAAAAATTTTATCAAAATTATCTATATAGTTTCTTATTTTCTTATAGACTTATATGACTTATTTGTTGTTTTTTATTTTTGCGAAAAAATAAAATCTATATAATAACTAATAACCGAAACATTTGAATTTTGTTGACTGCTTCTCATTGCGCCACGTGGCTACATAAATCACTACCACGTTTACATTTTAAAAACCTTAAAAGAGGTGACTCTTGGTTCAATGGTCTATGCGAAACAATTTTCTGATTCATTAGATACAACGTTTTTCATCTTAAAAGTTTCTCAAAAAAAAATTAAGTTCTTCTCAGAGAAAAAAAAAATACAACGTTTTGACTCTTGGGTAGCAGTTTACAAATTCATTTCATATTCCTACCCATAAAAAACTATATAAAAAAAAAAAAATCAAACACTTCACTTTTTCCCTCTCCCTATACGCTCCCTTCTCCCTTTCTCTGTCTCTGTCTCTGTCTCACTCTCTTCTGAAATGTATTTCCTATGCACAATTTTGAAACAATTTCTCTCTATTTGGTTGAAAAACTCAGAAAAATGGCTTCTCCTCTTCAAGAACAAACCCAAGGGAGAAATAACTATGGCCGGCCATTCCTGCCCCTGCCTGTTCCCTCCCGATACTCCGACCACAAGAACCGTTGCACACAAATATACAATTTGTAAGGTGCACCGTTACCATCAAACCGTCGGAACTACCATCGGTAATTTTTCTTTCTTTCTTTCTTTCTTTTTTTCCTTATTTCTTAGGTTTGGGAATGAAATATGACATAGTTTTGGGTTCTATCCCTACCAGAAACGGTGCTATTTGGTGGGTGTTCTATTGTGGAATTGTATTGTGTTTTGGTTTAGGTTCTTTAAATTTGGGTTTAGATATGATTTAGGTCTGGGTATTTTGATTGGATTGGATTGCATTCAGGTTTTGGCTTAGATTCGGTTTGAGTAAGAAATTTGGGTTAGAATTGTTTTTAATATCAGTTATATGTATTAGATTTGGTATTTCTTTTGGATATTTGGGTTAAATTTGTTTTGAGTATGTCTTCGCTCCAAAGAGAAATCTCTGGAGATCTTCATGGATTGATTTAGTTCTGAAGAATATAGATTCATGTTACCAAAAAATAAAGCTCTGTTTGCCATTTCATTTATGCCGTTTTTATTTTTTTTTGTTGAAATATATTCCCCTCTTTATATTTTCATTTCCCATGTTTCTTTTCTTCCATTGTTGTCAAGTTTTTTCAGTATATATTTTTCTAAAATTAAAGTTTATCCTGGGTTATGATATAAAGGCCATGTTGTTCACATATCACAATGATTAGGTCAATTTTATTATTAAATTGTATTTCATTAGTATACACACTCTGTAATGGTAGAGATGAGTTTTGTCATATTTGATCAACAAGGCTAATAATGCAAACTTTGCATCTGAATTGGATTTCCATTTCTACTTTAGTATGTCAAATATTTGAGCTTCAAGTCTCAATATCTATTTATTTCTTTTGTTTAACGATGTGCTCTGCCTGTTTGTTAAAAGAACTTAGTCAATAAATTTTTCAGAAATTTTTATTTCCTTTATGGCATGAGATTAACAATATGAACTATTTGAACTACCCTTGATTCTTTTGTTATGGAATTGTTGTTTTAAATTTTAATGCATCTTAATTTGTGATAATATCTTGCTATCTTGGAGGGTTAGTCATGTTGTGCAAGTCCACTAGATTCACCAAGTACATTCTCATGTTTGTAAGATTTCAACTTTTTTTAAAAAAAAATCTGAATTTTAAAAATCGTTCACTGGGTAAATTACTAAATACTCCTCAATGTCATTTTGTCTTTGTAAGTGCATCAAAAATCTAACAAAGAGGTACTTAAGAAGATTTTTGACATCATGAGAAAGATAGAAAGAATTCAGGTAATTTCAAATGTAGTTAATTCAAGTGATTTAGGTTTCAGTACTATTTCAAACACGATTTACATATGATCTATAAAAGACTCTGTCTGGCCTTCCACTGCAACAAAATTCCAAACCAACATAATTTTTTGCTCCCCAAAACACCATCTAAAACAAGTATATCAAAAGGAATTTGGGAAAATACTTCTCAATCATCATTAGAAGAATCAACTATACAACTTATATATGAAACAGAGTAAAAAGTCTATCTCTAACTAACTACACTTGACACGTGTAAACAGTAAAATAACCAAGCTTCTCACGTGTAGTAACTAACTCATTACTAATTAAATCCGAAGCTACATGTAGTTTTAGCTCCTAAGCTACTAGCCGTTTACTCTGATTTTCAATTCTGCAGATTCACTTGGTCTTGCTTCTGTCAAGGCATGATTCATTCCTTGCTCCTCATGCTCTTCATCCTTCTTCTCCATATTCAGATAAGGTATATTGGTTGGATTGATTTTGAACTTATGGTCTTTCAAAAATGGAATTGAATATGATTAGTTTTGGGTATTCTGGTCAGATTGATTTTAAATCTTTGATTTTTGTTTCTAGGTTAGATTTTGTTTTGATAAAGGTATTTGGTTAGAATTTGCTATCTTTAGGATATTTGTGTCACATTTGGTTTGCTTTTTTGTTTAGAGTATTTGGGTTAATTTGGTTTTGAGTATTTTTCAATGATGTTTTTAAAATAGAGAAAAAGAAACACAATCATGCCTTTCTTTTCCTTTTTCTTAAGAGATGGGAATGGTGACAATCTTTAAGTTTGGAAGACTCTAGATATTTTTTTCCTCGGTGATGGTTACCAATTCCTGTAGATAACCATAAGTCCATGAAAATAATAGTGATTTTAATGATTCAATGTGAGTGTGTGTATATATTTTATCCTTACTGTGTATGTTTAATCCATATAATCATGTTAAAATTAGAGATATGCACATGTTTTGATCCTTGCCACTTTGAAATGTACATATATATTCTTGATTGCCATTTTGATTTATAGCTGATATTCCTATAATTGTTAAAATTATGCCATAAACTTGATTTTATTGTGCTAAGTTTGATGCTGAAATAAGCTTTATTCTGAATTACTATATTATGGGAATATAGATTAAGGCATATAAGAATATTTTGGGTTCTGGCTTACTATTTATGTCCTTCGTATAATAGTATCATGAAATAATGTTTGTAGATATTGATTTAAAGGTGATTGTTTTTGCTTTCTCTTTAAAAAAGTTTCAGTGCATATGGAGGTATCTTGAGTCTACCTATTCAATTCTTATTTAGTTTCTTTTCTTTATGTTGCATTCATTTCTTAAGTTGTATTGTAGCCATTGTAATTTGATATTGAGGTTAACATAGTTCTATGGTGCATAGGCTTATATAAAATGTGAGTACTTTTTTTTCTCAATGGATTTTCTTGCCTCATATTTTATTTTAAGTTCATAAATTGATGTATTATGTGATTATACCATTTAGTTGAGTTATGATGCCAGCAATTTATTCTGTTTGTATTCTATTATTGTATTTATGAACTAAATGAGTTATGATGCTAGCAATTTGCTGCTATGGAACTCATTTGACTAAAGCAATTAAAATTTGAGCTGACAAATTTTTTCTTTTTAATGTTTCCCTTTTTAGGTGTATCTCTTGAACCTGTTTGGTTTCCTGTTAATTGGAAATGTTCATAGTTTGCATAATATTGCATTCATAAATCCAACATATCGGATGACGCGCTTTAGAAAAATTGGAGTCATCATTGTAATGGATGGGCTAATTCATGAAATGCGCCCACTTTAAATTTTTTTTTTTTTTTTTTTTATTGATGTAAGTTGCGTAAGCTTTTTGTTGTAAAATTGGTAGTACCTTTAGCATTTTCCATATGTTCTTACGTTTTAATGCTTTGATTGGGGAGTTTTGTTTTGTGTGTTAATATTTTAGATGGGAATGATTATACATGGGGAATTATTACTATAAAACTGGTAGAAGCACATGGTAGGTTAATGTTATGCTTTATTTTGAAGCAAATAAAAAGATGTGCTAAATAAGTTTGGTTTGAGGATAAGAAATATATAAATAAATAAATATATATATATATATATATATATATATTGCTAGAAGGGTAAAGATTGTTGAGGGATTGAGATAGTATCAAAAACTACAAGTGTGTTTCAAGTTTAACCATCCCGTGCATCGCACGGGTTAGCGACTAGTATATAAATATGACGTATGTATGATTGGCCTTGGCTAATGCACCGCGAAGTAGCAATAACTCAATGCTGTTGGTACGTAATTTCATCCAACTATCAGTTGTTGATCACCGTAGTGATGATCATGAAAATGTTTTGCTGTCGTGATTGCTTCTCGGCATCCAAATTCCCAACTACTTATTGGTGGGTTTTAATTTATATACGGACAGAGAGAATAGTTGTGGCTGGTGCATGTGTTATCTTTTCCTGAGGTTGGTATCATGAATTTTTTTGTAGTTTCTTGGCTGCGATATATGTACGAGCAAGATGCATACATGCTGCTCCACCAAAAAAAAAAAAAAAACGAACGAGTTTTAAGTAATATATATCTAAAAAGGTACTACTGATACATAAACAATTCACCAGTAAACTATTGCCCAGTGGAACATCTAATTCCATTATCCCCACAAGGCTTACAGAAAAAATAGTGGATAATTAGATAATATAGTCAATGTGGTATTCTAGTAATTGAATAAGAAATTTGAAATTCAATCCCCACCAATCACAAAAAAAAATTAATTGATGTCTTGGTTGGATAATAAAAAAATAATTATTAAGAGCAGACGTCATAAGTTAAAATCATCTCTTAAATAAAAAATATTAACATGGAACTCTTAGAATAATGGTTCATGACTTTCTTAGTTAAGCCGTATTTTTATATCTATAATTTGTTTGCTCAATTAAGCTTGGGAAGGGGCATGTCAATTGTAAATACTCAAAAAATAAAGGCCCAAGCCCACTAAGAACAGTGATACCTTATCCTTCAAACCAATCCCAAACAATAGAATTTCTTTAGAGTATGGGAAAATATTTCAAGTGCAATTCTAAATTAGGTTCAAGTCTAAGACCGAAGAGCCTAGAATATCAGAAAGGAATGACATAAATAGAGAATGAGAAAACAAGCTCTCCTCATGCAAGTCCAAGGATTAGTTTTTTATATATAATGTTTGAGTTCTACACCAAATAAAGCACTGTTCACTTTCTCTTTTTTCTATTTCATCTATAGGAATATCCGTCCCTTTTTCTAGGAGACTCCCCTCCTTTTATATCCTCCTTCTTTGCATCCTAACCCTCCATCTGTATGCCTCCAGGCGTTCTTAAGGATACTTGTCCCATCAAAACTCTACTGAAGATGGTGGAAAGGGCTGCTAGCTATGAAGTTACTGTTCAGGAGTCATTTTCTCATTAATACAATTGATAAGGTTGATGCAGGGCATTCAGTGTGGAAGAGGATAGTGTTCCTTCCAGGAAACTTCCTCCTCTCTTCCTTGCCTTCATTGCTACCCCTTCTCCTTATCCTAGAACATCACAAAATGCCAATTGTCTTAATTGTGCTTCCATCCTTGGGTGGGTGAAATCCTTGAAGCACGTTTATCTCTTCGGGTGTGGATTAAGCAATCTACTCCCTAATCCAATCCTCCTCAGTCCTTGGATCCCCCATGTTTGTTTTTAGACCTCTTAAAACACAACCAGATTAACCTAATTAACTACTTAGTCAAATTATCAAATCTAGGTTAACACAAATATCATATTATTGTAAAGTGTGGAAAATAAAAAACACAACAATATGATAACCCAGGAAAACCAAATCGGTAAAAAACCTGGAGAGGATTTATCCTAACTATCCTCAAGATAAAACGAATCCACTATGAAAGAATTGAAATTTACACAATAGTGACTTAGACCACTAACATCCTATTACTACCTCGAGTAGGAAACTTACTACCACGACCACGTGACAGATTCGAGTCCATAAACTACTTCTTTCTTGGATTCCCAGCAATCACAAGCACTCCCGCTTGTATAACTTTAAGTTCTTGAATCAGCAACTGAATTGATCATCAAGTTTTTGACATAATCTTGATTCTTGATAACCCTAAGTATATGTGAAGGCAAACACCTCTAGATCTCACAAGAGATTCACATACACAATATAAACAACAACAAAGACTTTAGAGAGCTTTTGGGTATAAAACCCTAGATCTATATAAGAGACACAAGATGTGCTCTAATATCTCTAAAAGCCCCCTAAAAACGTCCTTAGGGTTTCCTTTATATACTAGAAGTGTTTTACTTGAAACTCAATACTTTTAGTAGAGTTTAAGCTGAATTGGAATTCTGCAGAAAAATAAATCTGCAAGTGGTTCGATCGATCGAGTCTAATTTTCGATTGATCGAGCCTTGCAAATTTAGTCCAATAAATTTTGCAAGTGATTCCAATTTTACAAATAAACATACTTTGAGCAAGTCTAAACCTAAACTCTATGTTTTGATCATGGTTTGCCAACATAATACAAATTAAAGTTCTAATACATTAGTTCCTAAAGTCTTAGAACCTAACAAACTCCCTCTTTGGCAATCTGTAACAAAACACATCACAAACATGAAATGCTCAAAGTTACAAATAGCCCAAATACAATTCAACCTAACTACTATCTATCAATTGCCAGTGTAGACAGTAGCCATAACTGAATTAACCTGTATATTCCTGAAACACTCAACAAACACATAAACACATGTGTAGAAAATACAAGTAAAACAAAAATAATAAAACAACAAATATGCAAACTAACTCTCCCCCTAAGTTAGATACATCAAAAAAAAATTATTTTCTCCCCCTTTCAAAAACAATTTCAACTCCCCCTAAACAAAACAAACAGGATTCCCACATATTCTCACATTTCATCTAGAAAATAGAGACAACTCCCCCTATGAAGAGCAACAACTCCCTCTAAGAACAACAAAGGGTAAAAAAAACTCTTCCCCCCCCCCCCCTATAAAAATAGAAAAAACAAAACAAGTTTTGGGAAAAACTGTTTTGGGGAAACTTTTAGGAGGCGGGGGAAAAATAAAAAGACACAAACCAAACTTAAAAACTAAGTTGAGGATACACATGAAGAAAAATATTCTCTTTCAATAAATGCAAATATGACACTATGTGACCCATAAACAATTGCATGAGTAGAGAAAATATTTGCACATTGATTATCCATCATATCTCTTAAGAAAAATATTTTCTGCAATTCACACATAAAAATAGCATATACTAAAAAGTACATAACTCAAAAATTAATCAATCAATTTTTAAATCAAGTTGAGTACCTAATTTAGCAAGGTGTATGTATGTTATGTGTGAAACAATGAGAGCTATGACTGCAAAACGGCAAGATGGATACAGAAAACAATGCAATGCATGTGAATCCTAAACATAAATGATGCATGAAAAAATATTTGGTCAAAAACTTACAAACTGAAAAATTTTCAATTTCGATCGGTCGAGCATCAATTGAGCACCGATGGAGCTAGGCAGATTTAAACCAAAAATTTTTATCGCAATTTCAATCAGTCGAGCAACAGGTTCGATCAATCGAAAATCTGAAAAAATCAGTTTTTTGAAAAACAGAGCATTTTAATGCAGAAACTCCTCAAAGCACATTGTATTATGAATAAAATGCATGAGTATGAGATGAAAAGTTTTTCAAAAACACTTGAATTCAACCCAGATCTTCCAAAAACAAGATTTTCAATCAATTTGTCCTCAAAACTCAAATATTAAATACATTTTGCATTAAAATCAAGGAACATGTAATCTTGGATGGCCAAAACAAATTCACACATAATATCATGTACCAAGTTTAGCAAAGAGTAACTTGTGTAGTGTGTGCAACTAGCAAAAGTTTGAGATACATGTGAGGTGATATGTGAATAGAATTCAATCACAATTTCTACAAAATTCATCACATGAATTTGAAAGAAACTATCACCTAAAGAGTTACATCATATAACTCTCACATCTCCTAGAAAACAAGCTTGCAATCATGTAAGTTTCTTGATTTGCTTCATAATGTACACACCAATTTTATTTGATTAGAAACTTATAAAAATAGCCAAGATAATGTACACACCAATTTTAGCATTTAAACCAAGGTTACACCTTATGTTCTTTTTGTGTATGTGCTACACTTTCTCGAGCACAAAATCTTATGATATGCACTAAGGTGTTCATAATTGGCTAATAAATAGTGGTGAGATGGTTATTTATGTCTTTCTCAATAAGTTCAAGTCCGACAATCAAAGGCATGTGATTTTAAGATCAAGATCATGTAATCAAAAACTATAAACATCTTCCCACACAACATGCACTACAAAGCTCAAACTAGTAAAGTGCAATAAATAAGCTCATTCAAGCTAAACAAGATACATAAATATGTTATGTAAAGATAATATGGCCAACCTTGATTTCAAATCCAAGAAAAATAATGCAAAACACAAAAATCTTTTTGGTTTAAAAAAATTTTATGACCAAAAACAAAAAACACACATTATGCTAAATGATTAAAAATGCAATGCATGACAGTGCTTAACTAAGCTATAAAGGGTACACAAACAAGAAATATCAATTTCTTAATTAACCCTTGAGTGCATGTACAAACTAGTACATACTCATACAAAATCATAAATAGCTTAACACTTATATAACACATACTATTCAAGTTTCTCCACAATGTCAAGCATGTTCTAAATCAAGAGAGAGATATCATAATTCATGTAATCCTAAGAAAAATAAAAACAAGACTCAAAATAAAATATTTTTGTCTTTTTGAAAATTTTTCAATGTTTTTGGATTTTTTTTTTTCAAAAAAAAAACAACCAAAAACAAAAACAAAACATGTCCACAAACGATTGAAAGAATTAAATCAGGGACAAGTAAATAATATTCACCTTAGAGAAACTTTTCTCACCCATATAGCACGAGTCTTCAGCTTTGTAGGTGAAAATCCATGTGAAGCAGAGTGTATTTGAGGGATTACACCAATCTTTTAAGAAAGACTGAAATCCTGCAAATTCCTTTCACAAACCAACAAGCTTAAATTTTTCAAAAGAATATGAAACAATTTGTATGGACTTATGGCAGGAGAAATATCATCACATATCCTAGATTGAAATACAGAATGCTTAAATTTCAATTTATGACAATTAGGACGAATGTGATCGGAGACACCACAAAAATGACAAACAGGAACAAATTTAGGAACATCAATATTCCTAACAACAAATCTAGTCCCAGATTTTGGTTTTTGCCTCAACAAAGAACAATTTGGTCGAGTATGACTAACAACACCACAAAGGTAACAAATAGGCACAAAAACAGATTTATTATGCTCTCTAACAGTTGGTTTAGACATAGGTTTAGAAACTTCAGCATTTACATCAGAACTTTTACCTTTGTCTAACGTAGCAAAATAAGTATTTTCTTTATTATTCCTCTTGAAAGGAGGGATATAAACTTTCTTAGTTTTAGGCTTAAGAGAAACAAAAACACTTCTGTTATCAACAACAGGCTTGGTACTAGTCAAATTTTCAATTTTAGCTTTAGATACAACTAACTCTTGTTCCAAGTTTTTCATCTTCTCATCTTAAGAGGAAATTTGATTTCTCAAAAATTCATTCTTTTTATTAGACTCATCTAATCTCACAATCAATTCCTCTTTTTCAAGATTAGCCAATTTTAACTCTTCCTTAAATTTCTTGGAAATTTTCAAAGATTTAGATAATTTCTTACAAAGAGTTTCACAAGCATAAAAAAGATCAACAAAAACAATAGTGTCCTTTTTATTCAAAACATCACAGTCAAAAACAATAAGACACTTAAAATTATCCATGATAACAGGGTTCAAGGACCAACTCTTAGATCAAAAGATCTAAACACTAGAGCTAACCCACTCTAATACCACTTATTTATTTTTAGACCCTTAAAACACAACCAGATTAACCTAGTTAATTAGCCAAGTGATTACTTAGTCAAATTATCAAATCTAGGTTAACACAAATATCATATTATTGTAAAGTGTGGAAAATAAAGAACACAACAAGATAATAACCCAGGAAAACCAAACCGGTAAAAAACCTGGGGAGGATTTAACCTAGTTATCATCAAGGTAAAACGAATCCACTATAAAATAATTGAAGTTTACATAATAGCGACTTAGACCACTAACATCCTATTGCTACCTCGAGTAGGAAACTTACTACCACGACCACGTGACAGCTCCGAGTCCACGGACTACTTCTTTCTTGGATTTCCAGCAAACAAACACTCCCGCTTGTATATTTTTAAGTTCTTGAATCAGCAACTAAATTGATCATCAAGTTCTTAACATAATCTTGATTCTTGATAACTCTAAGTATATGTGAAGGCAAACACCTCTAGATCTCAGAAGAGATTCACATACACAGCATAAACAACAACAAAGACTTTAAAGAGCTTTTGAGTACAAAACCCTAGATCTATATAAGAGGCACAAGATGCACTCTAATCTCTCTAAAAGCCCCCTAAAAACGTCATTAGGGTTTACTTTATATACTAGAAGTGTTTTACTTGAAACCCAATATGTTTAGTAGAGTTTGGGCTGAATTGGAATTCTGTAGAAAAATAAATCTGCACGTGATTCAATCGATTGAGTCTAATTTTCGATTGATCGAGCCTTGCAGATTTAGTCCAATAAATTCTACAATCACTTGATTCCAATTTTACAAATAAACATACTTTGAGCAAGCCTAAACCTAGACTCTATGTTTTGATCATGGTTTGCCAACATAATACAAATTGAAGTTCTAATACATTAGTTCCTAAAGTCTTAGAACCTAACACCCCACATCAATAATTTAGGTTGAGGTGGAAACTGTGTACATTATAATTAAAACAAAGGATTAAAATACAATTTAGTTCTTTGGAGCTTACAGAAGTTATTATTTTCGTAGATTGTTAAAATTTGTGGATGTTTTCAGTAATATTTATTCATTGTTCGTCCCTATGATATGGCGCGGCGTATATTCAACAATTCGTATATAACATAATAAGAGGTTGAGTTATTGTAACTCTTAATAAGATCTATGACTCTTATGAGTTGGATATCTTAGTTACGACAGCATTCTTGATAAACTAAACCCACCTATATGCATATGAGTGACAATGTGAGGTTGCTTCTATGGAAATTTGGGATAATTCTCTAGATCACTCATAAAAGCTAAGATCTAGCATGCACAGGGCTATTCATGTGCTGGCTTAGAAGTTCATTGCAATGTACTTGAGTATGACATGTGATGCAACACCTCAAGACAGTTGTTCACTACTGTCTCTAGAACAAGTGCTACTGACTCACTAAGCGAGAGTTTAAGTCATTGGCACCCTCATTATGCATAATGTTTTACTTTTACTCATGTGTATACACTTTTTTTTATTATTATTAAAATGAGTGGGATGTTGTTAGAATGTTTTAATAAAAAAATAATATTTCTAATTTATTTCCCCATTAATTTTTAAGTCAAATTTTGACCATAAATTTGTACTCATTTATAGAGTCTTATTCGAGAGTTACAAGTTACGACCATATTAAACCCACATTTTTATACCCATTAGTTATATTTATTTGACATATACATAGCCATTATTTCATATACTTCAGTTGGCCTATTTATTCTTTTTGCAAGTCACCAACTCACTAATAAGTCTATCGATAGCTTCTCCTCCTCCACCAAAAAGTGAAATCCACCACTATTCTATTTAGAAAAGTTTATCCTCAGTCGTCACTCTTATTCTTTACATAAACATAGTATTGTGGTTTTTATAACTATATTCCCAAGGTATGAAGGAGAGTACTGTTTTAGATCATACTTAGTAATGCAAACTAGGAAGATAATGATAAGAGTTGCTGCTGTATCTCAGGGACAATGTGATTAAAATAAGTTTATTGCATCAGTTGATGATAAAATATCCTACCTACGGCGCATATCGTCTCAAGAAAGCAACATTATTTGCGCCTCAACTTTGTCACCTTCAAACACATAGAATTGACAATTACAATTTACATTCTGTGTTATAAGATATGTTTATGGACCAATGAGGTAATATTTCCTATATTTTTCTCTATCTTGAGGTGTACGTAATAAAAAAATTTTGTGAGATATCATTTATTTAATTAAATTTTTTTGGTAAATTATGAACTTCATTTTATTTATTAAGTTATATTTATACAAACATCTCTTGTTTTTATCTTCTCAAAAAAAAAAAAAAAAATCTCTTGTTGTCGAATAAAGGACATAAGGTTCAAAACTCACTTACACAAAAAACTAATCGGTATTTTAACTTAATAATAAAGATAATCATCATGGAACGAATGTTATATATTCAAATCTTATAGTGTTTATAAAAAATAAAAAAATAAATTGTAAAATGAACTATGGTAATGATTACCAATAATTGTGCTTGATCAAAGGCATTGTTTTTGTTATATACATGTGCTTGAGTCAACATAGCAAAGAAAAAAGAATCAATTTACGTCCTTTTGATGGAATGCAAATAACATGTGTAAGTCGAACCAAATTTGTAGAATACTTAAATAGTTCTGTAATCTTAGTATCTTACACTCCTTCAACTCATTGAAACACGTATACACATGTATAGAACTAATACCGTGCATACCACAATACTTTATTGTGGAAATCATTGCCAGCTTAGGAGTTGGAATACAAAAGGGAAACAATCCAATTCTAAACTTTACAAATATATGTTTATTTTTCATATCCATATTATGAATGAAAATTAGAAATCACCATTGAACTTGAGAATATGGTCATACAGACCAATTGTCGAAATTAATAGATGTGGTGGAATTCGACGTGAAGAAACCTGGCTAGTCACTTCCATTGCCTCAGAAGAAGCTATTGATGTACTTTGGGAGGAATTGAGAAATAAGGGTCCTGTATACTGCTTCAGTGGGATGATAACTATCCCAAAATATATAATCAGAAGCATTTACGCATGTGGTGGGAGTTGATGTACATAGTACAGCTACTTCTATGTCCCCTGTACCACAACACCCTCTATCTGCAACATGGAAGCCTGCATTGTATATTAGAACCAAAAAATAAGTAAGAAAAATTCAAAAAAAATTGAACAAGAAGATCGAAAGTGCATATATATAATGATGATAATAATGATTAATCGTAGTAATAGTAGTGATTTACCATAGTTTTGAGGGTTTTCAATGATATCAAGAAAAGGGTTGTAAACATCAACATAGACTATCCTACTATCTGGCAGGTTCTTGTTAAGGGAGTCTATTGTGGTATTAAGTTTAGAGTTGAACAACAATGATGCTCGGTTGTACTTTTCTGCACAATTTCTTTGTAATCCTCCAACCGTAGTTCTCTGTGATGGTATACATCCTAGTGGCGGTGCACTGAATACTCCAATCCTTCTTGCCCCTAGACCTTGAAGTTCCTTAGATACATAATAACGAGAAAGATAAGAACTGAAATGTTAGTGTTATTAATAATATTTGCTATTATTACCAGTAACTTTTCTCCTTTTTATCATAGGCAATTTGAAAAAAAAAAAAAAAAAAAAAGAGAATAGTGAATAAAACATAATCAAAAGCCAACCAACCAAAACACATATATTCTAACTCTCACTCCTTTTTCTAAGATTATTCTTGTGGGAAAATTGTAGTCTTGGAATGACAATGAGTATGAAAAATAAAGTCAGTGAGTCAAGGATAGTATATTGAGGAGATGAAAACTTACCTTTAAGAATTTGGAAGCAAACTTGATCATAAGGTCAGTGTAAGAAGAGATATCGTACATAATTTCCCGTGAAGGAGAAAGATAATATGTATTGGCAATGTCATTACTGCCTGCTACCAAGAAAAATAGACTGTTGGCCAAGATGAAATTTGTCTGCTCCGCTCCAAAAGTTGCATTAAGTTTCCCTATGTATTCTTTGAACATTCTTAATTGATCGGGCAAAGATATGACCGATTTTTGAAAAAAAAAAAAAAAAAACTGTTAAACCACATGACATCGTATTACTTTAATTAAATTAAATAATAGATAACTCCAAGTATAAACACAACTTTTTTTCACAAGTATAAACACAATCTTAATCTAACTAATCCTTAACCGCAATAAAACATAGTTAGCAATAGATGTTATTATTGGATTTGATTAATTGGCCATTGCAGAGGTTGCCACTAAGAGCCATTCCCAATCCAAAAGGTCGTTTTCTTTGTGTCAAGACAGTGTAAATATGAGAACCTTAAATAGTTCTATTGAATTTAAATCCAAAAAAGAGAAATGCACGAAATTGTATGTACCGCTAAAATGGGAGTCAAGGGATCATATCCAGTGCCACCAGAAGCAAAGCATACACCAGTCTTGAGATCTTGAAGTTGCAAGTTTGGATCCAAGTATGGGGGCACAAGCTCTTTAATTCCCAATTCCTCCGCTAAAGGGTGAAATAGAATTATAAATTACAATTTAGTCAGAAGTACATCTCTTAATAGAACATCCTTTTAAGTTTTAACAGCATTCAGTATTATTGTTTGGACAGCACAGACCTCAAATGTAAGTAAGGGACCCTAAGTTTTAGCATCTTAAAATAGTGTCTCTACCATATTATATCCACATGTATTTACTACACAAATAATGAATGAAAATCCTTTGTCTAAATGTCTTTATCATCTAAACCTTTTTCCCATGAATAACAATAGAAAGTTTCCTCGCTAGGATCAGTCTGCCTACGTACCATGAGGTCCGTGACACACTAAAACATATAAACATGCGAGTAACTTGTTTTTCTGGTCAAATATATCGGTGCCATTTGGAAAAAGACGAAGTCCACAAATGCACAGAGAGAGAGAGATACCTATTAGGTCTGTGGGGGCCTTTCCATTGCTCCATCTACCTGTTGGTTTTCCTCCTACAAAATCTCTCCCATATGGAGGAAAATTACACTTTGCTATAGTTTCTATATAGTTGTTGCCCGTATCCATGATTGAATCTCCAAAAGCTATAAATGCTGGAATGGTTGCATTTCCTGGTGGCTTTATAACAGCATTGGTGTTGCAGAAAAGAACAAAGGCAGTGAGACTAAACAATACTATAGCTGAAGAAGAAAACATTTTCTTAAAGAGGAAGTGCATTGTTTTAGCTAGACAAATATTTGTTTGCTCTCAACTTAGGTGACACAAAAAGTGATGATTTGTCCCAGTGGCGGAGCCAAGATTTTAGTTTAGAGGGGGCAAGATTGAAAAAAAAAATACTAAAAACAAAAGTAATCTAAAAATATTAATAGATAATAAAAACAAAATAAATAGAGAATTGTAACTACAAGTATATATTTCATATTATTAAAACAAAGAAACAAAAATGATCAATCATAATTACTAACAATCAAAGTGAGAAATTAATTTAAATACATAAAATTTAGACATAATTTGATTGCTTAAAATAAATTAAAAAAATAAATCAATCTACAAAAGTTAACTAGGGAACCTATTAATTGAATTGTCATACAAAAATAACTTTTTCATAATAAATTTTACGATTGTTAAAATAGTGGACTGTGACTTGTGAAGGAAATAAAGTAGTGGGTTTATTAATATAAGTTGTTCATCATTTACAGTTAACTATTTTCATAATTGTAAAATTTATTGTGAAAAATGTTATGTGTATAGTATTATAATTATAATAAGAAAAGAAAAGAAAAATTAGAATAGGAAAGAAAAGTACTGTAAATAGTAGAATGGATGGGACAAGATCGAGACTACTTGAAATAAATACTGCTTAAGAATAGTAAAATAGGTGAAAGTGTGATGGCAGGAGAGAATTGAGGAGCATTTTTTTTGTTTTCTTTCTTTCAGGTGTCAGGGCTGTTTCATAATGGTAGGAGTGCTTTTTCCATTTTTTTTCACTGACAGAGAGCAAACTACTTAAATACACTTAGTATAGCAGGTACCAAGGCATTTTTTAGAGGAGTCAGGGGGGGCAGTTGCCCCCTCTCGCCCCCCCCCTGGCTCCGCCCCTGATTTGTCCGTCTCATTGTGTTGCTCCCTTTGCGTAATATATATATTTATAGAAAGATCAAAACTGTTTAGAAACCGTATCTTCAACTCACAAATTTAGTTCCAAAAAGTATGTGCAACAAACACTTCGTTTGAATCAAATACGTTTGTTATATGACTCTTTAATTAATATACAATATAGTTGACGTTAGCCCCTCCACTTTATTGCAGTCAGGAACTTAGAATCATGAGAAAGAATCATATTTCTAGAAAGTTTTTTCCCGCCTTCTTAAAATAGAAATATCAAATATGGTTTGAAGTTAGAAACAAAAATAATAAACTGAATTATGATAAGTTTGCAATACAAAGAGATGACAACTGCTCTTAATATTTAGAAAAAAGATGTTAGAAAATTGGCATTCGATCGCAAGTAAATCATGGAGGAAAAATCTGATCTTATTGTCCATTTTGTTTTTTTGTTTTTTTTTAAATGGGAATTAGCTTTTCTGTTTTGATAATTAACCATAATAAGTTAAACATTAATAAAAATAGTATGCTAGTAATTTTTTAGAAACTGAGTTTTGAGCTCATTTTGAAAATTTTTTATTTTTTCTGTTTACTATTTTAACTTTACCTTCTTTCTTCTTTTTTCTTCTTTTTTTAATTTTGTTCTCATTTCTTATTTTTAGTATGATTTATGTTATATTTATTTTAGGATATTTTGGTGGGAAGAGGAAGGGAGACAATAAAAAATCACACACACATGTAAAAAATTTAGACCCCAGTTGTTAACTTTAATTAATTTAAAGCCAAGTCAATTAATTAACCAATTATGATTTGCACGTTTAGTTTTTATTAATCATGCCACATACACAACAATATTGGCAAAAAAAATCAATTGCAAAAAATAAATGACATGGCATTATGGTTACGAAGTGAAAAACCTAATAGTAAAAACTCTATAGGGGTTTGCTACCAACTCTCTTAAGGAAACAAATCCACTGATAGAATTTAAGTTCTTTTAATAGAAGTAACCTTAATACTATTCACAGTAATGGCTTGCTCATGTGACTACATGCAACTCTAACCTTGATAAACTCTTCTTCTCTAGATTCCTTTCATACAAACAACCCATTTGTGACTTCAAGGACCACCTCGAAACTTTTCATAGCAGCACTTCTATGTTGAATTTAGTGGCTTCAACTTTAATTACCTATCTTTTGTTCCTATTTGATTCGATAGTGATTGAGAACTTAGTCACAAAACTCTATATATGTACAAACACGGTTCTCTCCAAACTTATTCTAGTCATCTCTACAGTACTTTTATGCTTTAGCAAATATGACTCAAAATTATAAAAATTGGATGACGGTATGAGCTTGATTAAGAATCAGGATCTGCGACTCTCAATCAATAGAATAGCGATTGAGAAACTGTCAATATAGTTTCAATCAATTAATTAACTGTCGAGTTTAGTGTCAAGATTATAGTGAGTTCGTTCTTCTTGAGCTGTCTAGGCATATGAGTCATAAAATTGAATTGGACTATAAAAACATACAAGACTTAATTTTTAATTTACAAATTGCCAACCTACATACTATAGACTTATACTCGCCGATACATAGCTTAAATTAGTCAAAAATTTTAGATCTCCAACCCAAAAATGGAGCGACGGTACAAGTATGCCTTAGAAGTGGCCAATAGATGTCAAAGAGTTCTCGGAAACAAAATTATATGGGCTCGACCAAGGTGGTTTGGGTCTGTTCTTGACACAATTTAGGTTCATTCCAGATCTTGAATAGGCTTGCGCTGATCTGGAATGGAAATATGACAAATCAAGATATGAGGACATGTTAAACTTGTTAGGGACATATTTTATGTAATTGGCTAATCCTTTGACAAAATGCACTTTACTTGTAATTTGGTAGATCTAAAATGGGTTTAGTACTTCAAGAAACATGTTGTTCAAGCCAAGTATTAAAGACATGAAGATTGGACCAAGAAACAAGTGAAGAAAAGCTATTCATTAAAACTCGACAGATACCTCAACAGAAATAATATCTATCGAGACTTAAGAACAAAGCTCGACAAAACACGTGCCTTTTCATTTTCACGGCCAAAGACTCACACTATATGGATGAGAAAGGAGCTGGCCTAAGACTTAATTGTCTTTTTTGTTGTTCTCTGCTTTAATTCTTTCTTTTTAAAGTAACTCTCTTTGCTTGATTTCTTATCTACTTTTGGAATCATGCTTTCATGCATCCGCATCTTTCTTTCATGCTTTCATGTTGTTTGTCTGTTTTTGTTTAGTTGTTTAATCTTTATTTTGTTTCTTTTTCAAAATAAAAAGAGTAAAATCAAAAAATATATATACAAAAACAGTGTGTGTTTATGTATGTTGTTACTTGTATATCTTTGATGGCCATTGAAATAAAGTTTCTTAACTTTGTATCTCTTGTAGATTAGATGGGCATTTCTATGCACAACTAAGCAAGTAAGCTTTGTGGCTCATATTTGTGATGAGTAAGATTAAATTATCTCTTATATCTCATACTCATATCATTCCTTTTTATGGGAAAGACTAGAAAATCCTAAGAGAAAAGTATAAATAATCATCTCACCACTAAAGCCCGCCAATCATGTATAACATCTGTGTGCTTTAATAGAGCAAAATTATGATGTTTTAGCTTACATAATTGGGTATTTTTTTTCTCTCTTATATGCCCATGCATGCCATGATTAAAAGAAAAATATGCAAAGAAAAATAAAAGTAAAAAAAATCAAAATACTTTTAATATGTTTGCAAGCGTGTTTTTAGGAGATGTAGAAGTTATAAGATGTACCTCGAAGATGATAGTCCCCATCAAACAGTTATGATTGTGTGTGAGTATATTTGATTTTCTCATGTCTCAAATCTTCATAATATGAGACACTTATGCACTCTTGCTATGTTTCACACACAACACGCAAATTCTTTGCTTCTTTTGATACATGTGTAGATACAATGTGATTGGTCATCATAAGGAATACATGTGTTAATATATGTTTGCTAAAATGTCTTAACTTGTTTTTAAAAAATAAAATTGGTTAGACTTGTTTAGTGTGTGTGAGTGTTTTTGTTCTAAGAATGCTTTGCATCTAGATTTGAGCTGTGTTTGAGTGCTTAACATGCTACTTGGATGCTTGTTTGAATAGTTATCTTGTTGCATTCATCTTTTGTGTTTTTCCTCCCTTCGAAAACCTTACTTCTGTCTTCTCGACAGCTGCTTGATACCTTCTCGGCAGCATCTCAACAGCAGCTCGACACAAGTTTCTTCTATCAAAGACTCTGGATTTTACCTCGATAGCTTCTCGACAACTAGGTCGATCCATCGAGCCAATTTTCTGTGCTCTCTGTCTACTCAATACATTCTCAACAAATTCTCAATCCATCGAGATTTCTGGGTAGCTTCTTAATAGATTCTCGACACATATCTCAATCTATCGAGGTAATTTTATGTCCTTTCTGCCAACTCGATAGCAGCTCGACAGCTTCTCAATCTGTTGAGACCCTCTTGCATGCATTGTTTTTCAAATGTTTTGCATCTTTCTATTATCTTGTCATTCATAGCATCTTATTTCATTACATTCATGCATTTATATGGTTTCTTTGTGCCCCCTTGATCATCTTTATGTTTCTCGGGTGAAATTTTATAGTTTCTTGTACCCTTTGTCAATCATAACAAAAAGGGGGAGAAAATGTGATTTGCTTTTAAGATTCTACATGTTAGGGGGAGAAATACATGCCTTTGTAAGGGGGAGTTGTGTTTCATCTTGTTAGGGGGAGTGTTTACCTCCTTGTTGTTTTAAGAGCTTCTTTTAGCTTCTTGTACACCGGTCTTGTGACCATTTTTTTACATACATTGTACTTTATTTTTATATATATGATGATGGTGATATATGTTTTCTTCACCTACCTCTACATGTGTTGTTTCTTTTCTATCTTTATACACATGTTTCTTTATGTACGCAATCCTTATTTCTGTTTCACACATGATGTTTTGATGAGTTTTGTTTAAGTGTTTCAAAAAGACAGGTTGTGAAAGTCTATCATGTCGTGAACTCTTATCCTGCAAAGTTTTTCAAGAGTTTGTAGTAGGGATAGATTTATTTTGTAATACAACAAGTGGTTATGAGTATAGTGATTTAAAACTTCTCTCATGATTATTTGTTTTGTTGTGATTTTGTCACGGATTGCCAAAGGGGGAGATTGTTAGAGATATATTTTATGTAATTGGCTAATCCTTTGACAAAATGCACTTTACTTGTAATTTGGTAGATCTAGAATAGATTAGTACTTCAAGAAATATGTTATTCAAGCCAAGTATTAAAATCATGAAGATTAAACCAAAAAACAAGTGAAGAAAAACTGTTCATTAAAGCTCGATAGATACCTCGATAGAAACAATATCTATTGAGACTTAAGAACGAAGCTCAAAAGAAGCTGAATCTGTCGAGATCTATAAAATCAGAATTTCCAAATCTAATTTTCAACTCATGCTGACATGTATGTGTAGGGTTTCTTTTCTCACAACCCTAGACATATTTAAGGCTTATTTTAAAGGCCGTAATACATGGAGAACACATGCAAAAAGTGAACTAGTACCTTATTCTCTCTGCAAAAAGTTACTGCATCTTTTGCGCCTTAAGGTTTTGTAACCAAGTACTTCTTGATCTTCATTGTTGATGAAGTGAAGAACTTTGCAACCAACAACATTTTCAAGTTGCTGGAGTTAGTCACATACTGGGATCCATGCAAAAGGGCGGCGTTCATATATTGAAGAATTCAGAAGTTCTGAAACAGTAGAAGGTTTCTGCTGTAAGTTCATTTACGGGGATTGTAAAGTCTAGGGACAAAGGTTTTGTACTAGATCTGAAACTTCTCTTTACTATAATGAATTGCTTTTCGAGAAGGTTTCCCCCCAGGTTTTTTACTATGAAACTAGTTTGTTTCAATGGTTTTCCTGAGTCATCATATCTTGTCTTATTTACTATTCAGTTGTGCATGATATTGACATGATATTGATGTTTGTTTGTTTTAACAAAATTTATTCATAATAAATCTAATTAACAACTTGAAATTAAAACTTGTTAATTCTATCAATCGGGGTCTAAATTTCCCAACAAAACTTATGACCTCTCTTTTTTTCTTTTTCTTTTTTTATTATCTAGAGGTGCAGTAAAATTTTTGTGAACTATCACTATTTAATTTATTTTTATTTTTTGTAAACTATGAACTTCATTTTATTTATTTATTAAGTTATATTCATACAAACATCTCTTGTTATTATCAAATAATGGATATGGGGTAGTTCAAAACTCACTCACACTAAAAACTAACTGTTATCTTAGCCTAATAATAGAAATGGATGTCATATATTCAAATCTTATTGTATTTATAATAAATAAATAAAAATTGGTGTAAAATGAACTGTGTACGTGGTAATAATTACCAATTGTGCTTGATCAAAGGCATTGTTTTTGTTATATATATACATACGTACGTGCGTTTGAGACAACATAGAAAAGAAAAAAGAAATCAATTTACGTCCTTTTGATGGAATGCAAGTAACGTGTAAGTCGAACCAAATTTGTAGAATTTACTTAAATAGTTATGTAATCTTAGTATAAACACTCCTTTGACTCATTGAAACACACATGTATGGAAGTATGGAACTAATACCGTACATACCACACTATTTATAAGGGCATTGGTTTAATAAATATTTTTAGAAACTTTTTATGGTAAAAGTAAAAAAATAATTAATTTTTTTATAGCTTTTTATATTTATCATGAAAATGGCGTCAAAACTTTCCTAAAATGATTTATTAAAAATTTTCTTAAAAGCACCTATTAACAAGACCCATTATTTGCCATTATATCTATAATTTTGGCTCTTTGGTATAATAAGGTAAGGCATTTACTTTTATCTCTTTCATTTTTTTTTAATCATAAGTAATTTGAAAAAAAAAAAAAAAAAAAAGGAGAATAATGAATAAAAGATACTCTTACCTAAACACAGGCCAAAATGGGGTTTTACCATTTTCTCATAAACTTTCCAGTAAAATGCCCCTTGTTTGAAATTATTTAGGGAAACACCCTTATTTTGAAACTCAATTTTTAGAAAATCGAGTTTCAATGTAAAACTCGATTTTTGGACAATCGAGTTATAGCGAAATGAAACTTTAAAAAATAAAAAAAAATTTGTGGAACTCAAGTTCCATGAACTCAAGTTTCACAATTTTTTTTTTTTTTTTTAAGTTTCATTTCAATATAACTCGATTGTCCAAAAATCGAGTTTCAAAACAGATGCATATTCTTAAATAGTTTCAGACATAGAGCATTTTCTTGTAAAGTTTGTGAGAAATGGGTATTTTGCCATTTTGGCCCCTAAACACATATATTCTAACTCTCACTCCTTTTTCTAAGATTATTCTTGTAGGAAACTTACAGCCTTGGAACAATAATGAGTATGAAAAATAAAGTCAATGAGTCATGGATAGTAAATTGAGGAGATGAAAACTTACCTCTAAGATCAGGGCCGGCCCAAGGCCTAGGCCTAAGGCCCCACAACCAAAATAAAATTTCTCTACCAAAAAAATGCCCCATTATCCTCTGTAAAAAGCCCAAAATTTTTTTAAAATAATTGGTACTTTTTTTTAAGAGTGATGTTAAAAATACCACAAATTTTACTATAGGTTTAATTGACATGTCACCAATCACATAAAAAATTAATTCAAATACAAAAAATTAAGTTTTTGAAATTTATCAATTACAGTCATTATCATATTATATTGTGAACATTTTGTAGCATCTTTAGTATTTTTCTTTTTCATTTCTAACAAGGCTTCCAAAATAAGAGACCAATAAAAATTTAAACCAATTGAAACCCAAAAATGTTTCAAAAAAAAATACTACAAATGTGATAAATCATCAATGATGATAATCTCCTCTAATAGTTTGGGAGCTTAATTTTTATAAACTAATCTCCTACTAAGTCACACACCATAAATTTTTTTTTTCAGTTCTTTTTTTTAAAAATTTATGGTTCAACAATGATATTTAATCTTCTATATGAAATTAACCTTAGTTTAGTTAGTATTATTCATCAATTTCTGTATTTATATCAAATAAGTCTTAATTTAATTATTATTATATAATTTTATTTAATTAATGTTTATATATTAAAAGGCCTCATATAAAATTTTCGCCCTGTCCCAAATTTTGTTGGGCCGGCCCTCTCTAAGATTCCGGAAGCAAACTTGATCATAAGGTCAGTGTAAGAAGAGATCTTAGCTAAATTTCCGTACATGAGAAACATAATATGTATTGGTAATGTCGTAATTACTGCCTGAGAAACATAATAAAGTCTATTTTTCTTGGTAGCACGCAGTAATTGGTAGCAGGCAGTAATTGTTGGCCAATATGAAATTTGTCCTCTCCGCTCCAACAATTCCATTAAGTTTCCTTATGTATTCTTTGAACATTTTTATTTGATTAGGCAAAGATATAACCGACTTTTGAATAAAATAAATGAAAATAAAAATAAAACCAGCTATTAAACCACATATTTATACCATCTAATTACATGACATCATATCTTTTTAATTAAATTAAAGAATAGATAACTCCAAGTATAAACACAATCTTCTTTTCTTTTCTTTTCTTTTCTTTTTTCACAAATATAAACACAATCTTTTTTTTTTAGAAGACACAATCTTAATCTAGCTAATCCTTACCACCATAAAACATAGTTAGCAATAGGTGTTATTATAGATTTGATGGGCCATTGCCGATGTTGCCACTAAGAGCCATTCCCAATCCAAAAGGTCATTTGCTTTGGACCAAAAGCTGGAATTCTGGCCCAAGTCCTATACTTAGGGGTATCAAGAAAAAAATAATAATAAAGATATGTAGCCTTATTTTTTTTTTTTTTTTTTTTTCTTTGAGATGTAGTACTCTTGTTTTACGGTAGTAATACTAATATAATAGGGTTAGACTACAGTTATCTATTCCATAATTTTTAAAATTTCGAATTGGAAAAAAGATTGTGCATTCCCATTAATTTATACCCAAAAAAAAAATTGACTCACCAAAATGCCACTTTATTTATTTTTAATACTCACTTTTACAACATACTTACATATCCTACATCTCTTTTTTATTTTACAATTAATGTTAAAAGTATGAGAGAGAAGAAAATGAGAGAATAAAAGAGGAATAAATTATTTTGCATAAATGATCCAGATAATTTACAGTATCTGCATAAATTATTTTGCATTTTAGTGGGTTATGCATAACCCAATGAGAATGATCCAGATACTGTAAATTTGAGAGTCTTAAATAGTTCTATAGAATTTAAATCCAAAAAAGAAATGCTCAAAATTGAATGTACCAATAATTTGGCTGTCAATGGATCATATCCAGTACCACCAGAAGCAAAGCATATACCTGTCTTGAGATCTTGAGGTTGTAAGTGTGGATCCAAATATGGTGGCACAAGCTCTTTAATTCCAAACTCCTCCGCTGAAAGGTGAAATAGAATTATAAAATACAATTCAGTCAAGTAAATCTCTTTATAAAGCATCCTTTTAACAGATATATAAAATCCCAAGCATTCAGTATCAGCCCAGACCTCAAATGTAAGTACGGGGCCCTAAGTTTAGTCTTTTGAAATTTGAGTGTCTCTACAATATTATATTCATATACATATACAACAAAAATAATGAATGAAAATAGTTTGTCTAAATTTCTTTTATCATCTAAACTTTTTTCCCATGAGTAACAATAGAAAGTTTCCTCACTAGGATCAGTCTGCCTACGTACCACGACACTAAAACCTTTTAAAAGAAAAACATGAGAGAAACTTTTTTTTTTTTTTTTTGGTCAAATCAATGTAATTTTTAGTAGGTTCCGGTTAGCTCAACTGACAAAATCTCTGATAGTTGAATAAGAAATCTGGAATTCAATCCCCACTTACACCAAAATCCGATTGGTGTATTGGTGTGATGATAAAGAGCTATTATTATTCATTAGGAGCGATCGTCATAGGTTGAAACTCTCTCAAAAAAAAAACTAGTGTACCATGTTAATGTTTGTGCCTCCGGCATACTTTGAATAGAGATAGAAAACAAACAAACCCCTTTGGAAAAAGACCAAGACCAAAACTGCACAGAGAGAGAGAGAGAGAGAGAGAGATACCTATTAGGTCTGTGGGGGCCTTTCCATTGGTCCATCTACCTATTGGTTTTTTCCCTATAAAAGCTCTCCCATACGAACGAAAATTGCACTTTCATAGAGGTTTTAGATGGTTGTTGTTGCCCGTATCCATGATTGAATCTCCAAAAGCTATAATTGCTGGAATGGTTGCATTTCCTGGTAGCTTTATAACAGCATTGGTGTTGCAGAAAAGAACAAAGGCAATGAGACTAAACAATACTATAGCTGAAGAAGAAGAAGACCATTTTTTAAAGAGGAAGTGCATTATTTTAGCTAGACGAATCTTTGCTTGCTCTCAACTTAGGTGACACAAAAAGTAATGATTTGTCTGTCTCAGTTGGGTTGCTCCCTTTAAATTGCGCACACACAGTAGGAACGGCAACGGGTCAGGTTTGGACCAGGTTTTTTGATACCCGGACCCGACCCGCGAGCCCTCCTTTGTTACTTGGACTCGGCCCATTTAATAAATGTCTTTTTTTTTAGCCCCAAACCCAGCTTGTCGAGTCTCCGCAGGCCCTATGGGCCTGTCCAGCCACTTATGGGCCTAATCCATGGCCCAATTCGACCCAATCTTATTAAAAAATAAATGAATAAATAAATAAACCCAAACACAAACACCAACACAAATCAATCAACATTATTATCAGTCTTGCTAAAATGAGATCCTTAGATAGAAAATAAATAATAAATAAACACAAAAAATAGAAGAAACAAAACTTCATTTATCATTTATGGACCAATCATCACAAAACTCCGACATCACATCTCCGATCATCACAAAACTCCAATCACTAAACTTCGATAATCACATCTCTCTCCGATCTAACAATCCCGTGCTACTCCGTGACAAAGACGGCAACCACCACAAGATCCGTGCTCCTCCACAAGGGTGAGGGTGGGTCGGTGAGTGAATGAGAGTAAGGGTGAGGATGAGATGTGAGTGTCTGAGTGAGAGTCAGTGAGGGTGAGGTGAGGGAGGCGACTGAGTTGAGAGAGAAATGAGTTTTAGGTTAGGGTTGTGATATATATATATATATATAGGTAGGTTTTTTTGTAATTTTATATTTAGGCTAACCGAGTCGGGTCGAGTCCGGGTTCAAGCTAGGTTTTTGCCAAAACCCAAACTCGACCCGGACCCAATTCGAGTTTTATTTTTAAATCCAAACTCAACCCTATTCTTTATCGGGCCGGGCAGGGTACCGCAGGTCAGGCAAGAATTGTCATCCCTACACACACACACACATACACACATATATATATATATATATATATGACTCTTTAATTAATAAACAATATAGTTGATGTTAGCCCTCCAGTTTATTACAGTCAGAAACTCAGAATCATGAGAAAGCATCATAGAAAGTTTTTTTGTCGCTTTCTTAAAAATAGAATTGTCAAATATAGTTTGAAGTTTGCAAAAGAACAAAACAGCACAAAAGAAACAAAAATAATAATGAACTGAATTAGTTAAATTTGCAATACAAAGAGATGATAAATGCTCTTAATATAAAAGTTATGTTAGAAAATTGGCGTTCGACGTCCGCAACTAAATCATGGAGGAAAAATCTGATCTAATAATCCAATTAGTTTTTTTTTTTTTATGGGAATTGGCTTTTGGGTTTTGATAATTAACCGTAATAAGTTAACTCTTAATAAAAATAGTATGCTAGTAATTTTTAAGAAAATGAGTTTTGACCTCATTTTGAAAATTTTTAATTTTTTCTGTTTACTATATTAACTTTACCTTCTTTCTTTTCTTTTTTTTTTCTTTTTTTTCTTTTTAAATTGTACTCATTTCTTATGTTTCAGTATGATTAATGTTAATTTTATGTTAGAGGATTTTGGAGAGAAGAGGAAGGTAGACACTAAAAAAAATCACACACACATGGAAAAAATTTAGACCCTGGCTGCTAACTTTATTCAATTTTAAGCCTTTTTTTTTTTTTGGGTCCTCAAATCAAGTAATTAACTAATTATGATTAGCATGCTTAGTTTTTATTAATCATGTCACACAACAATTTGGCAATCAAATCAAGTGAAAAAAAATAAATGACACAGCAATATGGTTATGAAGTGAAAAACCTAATAGGAAAACACTCTTGGGATTTACTACCAACCCTCAAGGAAACAAATCCACTATTAGAATTTAAGTTCTTTCAATAGAAGTAACCCTAATAATTATACTACCTCCAGTAGTGGCTTAATCATATGACCACATGTAACTCCAACCTTGTTAGACTCTTCTTCTCTAGATTCCGTTCATACAAACAACCCATTCGTGACTTCAAGGACCACCTTGAAGCTTTTCATAACAGCACTTATATGTTGAATTTAGTGGCTTCAACTTTAATTACTAATCTTTATATCTTATTTCATTTGATAGTGAATGAGAACTTAGTCATAAAAACACTATGTATGCGTTTGGATTGCGTTTACAGCCCAGCATCTGCGTTTTGCGTTCCTCTTTTTCTTTTTTTTTTTGGAGAAGCACGTTCCAACTGCAAAATGCTTTTCCAATGGGTCCCGTGTACTATTCACGAGACCCACAAACCTCTTTTTTCAACAAAACTTTCATTAAAAATTGGTCCCACGGCACTATTCACACATTTAAAAATTATTTTGCTACAGTGTTTTCAGTTTTTAGTAAAATAAGTGGTATCTAAACGGACCCTATATATACAAACACAGTTCTCTCCAAACTTATTTTAATCGTCTCTATTGTAGTCCTTTTATGTTCTACAAATATTGCTCGAAATTACAAGGATTTAAAGACTTAATGGGCTTGATTAAGAATCAAGATCAGCGATTCTCAATCAATAGAATAGCGATTGAGAGGCTGTCGATATAGTCTCAATCAATTAACTAGCTACCAAGTTTGGTGTCAAGATTATAGTGAGTTCCTTCTTCTTAAGTTGTCTAGGCATGAGTTATGTGTAAAATTGTGATTTACAACTATATTTTATGTTGGCTTTATTCCATGACAAAAAGTGTCGTAAGTGTATTAAATTATTTCCTTGTATTTTGTGGGATTTTATTATATTAGGTTTAGCATTAAGTTGGTGAAGAATCGAGCATGAAATGAAGAATTAGTGCAGTTCGCGACTAGCTCGCGAGAAGTTCGTGAGAAGAGTAACCCGCGAAAAAGGGCACATGAGAAGCACATGTTGGAAACTGAAGAGTCAAGTGCCAGCTGCATTTTGCGAGTACTTTGCGAGACAGGCCATCTTGCGAGGTACTTGCGAAACGCTCTGCCTGGAAGATTTTAAGTGTGACTTTCTTACCTTTCACCCATATTATATATACCTTCATTACCCACAAAAGTAAGATAGGCTATTCAGAGAGAAAAACCCTATATAGGTTTTCTACAACACAACACACCCATCTTTTAGAGAGAGAGCTACTCATCCTTAGTGAGAAATCATTGTAGCCTTTTCTTCTTCCCTCTCCCATTATCATACCTTAAGAGGAGATTTATACCCAAACACAACACACACCTTTTTAGAGTGTAGTGAGTGTTTTGTACATTATCTTACCCTTCACCCATATATATACCCTTATCACCCACAAAAGTAAGAGAGGCTATTCAGAGAGAAAAACCCTATATAGGTTTTCTACAACACAACACACCCATCTTTTCAAAAAAGACCTACTCATCCTTAGTGAGAAATCATTGTAACCTCTTCTTCTTCCCTCTCCCATCATCATACCTTGAGAGGAGATTTGTACCCAAACACAACGCACACCTTTTTAGAGTGTAGTGAGTGTTTTGGAGCTTGGAAAGTTTTGAGAATTTGCCAAAAAAAACCGGTGAGACTTGGCGAATTCAATCGAGCGTATTGCGGGATCCGGAAAGCTAGTGAAAACAAGATTCCGAGAAGTCCGTTGGTAGTAGGAGCTTGGAGGGAGTGAGAAATCATTGTAACCTCTTCTTCTTCCCTCTCCCATCATCATACCTTGAGAGGAGATTTGTACCCAAACACAACGCACACCTTTTTAGAGTGTAGTGAGTGTTTTGGAGCTTGGAAAGTTTTGAGAATTTGCCAAAAAAAGCCAGTGAGACTTAGCGAATTCAATCTAGCGTATTGCGGGATCCGGAAAGCTAGTGAAAACAAAATTCCGAGAAGTCCGTTGGTAGTAGGAGCTTGGAGGGATCAAGTACATTGGGTAAACTAAGCTTAAAGGGTTTTTTGTTATTTGTATACTCCAACTTATTCACTAGTAAATCAATTTCGACTTGGGGGGTCGCAGAGAGGTTTTTTGCTGAATTCTTCAGTTTCCTCTTCGATAACACGTTTCGGTATTATCTTGTGTTTGCATCTCTCTTCCCTACTCTTAAACATTCCTTTTATTATTGATAATGGATAAATGTGGCTTAAGATAGTGATAACGGTTGTTTGCGCTTCTTTATTATTGTTCTGCACTTAGTATAAGTTAGAGTAAAAGCTATCTAACTGTAATTTTAATTTGGCGGTCTAAACAAGCTATTGTGTATTTACACAAATCCGAACTTTCAATATGAATTTGAATTGGACTATAAAAACACACAAAGAGTACTTGAACTTTTTATTTATAGTTTACCAACCTACATACTATAGACCAATACTGGCTGATACAAACTCAAATATGTCAAAAATTCTGGATCTCCAACTGAAAAATGGATCGACAGTATAAGTACGCCTTAGAGCATCTCCAACAGTTTCTTCAAATTTTTGTACTGTTTGGAGAATGAACAGTGACATTTAATTTTTACCTACCCACTTTTTCAAATACACATCTAACAGATTTTCTATCTCATTCTCTATCTTATTTAAATATTATTTTTTCATTCATTATTTATTCTTTTTTTAACAACTACACATCTTCCAACATTTTTTTATACAACACATCATTATTATAATAGAAAAAATGTATTTGAAGAATGAACAGTAGCCCATCAGACTTGATGGGCTACTGTTCATTAGCCAAAAAAAAATTCATGTTTGCCAAAGCTGTTGGAGCATCTACAGTGCACCTCATTCTCCAAATTTTAGCTACTAGGGCCGGATGCCCAAACCGTTGGAGATGCTCTTAGAAGAGGCTAATCGATGTCAAAGGGTTCTCGGTAACAAAATTATATGGGCTTCACCAAGGTGGTTTGGGGCTATTCTTGACTCAATTTAGGTTCATACCATATCTTGAATAGACCTACGCTGATCTGGAATGGAAACATGACAAATCAAGATAAGGATATTGTAAAACTTATGACCAAACAAGGCTTTGATTGACTCAAGAGTTGAAATTAAACGTACTTCTTCATAAGACAACCAAATACTTGGTCAACTAGCCTTTGATTTTTGTCATAAGACAACCAAAAACGTGGTCAATTAGCCTTTGATTTTTTACGCCAATTCTTGTACGGCCGTCATCAAAGGCAAGAGGATTAAAAAAAAACATTTATAAAAATATAAAACTACTCAAATTCAATCAAAGCCAAAATCCTTGCTCTGTCTTGAGGAGAATATTTGCAAGAGAAATTTTGCTTTGATGCCGTGTGGTATTAAACGAACTGTGGTAATCAATGATAACCAATTATAATTAATCCAAGGCATTGCTTTTGTTATAGACACGTGTTTGAGGCAACATAGTAAAGAAAAAGGAATCAATTTACGTCCGCTTGATGGAATGCAAATAGCATGTGTAATAAGTGGAGCCAAATTTGTAGAATACTTAAATAGTCATATAATGTTACATACTTCAACTCATTGAAACACACATGTAAGAAACTAATACCGTACGTACAGATGTATGAAACTAATACGGTACGTACCACAATGTTTTATTGTGGAAACCATGACCAACTATGGTTACAATAGTAGGGGGAAAACAATCCAATTCTAAATTGACATATATTTATATATCATGAATGAAAAGCCGGAATCGCCATTGAACTTGAAAATATGACTTAGACGAGCCAATTGAAATAAATAAGAGTACGTGGTGCAATTCGACTTGAAGAGACTTTGGCTATGTTGGTTGCCTCAGAAGAAGCTACTGAGGTACTTTTGGAGGAGTGGAGATATAAGGGCTTTGTATGCTGCTTCAGTGGGATGATAACTATCCCAAAATACATAATCAGACGCATTTTTGCAAATGGGAGATGCTGGGTTACACAGTATAGCTACCTCTATATCCCCTGTACCACAGCACCCTTTTTCCACAACATGGAAGCCTGCATTACATATTAAAAAAACAAGAAGAAACCAGAAATTATGATCAAGACGATAGGAAAGGTACATTGATGAAACATAGTAATGGTAATGTTTATATAATAGTAGTAATAATATTAATGATTTACCATGATTTTCAGGGTTTTCAATGAGATCAAGTAGAGCGTTGTAAACGTCAATATAGACAATCCTACTATTGGGCAGGTTCCTGTTAAGGGAGTCTATCTTGGCAGTAAGTTTTGAGTTGAACATCTTTGCTGCTTCATTGTACTTATCTGCGCACCCTCTATGTAATCCTCCGGCCAGAGTTCGCTGTGATGGCACACATCCTATTGGCGGTGCACTGAATACTGCAATCCTTCGCGCCCCTAGCGCATATATTTGCTTAAGAACATAACAAGACACATAAATTAGTTACAGAGAGATATAGGGCGTTATTAGAGTATTGTTACATCCATAATATTGACGTAACAAATCTTAGGTAATAAGCTAGTTCTAACTTCTAATCTGAACATGTCACTGAAATCTCTTTTTAACCCACCAATGATAGTACTACTCCCTTTGCTACAATTATTCTTGTAAGGGAAAATTAGAGTTTGGGAACAATAATGAGTATAAAAAAAGAAAGCCAATGAGTGATGGACGTTAAATTGAGGAGATGAAAACTTACATTTAAGAATTCGGAAGCAGAGTTGGCCATAAGGTCAGTGTAAGAAGGGATATCGTACTGCAATTCTCGTGCATGAGCAACAAAATATGTATTGGCAATGTCGTCACTACCTGCTACCACGAGATATAAACTATTGGCCAAGATGAACTTTGTCCTCTCCGTTCCAACAATTCCATTAAGCTTCCCTGTGTATTCTTTGAACATTCTCAATTGATCGTCCAAAGATAGGACCGACTTTTGGAAGAAAAAAAAAATTGGAATAAGAGAAAGAATAGTAGGCACAAAGCATGTAGGTAAAGGACAAAGTTTAGCTAACTATCTTAATCTCGTACAATCAATTTATGTTATTTATAAAACTATTTATATGTATTAGTATTTAAATAAATCACTTAGATTCGTTTGAGCAAAATTAAATGGACTCTGTATCTTTTTTATTAATTTTATAGGTACCCCACAATCCACACATTAACACAATGGAGAGACCCATGCTGACGGCTGGCCCACTATGCCCCCCAAAGAAAAAAAAAA
Source organism: Quercus robur (assembly GCF_932294415.1). Taxonomy (NCBI): domain Eukaryota; kingdom Viridiplantae; phylum Streptophyta; class Magnoliopsida; order Fagales; family Fagaceae; genus Quercus; species Quercus robur. The sequence goes on along the minus strand of NC_065535.1, from coordinate 13,060,808 downwards.
CAAAACAAAAAAACAGAAGCCATAGTGGCTCACCACCGACAGATACATCATCATTATATTCTATGGTTCACTTAGACATTCCCAAATCCAAAAGGTCTTTTCCTTGGTTTGGACCCAAAGCAAGAATCCTAGTCATCCAAAAAGAAAGCCCAAGTCCTCCTATATTGTATTTGGGAGGGAATCAAGATGTAGTACTTTTTTATTTAAATTTTTTTTAGAGAAGTAATAATTTTTTTTAGTACTGAAGTAAATAAGGATAGATTACAGTGATCTTCAATATGGAGCTATCTATTACTTAATTTTTTAAGAGTTTGAAGTGGAAAAAAATAGATGGTGCATGTATGGGTATTCTAAATAGTCTTATAGAATTTAAATCCAAAATGAAAGTAACAAAATTTTATGTGCATACCGCTATTTTGGGTGTCAATGGATCATATCCTGAGCCACCTGAAGCAAAACATACACCTGTCTTGAGCTCTTGAGGTTGCAACTGTGGATCTAAATATGCTGGCACAAGCTCTTTAATTCCCAATTCCTCAGCTAAAAGTTGAAACAAAATTAGACAATAAAATAAATTTGAACTAGTACGTGTGTGTATATATATATATATATATATTTATTAATAAAAAGTACATATTAAGAGGATCCAACCCCATCACCCAGACCAGGGTTCTTTACAAAAACTTTAGGTGGGAGATTATGGATGGGGATAAATCCTACAAAAGAACAAGAATTCCCATGCAGTTTACTTTCACCGCCAAATTATATAACAATTTTTAAAAGTTCAGTGTGCAATTTATTTATATTGTAAAATAACCTAATTATCCCTGACGAGCCTTAATTCGTACAAACTCATTTGGGCCTTGTCGATAGTTATAAGAGTACATATCATAGATTCATCTGATGCAGTGATGCTCACTCTGCAAATTGCAAGAATATGAAGAGAGCCATTATTCTTCTCTCTCTCTCTCTCTCTCTTCATCACTGGGTCTCAACTACTCAACCACCAGACAAGGCATTTAAAGCAAAGCCAGATTGTGGAACAAATGGACTGTCAAGTCCATCTGTCATTTCAGGATCTTTGGTTTTTTAGGATTAAAACGTTATCATCTTAATTATGATAATAGTCAAAATACATAGACCACAAACTTCTTTCTTTTTTTTTCTTTTTTTTGAGAATCCAACATATACTACACAAATAATGAATGAAAATACTAGGTCTGAATTTCTTTTATTTTTCTTCGACATTTTTGTAACCCAATTTAAAGTCACCTCTCTTACTCTCTGTATCTCTTACTCTCTCTCAACTAAAACATAAAGACGGAAAGAAAGAAAAAAGGGCAGACTAGACTGACTAGTTGCGTCTAACTTCTGCCAAGATTATGGGCAAACAGAGAAAGCAGTGCACGTAGAGGAGCGAGAACTATCACTCATGCACTCACATGCAAAAAATGACACCATTGATTGGTTATTGGGAAGTGGAACTAAGATCTAAAGCAGAGTAATGAATAAAAATAGATAGTTTTCCTCAATAGTATAAAATTGCCTACCATGACACACTAAAACCTCTAATAAAAGAAAAAATTTACATACGAGTAAAGGTTTTCTACTTGTTCCTTTGGGTCAAATTACTGTAATTTTACCGAGGACCATGTTAAAGCTTGAATTTTTCAAGTCAAATAACATAATAGAGATAGAAAACAAACAAACCCCAATGTAAAAAAGACTAGTACAAATGCAAAGAGAGAAAGAAAGAGAGAGATATATACCTACTAGGTCTGCTGGGACCTTTCCATTGCCGAATCTACCTGTTGGAACTTTGCCACTAAAATCGTTCCCATACGGAGCGAAATTGCACTTAACTACACTTTTTAGATGGTTGTTGTTGCCTGTATCCACGATTGAATCTCCAAAAGCTATAACTGCAGGCACCGAAATATTTTGTGGTAGCCTTAAAACAGCATTGGTGTTGCAGAAAAGAACAAAGGCAATGAGACTAAACAATACTATAGCCGAAGAAGAAAAAGAAGACAAACTAAAGAGGAACTGCATTTTTTTTTTAACTAGATGAATCTTTGCTTTTTGGCTACTAAGGTGACACAAAAAGTGTTGATTCGTATTTGTCTCATTTGGGCTATACCCTTTGTGTATATATATTATAAAAAATTATAGAACCGCTACGTCATTTAATGCGCACACACCAGAAATATGCTGATCTAGCTGTAAATTGTACAAAAATCTTTGTCATATGACTCTGTAATAAACGATATAGTTTTTTTTTTGTGAATGTAAGAAACAATATAGCTGATGTTAGCTCCTCTGCCCACTTTATTACAATCATGAAGTTTTTTTATATTTTTTTTAATAATTTGATGGTTGAAGTAGAAATGATTTTACTCATCATAAATATTTTCATTGAAAATATTAGAAGTGTCAATCAATTAAATTATAAAACTTTTGATCAATTAAATTATAAAACTTTTGATCAATTAAAAAAAATTAAGAAAGTAATTAAAAATTTTCAAATACGGTTTGAAGTTTGAGGATAAAAAAAATTTCTCTTCTTCCTTAAAAATAGAAATATCAAATATGGTTTAAAGTTCGAAAAGGGGGTGGGGGGTAAAATCAAAACGGCACAAAAGAAACAAAAAAAAAAAAAACAATGAAGTGAATTAGTTAAGTTTGCAATACAAGATGATAATTAATGAAGATGATAACTACTTTAAAGGAACAAAAGTGTGTTTGATGTAGTAAGTAGTATGTATTTTGTCTTATATTTATATAAATATAAATGAATTTACATGATAAGGATTGTAACATACTGTATAAAGATTACGTTACTTTCAAAAATATAAACTTGTTAAATACAAAAAACAAAATAGGGATATATGTTTAATAGGTACTGCAACTAAATCATGGAGGAGAAATCTCTTATAACAGCAATTAGTTTTTTTTTTTTTTTTTGGGGGGGGGGGGGGGGGGGGGACAAATAACTGCAATTTGTTAACTCTTAATTAATAAAAACAGTATGCTAATTTTTAATAAAATGCGGTTAAGTTTAACCTCATTTTAAAGAGTTTTGATTTTTTATTTTATTAAAATTAACTTCTTTTTTATTTGTACTCATTTCTTATTGTTTTTGGTAGGATTAATGTTACTTATAATCTTATATGGTAGGGTATTTTAGAGAGTATAGGGAGATCGACACTGTAAAAAATCACATTCCAATTACTTATATTAAGGCATATTTTAGAGAGTATCGGGACACAAACATAATAATAATAATAATAATATACAGTATTGTTCATTACATATACTTTATTGCACACTCTTTTACACAAGCAAAAATTACACTAAAATCGATTTTAGTGTAATTTTTAAATCGATTTTAGTATAATTTTGCTTGTGTAAAACAAACATTTCCCACTAATCTATATATATATATATATATATATATATCATGCACCAATATGCTTAGTTTTTTCTCAACAAGAAAAAATAATAATAACGTCACAAGTCTTGTACCCGTGGCCGTTCTAGTCTTCTAGAGAAACACTCTTTCTATATATATATATATATATATATATATATATATATATATATATATATATTTTTTAACTGATGTATTATGGGACTAGTTTCGTCATGAATGGAAATCTTATAAAAATGAGCCATCAGTACTCAGTAGCACCTCCTATAATCTATTTTCAATTTCTATTCTTAGCTGAATAAATTTGAAAAATGAGAATTTAATGCAATAGTGGCAAGGGATCCTCATCCTCCATCAAAACTAGCTAGTAGCTAGCAACCCTATTTTCTATATTAATGACTCTATAATCAATTCTATCTACTTTACAATTAATAATACCTAATTATCGAGTTGCAATGGGGACCATAATGGTCATTAAATGAAAATAATGTTGACCAAATATATGTTAGAGGCAAGAGTGTTGGTTACTATTATTTAAGCTTATTAGAATTCTTGTTTGTTCTTTTTTTTTTTTTTTTTTTGAGAATGACACCCTTTCTTTTTTTGGCTATATAAAAAGTACCTCCCCAATTGTTGCCTGCCTTTCAAACACATTAAACCTTCTCTAAACGAAATGAACAAGACAATTCAAGTTTAGTTAGTCACCACCTTTTATATCATAAATAAATAAAAGAGACATTTAAAATATTTTCACAACAAATATTAAATGGTAAGTTATTATTACCTATTACAGGTAGGTAAAAAATCAATCTAAATTGTGGATTCAAATTAAAACCAATAATAATTTACTATCTATAATATATTATATAAATATTGTGAAAATATTATAAACGTAACATTTTTTCAAATAAAATTATAAAATATTATTGAGAAGTCATAAAAACCAGTTAGAGATGTATTTACATGAATTGCTCTAGAAAGGTTATCAGGAAAAAAAAAAAAAAAAGAATTAGTATAATTTTTTTTTTAATGGAAAAGTAGAATGTTTGGATATTCAAAAAAAAAAAAAAAGTAGAATGTTTGGTGAACAACTTTTCAAATAAATAAAAGATGAACCAGCTTCGGTGTTCAATCACACTTTTGGGCTAATCTTAGCACGCCACGACAGTTGGTACTATATATTTATTAAGATATTATTGAAAGTGGATCAAAACTTTGTCCTGTGAAAATTAACAGCTGGTATTCTGAATGCTAGCTAGCTAGTCTCTTTTATGCATTATTTGACGCTTGTAGAAATTTTAAGAAACGGGTCCAGGCGTCTGTAAAGGACGTACATATATAGTTGAACAATAAGTCCAAGGGCCAAGGGGGGTAGTGTCACGATTTCATTTCGGTTTAAAAATATTTTACGCATTGTATGTAATAGGGCGTGTGTTATTTATCCATAATTCTGAACTCTAAAGTTGAAACTTTGGAAGACTAGTGAGAATTTGGGCACAATATTAAGTAGGTTTCATGCTGCATGTTTTCTTTTTTCTTTTTTCTTGGCATGAATTTTCAATTTTATTTACATATATTTTGAAAAGAAAAAAAAAAGTGTTATTTAAGAGTGTAAAAGCATAGTATTCTTCAAACATATGATATGATAGATTATAGTTTTGAGTATTGTAGGATGACTTGACAACAAGTACTTGTAAAGTTTGTATAAGCATGAAGCCCCACAAGTCATAATGCATTGTTGCTTATGTTTTTGGTTGATTTAAGCAACACGATGGAGTTATTAATTAACATCAAATCAAATGGTTAAAGGGTTGTTTGGTAATATTGTTCTAGCAACGTTGTTTGTATTTTTTAAAAATACGTGTGGGTGAAAAAATATGTAAAAATATATGTAATGCTGTTTAAATACTAAAAATTATTGCTCAAAACACTTTTCCAAACGGCCCCTAAATATCATTAATTACATTCCCTATGAACTTAAGGAATTATGACAGAAAGACAGAGAATATATATATATATATATATATATGTGTGTGTATATACCAAAAGAAAGAACTTGAAAGTTGAAGCTTTTTTCATACAGGTGATATAACAACACAGTCCACGTATATATCTCTACAGCTTGTTAATTTAGCGTTGCGTTGCGTTGCGTTGCCATCAATATTTGCAGCATAAGTCGCTCAACCACAACAACCTTCATTTATAGTGATCATCTTGGCATCGTGCCAAAAAATCTTATCACCACACCATTCAAAATAATTAAGTGATAGGACAACAATCTTTATTAGGAACTCACTAGGGATATGGAAGCAGATGGGGCAGTGTCAGTGCCGGCTGAGTGTTAGGGAAAAAATGCGGTCCCCCTAAGGCTCCAAATAAAAAAAAAGTTCATAAATCTTAACCAATAGAGTTATTTATAATAAATAAATAAAAATAATAATATTTTTTTATCAGATAAAAAATAAATAAAAGAGGCAAAAAAATACAACGTCCACAATATTTTTCACAACACTTTTACAACTAATGTTAAGTAGTAGGTTGTTATTGATGACAAAAAAAAAATAATTATAGTGATATTTTCAAATAGAAAATAAAAGGTAACTTAAAACCTAGGATTTGTTGTAAAAAATATTGTGAATGTTGCATTTCTAAAAAAATAATAATAATAATAATAAGAGTTAAGTTTGCAAACTTTTACTAGTTCTCATCTAAGTCTATCACTAACACCATTTTTTTACTTACCACTATCAATCTGCCACAACAAGTATGAAAAAATTTGTCAAACTTTTTCTATCTATAAAATTTCTAAAAAAAATAAAAAATTCTACGTAATTCATATTAATTAGTAGAAATTTTGCATCTAAAATAAGATAATCAATTTTTACCTTAGGCCCCCAAATGTATCAAACCACCCCTGGGCAGTGTCAGATTATGTGTGGTGTGTAGCCCCCTAATTGTGTATATAGTCTCACCATTGTTATAAACAAATTACTACAAACCTCTTTAAGTTGGCCTCAAAATGTTAGCTAGAAATTTTAATTTGAACCCACTAGACCAACTTCTTAGGGTTAATTCTTAATTGGGTGTAATTTAGTTAATCCTTAAACATCTCGTGTAATTGGATTCAAGTTGGTCTAGTGGGTTCAAATTAAGCTAGTTCGGGGGAGATGCATAAGGAAAATCTATTTCTTTCCAAACTACACGAGATTGACCATGATCTCAGGAAATATGATTCGACACACCTGACAGTACCGACTTCATGCCTCATAGTAATTCTAATTGCGTTAATTCCCCAAGCAAGATTTCAGAGGTGGCTGAGTGGGCAGATTTAGTGCATCTTGTAAACTCAGATGGGAATTGTACTCTCTCTGTCCCTCGAGCTATCTCCAATGGCAACAATCAATCCCATAGCCAAGCGGGCAATCAGAGGAGACAAACCAGGGCCACATACTCTGAGAATAAAATTGCTCCTGTAGACAGGAGTGCCTCTAGAAAAAGGTTGAAGGAGTCTAATGATTCATCCCTTGAGTTACCTAGCAAAGGGTGACAGCTAGAAGTTGGTCTAGTGGATTGGCTTATGTGAACCCACTAGACCAACTTCTTAGGGTTAATTCTTATATATCACATAAGCTCATGTCCATATCATATCACATCACATCACAGTCCTTTGTTTTAATCCACACCCCCCTCCCCCGCCCTTTCTTCTATAATATAATACACTATAATACATTAAAATAATTAACATTATTGCTTTAAGTAAAATTTGATTAGCCAAATTTTCAAAATAATAATAAATGATATTCCTATTAAAATTCTACTACCAAAAGTTTTTTTAAAAATTAATAATAATGTATTTTTATTTTTATTTAGTAATAAAAATAGGGTTGTACATGTCATGCTTACCTATTTGATTCAATATAAGCATTACAAGGTAGACATTATTTCACCATATATATGACTCATTATAATTACATTAAAAATATTAATGTAGTTTACTATAGATGAAAATCTATTGCAAAGTAAAATTTTTTTTTTTTTTTAAAAAAAAGCTTTGATTAACACTGTGGGGCCCAGTAATTTATGGGTCCGGCCCACACGCTTATAGAAAGCCCACCGGTCTTAAACTGAAGGAGGCCAGGGTCCAAGCTCGAAACTAGGAAACATAGAAATAGCCCGAAGACATAGCCGAGGACGGTTTCGTCCTCGGCAGGCCCAAAATCTCAGGGATAGGAGTGAAACACAAGTACGCTAGAAAGATCAGAAAATATCCTGAGGAAGTTGTCTTTAATACCCTTCCCTGACATGACACTGCCCCTAACAGAGCCGGGATCTTAGGCTTTATGGATCATCTACAGCAATTTTTGGACTAGACTGATGGGACAGATATCTGTCCAGGAGAGATCGACCCTACACGTGGACGAAGGACAACGAACGTAGGCTAGTATAAAAGAGAATGTTATGTGACCAAAGAGAGGACTCCCAGGGAGCTCCTGAAAAAGATCTTGATGAAAGAGAATGTCTGAAGAATATACGCCGGACATCACCTAAAAAACCCGCCGACGGGCAATCGGGGACAACACCACCGCTCCTCGGACACTATCCGAGGAGCCAGATCCTCCTCAATACAAGATCGAAGGGCCTGAATATCCGGCCCAAAGCTTTATCTCATGTTGGTTCATCTAAAGTCCGGCCCAAAATGTCATCATGTGATCCAACGCTGGCCTTTTAACCCCACTCTCTACAAATATTATTGTGAGGGACTTTCCGTGTGCGAGCCCAACATCGTCGCTGGGCCGTTAAAGATTTTGTGTCCTTACAATTGGCGCCGTCTGTGGGAAGGCTTGCGCGTTGGCGTAGGAGGTGTTTGAGTCAACTCTCTAGCCAGCTGAGGTTTGTGGGATTCCCTCCGTCTCCGGCGACATGCCGTCGTTGCTCCGACCCGAATTTCTGCTAGGGGCTACGCCCTGCAGTGTCAACAGCGCGGACAGCTCTAGGGGCTCCCGGCTTCAGGCCAAATCCCCCCCGCCATGGTCTAGGGGCTGATCTCTTACAAGTAATGGACAGAACCAAGGCCTTGCATGGTCCTCGGACCCAAGCCTGTGGGGAAACCAAGTACAAAAAATATATCTTACAAGTAATGGATAGAACCAAGGCCTTGCATGGTCCTCGGACCCAAGCCTGTGGGGAAACCAAGTACAAAAAAGATATCTTACAAGTAATGGACAGAACCAAGGCCTTGCATGGTCCTCGGACCCAAGCCTGTGGGGAAACCAAGTACAAAAAAGATATCTTACAAGTAATGGACAGAACCAAGGCCTTGCATGGTCCTCGGACCCAAGCCTGTGGGGAAACCAAGTACAAAAAAGCGATCTTACAAGTTTTGGACAGAACCAAGGCCTTGCATGGTCCTCGGACCCAAGCCTCTGGGGAAACCAACTACTTACAAAGAATCATACAAGTTTTGGACAGAACCAAGGCCTTGCATGGTCCTCGGACCCAAGCCTCTGGGGAAACCAACTACTTAAAAAGAATCATAGGGGGAAACCAACTACACAAAAGCGCCATTGGAGCTCCCTAACTCCCAGTCGACTGCTCGGATGGATTATTATTAAACCATCAGCCTTGGACAACATTCACACGCTTATCACAGAATGTCCAACTGATATCCCGGTGAGTTTTCTTAAGTTTGATTTATTACAAATTATCGGTATGATGCTTGATAGTGCTGACAGATGAGATTCGATTAGATTATGCTTCAAAGTAGCTTTATCACAAATATTCTCAAAGCAACACATACATAGAACACATTCGTTCACCAAGTTGTGTGGCCCACTAGATCAACGCTTAAAACATGTAAATCAATTTCCATTTTTATTACGATGAAGAAATAGTACAGTGTACAAACGAAAAGCTGGAGTCGGCCTACGTCAGAGCTTACTACACAAAAAAAGAAAAAAAAGAAAAATACAAGAAAGCTGGAGAAAGCCGAGGAGGTATGTCGGAGGAAAGGTTGGCTACAGCTCCGAGACCTTATTCTTCCCCCGCACCCTTACATGCCCATAACTCAGGCAGCCAAAAAGACCCAACTTGAACCTGACACCGTTGAAGAAAAGGTGCAGGGAGTTGGAGGTGATGGGGCTTTCTCTAAATATACACCTGCCGCAAAGCAGAGGCACTGATGGAGGAAAACCCTTCTTCTGCCATACCAAAGTGCTGGCATGAACAGAGCCTACTTCGGATTTTGGCTAAAAGAGGGAGAGACGCCGTTCTCCCTCGGTGGAGATGGAATACTCTCCTGAACTTGTACTTCCTGCGCCCATACCTTACTGTTATAAGCTTCATGAAGGCACGGCGCTTCTGCGGCGAAGACACTTCCTTCTTCCCAACCCTCACTTTCAACATGTTATGCCAAAAAGGGAGAACTCCGGATATGGAAGCGTGATGTGGGAGAAAACTAAAAGACTGGGTGTATATATAAAGCAACCCTTTCTCCCTCCTATTTATTTGAAAAGACAAGATAGTGGCAGTCAACTCACGCGGCGTCCCAAGGAGCGCTACAGACAAAGTGGTCTTGGCTCAACTTCCAACGTCAACTGCAGCCAAAAGACTGAGGGAGCCTCGTAAAGGCGCGCCTCGATCTTCGGGGCGTCAGAAAAGTACTGCATGGCCAGAGGTTGCAGAAATATCTCTTAATACGCGGGCTCATTGGATTCGCGACCCAGGCCCGCTTTGCGTGAAGGCCCACGGACACCCTGTTTGGCACCTCGGGAAATGCTCAATGAAAGGGAAAATCCGAACTCAAGGTCTTGGACAGAACCTAAGGCTTGCATGGTCCTCGGACTCAAGCTAAAAGGGAAAACCAAGTACTAAGGCAGACATCGGTCTTGGACAGAACCTAAGGCTTGCATGATCCTCGGACTCAAGCTAAAAGGGGAAACCAAGTACTAATGCAGACATCGGTCTTGGACAGAACCTAATGCTTGCATGGTCCTCGGACTCAAGCTAAAAGGGAAAACCAAGTACTAATGCAGACATCGGTCTTGGACAGAACCTAATGCTTGCATGGTCCTCGGACTCAAGCTAAAAGGGAAAACCAAGTACTAATGCAGACATCGGTCTTGGACAGAACCTAATGCTTGCATGGTCCTCGGACTCAAGCTAAAAGGGAAAACCAAGTACTAATGCAGACATCGGTCTTGGACAGAACCTAAGGCTTGCATGGTCCTCGGACTCAAGCTAAAAGGGAAAACCAAGTACTAAGGCAGACATTGGTCTTGGACAGAACCTAAGGCTTGCATGGTCCTCGGACTCAAGCTAAAAGGGAAAACCAAGTACTAATGCAGACATCGGTCTCGGACAGAACCTAAGGCTTGCATGGTCCTCGGACTCAAGCTAAAAGGGGAAAACCTAGTACCGATAAAGACCCAAGTCTCGGACTCGAGCCTAAAGGGAAAAAGTCAAGTACATAGGATAAAACGCATAAGTCTTGAACAAAACCCAGGTTTTACAAAGTCCTCGGACTCAGGCTCATTGGGAGATCAACTGCCCGAATGAAGAAATTTCTCGGCTTCAATACTGGAAAGGGTTAAGTCTCGCGTAACATGAAAGTAGCAGAACAACCTAATGATCGTCAACCAAAAGAGGCCATTCATCCGGTGGGTAACACGTCCTCGGATAGCTACTTCTTACATCTTATCGAAGCATTTAATACACATCACGGCCAATTTTAAGATAAGTCTCATTCCTTACTGGTCGGATTGCCATGTTGAATAATATTTTTGTTAGAGTTATCGTGACATCTTTTTGGGAACGATTACCTTGGCCTTAGTTATTATTGATTCAAATGCTATACTACTATGCCGAACAGCGCTTTCACATTTGTTAAAGTATATAGACAAGACATACGAAATAGAGTAACAATCACTTTTATTAATATGAAAAATTGTTACAACATACAAGGAAGGGCTTAAACAAGCCTATACAAAAAAATTGAGCTGCTAAAACAGTAACAGCATCCGTAACACAAATAAGTAAACCATCAAGTGTCTTCTGAACTCGCCTTCAAAGTCTCTCTGAAATCTATGCCTCAGAACTGTTCATATCAGGAGAAGATCCTTATACAAAAATAATGAAGGAGAAGGAAGAAGAATTAGAAGACATGGAAGCACTTCAGCAAGCTCTTGTCACTGAAGAATGCAAGGGAAAAAGAAGATGGAAGACATGAGCGGGAAGGAGGAGAAGAAGAGGGAAGCAATGAAAAGAAAGTAAAAGGAGCAAAAGAGGGAGAAGGGGAGCCATATTAGGTATGCTCATGAGAGAGCGAATGGAGATGACAAGGGAGGTTTTCGACTCAGTCACACCAGAAATGGGGTGTGACGAGTCCCTGCTTTGGATTTTGGCTAAAAGAATGGGGAGGCAAATCTTAAGCCTCCGCCATCCTTGCCCCGACCGAGCCATCTCAAATTTTATCAGGACATGGTGTTTCTGGGAAAAGAAGGATTTGTTCATGGTGGATTACTAATGAGAGAAGTATTATGGAATAGGGAGTAACCGGATGGAGAAAGTGGATTCTAAGAAGAACGTGAGGGATTCAGATATGAGAGTGTCACCCTCATTCTTCTCTCTTTATATAGGGAACGAAGAAGGGAGTATGCAACGCGCTTATATCCCCAGGGGAATCCAGAGTATAACGCGCCGCTTCGTCCTCCCACACCATCAGTAACCGTCGCATCTGGGAAGCCTCGTAAATGGGAAGGCATTAAAGACACGCTGCAGATAACCACGCAGCATAACGGCAACGTGCGAAAATCCAGGAAAAACGCCTCGTAGACCGGCGCGTTCCTTGTGGAGGGGAAGAGTCGCCAGAGTTGATCAAGATCCGAAGAAAGTGAACGGCAATAAGGGTTTGACATCATCAAAATCCACCTGTCCTACCATGATGTTGGACAGCAGGATTTTGAGGGGCTAATGTGGGGCCCAGTAATTTATGGGTCCGGCCCACACGCTTATAGGAAGCCCACCGGTCTTAAACTGAAGGAGGCCAGGGTCCAAGCTCGAAACTAGGAAACATAGAAATAGCCCAAAGACATAGCCGAGGACGGTTTCGTCCTCGGCAAGCCCAAAATCTCAGGGATAGGAGTGAAACACGAGTACGCTAGAAAGATCAGAAAATATCCTGGGGAAGTTGTCTTTAATACCCTTCCCTGACATGACACTGCCCCTAACAGAGCCGGGATCTTAGGCTTTATGGATCATCTACAGCAATTTTTGGACTAGACTGATGGGACAGATATCTGTCCAGGAGAGATCGACCCTACACGTGGACGAAGGACAACGAACGTAGGCTAGTATAAAAGAGAATGTTATGTGACCAAAGAGAGGACTCCCAGGGAGCTCCTGAAAAAGATCTTGATGAAAGAGAATGTCTGAAGAATATACGCCGGACATCACCTAAAAAACCCGCCGACGGGCAATCGGGGACAACACCACCGCTCCTCGGACACTATCCGAGGAGCCAGATCCTCCTCAATACAAGATCGAAGGGCCTGAATATCCGGCCCAAAGCTTTATCTCATGTTGGTTCATCTAAAGTCCGGCCCAAAATGTCATCCTGTGATCCAACGCTGGCCTTTTAACCCCACTCTCTACAAATATTATTGTGAGGGACTTTCCGTGTGCGAGCCCAACATCGTCGCTGGGCCGTTAAAGATTTTGTGTCCTTACAAACATATATAGTTAATAATATGTCATAATCATTAGTTTTCTATAACAACTTGAATCTACACGAATATAAATCTTTTGTCCCATTTTTTGTGTTTCAGTTTATGTTAAGCTAATTACAATTTGTCATGTATTAATTTGACTTTTCTTATATAAAATAACCAAAGTTTGAAGTGAAAAAAAAATAAAAAAATCAAACACATAGCATACCATGATTAGTAGAACATGATTTGTATTCAATTTATGCAATAATGTTCATTCATCATGTAACTTAAAATTACTTTCTTTGTTCTTTTAATTTTACTATGTATTTTATTATCCTTATACTATTAAAAAAAATTATTTATTTTATATTATATTTTTTAATGTTGTGCATCGCACATGTGTGTGTCTCTATATATATATAAAAAATAAGGCAGGGAATACAATAAAAAAAAGTAGAATTTATATTAATATGTTAACTCACACATAGATACACTAATTTTTAATTCTTTTTTATACTAACATGCTAATTTAAGAATATTGTGAAATTTATGCATACTGTACACAATAATACTGATATATACATCGTATCAACAAAAAAAAAAAAAAAATACTGATATATACAAAAGCAACGGAATGAATTAAGTGAGCAGTACGTCACTTCCAGTTGAACTGTCTCATAACTCAACAGCTCAACAGCTTACGCACGTGGCTTTGATTAATAGCATTTCCTGTCCGTTTCATAGATTCATATATAGTAACTCTTTATTTTATTTTGCTTTCAAACTCCCACCTAAAAGTTTCACCAATATATTAATGTTCACCTCCAAGCTGATAAAGACAACTGCTATTTGATGAAGACAACTGCTATTTGATGGCGTAGGGTCTTTCCCTGCCCATTCATTTACCAATTCCGGCCTCTTTCTTCTTTTAATTCTATGCCAAGTAAAAATAAATAAATAACTGTGTATACTTTATATAGAGTTTTTTTTTTTTTTTTTGGGGAGTGTGCATTTAGAGTGATGGTTGATAGATTATTATGGGAAAGTTATGACTTTATTTTTATGAGAAGTATAAAAAACCTTCAAAAAAATTAATTTTTTTTATAAAAAGTTTCTTAAAATATATCTTAAACCAATGCCTTTAGGCACCAGTCAATTTTTCCCAAACAAAAAACTAAAATTGATGTAGAACAAACAGCACGGACTTTCTTAGAGCAACAAGAGCGTCGAAAATCACAGTACAAGATCAAGGGGGTGCCAATAGGCTATCAGGCAAGGATGTTAGAATTGCATAAAATTTGACACGTTGAAAAGAAACAGTATTTTGATCCAGACTCGAAACTTCGAGCGTCGCCTAAATTTAGGAAAATTCCTTCGTTAAGGCCCCAAAAACAGTATTTTTGCTATTTATAGTAATATTTGTTTTTCCTTAATAATTTTTAGTTTAAAAGTCATAATAATATCCCGTCTATTTGGGACATCTCTTTTAATGACAGTATTTTCAAATTTCCACAAATTATCTAAATTTAGCTATTTTTGACAAAAATAACTATTTTGCCACCTAATTACGTGATTGGCGTGGATTAAGGTTCTGTGCATTTTCATAGCCACCCTAAGGTTTCTTTCACTATTTAAACATATTGTAGCCTCCAGGACAATTCAATTTTCGGATTTATAAAAATATAGACTTTGTCTATTTTTCTCTAATGGGTTATAGAATTCTATCACCTTATAAATTCTAGAGACCCCTCGTAGATTCATGGTTTTCATTCAAAATCTAGTGTGTTTAGTCTCTTTTCTATTCAAAAAAACAACGTGTTTGTTTCCTTATAGTTTTCGTGACATCAAAAATAAATATCAATAATTGAGAGCCAAGATATTTGAATCATGTATATTTTCGTTATAAATACTAAGATATATGTCAATTGAATTATGGGACTTTTTGACAATAATAATAACTTAAAACTAAGAGTCCATCTTACTGTGCATATTAGGCCATTTAATAATCTGTTAAAAATAAAGGATATCAATGTCACCCCTATCGACTATTAAGCAAGAGCGAAGGACGCAGAAATTAATGGGACACGTGATATTGTCAACCCGAGAGTCTGTTCTCTTTTGTTTTTTTGCTGAACAAAGTCCATCATAGCCCAGTACGAAATATGATATGGCCATTACTATCCAAAAACCATAAGTAATAACATTTTTAAAAAATAAACTAAAAATGAAGAGAGATGAAACTGAAACCAAGGATATCGCGTACCTCCTCCTTAGTGACGGAGCCAAGATTTTAGTTAAAGAAGGGCAAAATTTATATATGATATACGCACTTACACAAATTTCTGTGAATATATAGTATTTGAAACCAATTTGAAAAATTAAAAGCTATTCATTTAAATACTAAGTGATATTTAATGTAATTATACAAAAAAAAAAAAAAAAAAAAAAAAAAAAAAAACAAACAAACAAACAAACAAACAAACAAACTCTACAAACAAAAAAAGCTTATTCATAATATTGTAATTATCTATTAAGATATTTCTAACATGAGTGATTTTTTTTTTTTTTTTTTTAGAGCCAAAACTCAAGTTATGAATGAAACTATTAGTAGTTAGATAGATACTGAGTGCAATATATGTGAATTTCTATTATTTTGGTTAATGTGTTCCCATAAAATGTTCAAATGATAATATGGTAGGGACAAACTAAAAAAATTTCAGTGTAAGGCATGCTAGCGGAGGACTTAAGATTCCTCAATAGTTCATTTAGAAGTTATACTCTGTTTCAAAATCAAAGAAACAAAGTGACATTTAAAAAACCCAAAAACAAAAAGTAGGTAGGGATTTTTAATAATTAAAGGTATTTTTTGGGCGGGCCGGGAGGGGGCAACTACCCCCCTTGAACCCCTCCCCCCCCCCCCCCCCTCCTTGGCTCCACCCCTACTCCTCTTACATAGAGGTGAACTCCACAAATGTGAAACCTGTTACACCATATACCATTTCCAAACCAAACCAAACATATATATAGGCATTGAGCCACTTGATTTTTTTTTTTTTTTTTTTTTTACTTGAATTCTGGAAATCTAGAGAACAATCTCTGCGACATCTAAAAAGCGTATATAATTTTTTGTATGGTTGAACACACTAAGAGGGCATTTAGTTCGTTATGATGTGTCATTCATGTGATATTAAAGTTTTTAGTTTATTTTATTTTTTTCTAACATTACCATAATCTAAAATTACAAAATATATCACATTACCTTAATCTCATCACCTTCCTAAACAATATACTATTGTATTCTTGTATTGAGATTACATTAATGTAAGATTACAATAATGTTATACTACGATATAATGTAATATCACGGCAAACCAAACACCCCATAATAGTGTAACACAACCCTTTGCACTCAGTGCCCGCCCTTGGACAATCCTCCAAAGTCCAATGTCTAGAGTCTCCACTCTCCAGATCACTCTTCCCACACAAATGCCAAACATGTCTCGTTAATAGGTTCTATTCTAAGTTTCTAACCCTTCATGGAAGCATTTGTAATTTTGTAAACAGCATACACCAAACAGAAAGCCAGGACCGAATTAAAAATTACTTGGGAGTTGGGACTGCCTGACCTCAATATTTTGTGTCCAAACCAACCCCGCCAATAAACTCAATTATAATGCAATTACGGTTAAAATGAACCAATATGCATAGGAACAACATTTTTTAAAACTAATTTCACAATTGTTAACAGTGGTAAAACCCAAATAATCAAGAGCCTTATAACTTAACTAACACGTTCTCTTATTTTCAATAGAGGCATCTAAAGTTCAAATTTCCCCTAAATGTATTAATAAAAAGTGATAAACCCAAATAAAAAATAATGTTACTCCAATTAAAACTTGCCACCTTAACAAGTTATGAAGATTATGAAGATAATGGCGGTGTCCAAGCCTTCAGCTAAAATTTTCAATCCTACCTAGATATAACTAGGTCTGCCTCGTCCCCTTAAGGTGAAATTACCAATGGTAGCAGAAAAATGGTGAACATCACCTTCTTTTGGTGAGTACAAAGTAAACCACATAAAATTGGTAAATACCATCCGATTTGCATGAATATTGGCTAGCATACATATTAAGAACATATTAAACATGTAATCCAATGAT
This sequence comes from Quercus robur, assembly GCF_932294415.1. Lineage (NCBI taxonomy): Eukaryota > Viridiplantae > Streptophyta > Magnoliopsida > Fagales > Fagaceae > Quercus > Quercus robur. The sequence goes on along the minus strand of NC_065535.1, from coordinate 13,043,514 downwards.
GAAATTTTCAAAATATGAATTCAATAACAATTTATCTAATCACATTTAGGTGGAGCCTAGTGCAACAAGGCTGAGGGGTTGGATAGTAAAGGAATCCGCAATTGAATAGAGCACATAATATAATACATGTATTCATATGAAGATTTAACCGTTGCGTACATACACAAAGCCATGGACGACCCACTTGATGTAGCTTACAAGAAAAAACTGAATATACACTACCGCAGTAAAAACAGCTGACAGCAGGTCAACAAAGTGTAAAACCAAACAAAGGATAAACAATACACAAATGCTAATCCAAATTATTAACATAGCTCAATTAGTAAAATTAATTAACAATTCTAATCCAAATCGTTTCCAGAAATTGAAGCACTTTCTCGACACATGTTATCAGTGGGCACTCACAAGGAATGGATGCTGGCAAACCCCACACTCAATGGTCTCAGAACCCGAGCTAGGAACTTGGACCTGCAACAATCCACATAGAACTTACGCTAATATCAGGAATCTGAATTAGAAAAAGTTAATAACAATGAAGTGTCATACTCTCCTAAGGTTAGTTAAGAAAGAATTCTGACCTGCAAATGGACAGTGCATATAGGACAGGCAACTTCCTTCATCCGCCTCCCAGATCCATCAGACTTGGACACTGCGAAAGCAGACCATTCAAATGAGTACTTGATATACACTTCCACCGGTAGAAGCAATGGGTATGGGTATGGGTATGGGTACTGGTACGACACAGAGATACGGCAATTTTTGAAAAAATAGGACATGGGTAGGGCAGGACACATCTATTAAATAATTATTAAATATATTTTTATTTTTATTTTCTATATATTATTAAGCATTTATTTTTCATATAATGTTAAATATATATCAAACTAAAGTAATAATGGATAATAAAACAAATCCATGACTATTAATGATGTTTAAAAATTAGAAAACAAACCAAGAATAAGATATTTATTAATTTTCAAATACACTATTACTTTTTAGAGCATGAATGCTCTTTTTGTTCTGTGAAAGAGCATTTGATTCTTCTTGTTCTTGTGTACTGGTCGTGTCCTGCAATTTTATTTTTTTTATTTTTTTGACACGGCTGGGTCACGTATGCATAATTGTCCCAGTCAAGTACTACACCCCAAATGAAATGTTCATGCTTTATAGGTCATATCCCTTAATAAGGGTTTCACTGGACTCATTAATTTAATCCCAAGACAAGTTGGTCCACATCCCAATAAATACCCTAGACTTGGGCTCTATTTGGAATCCGCTTATTTTACTAAAACTGAAAACTTTTTACTAAAAGGACTGTAAATAAAGGTAAAAGTTAGCTAAGATAGTACAGTGAAACCCATGAATAATACCAAAAAGTGTAATAGAGCCCATAAATAGTAGCAAAAATAAACTAGTTTTTGAATTTTTGCCAAACACACGCTTATTTCCAAGGTTTCCCAGCCAATGCTAAAATCATAACATTGATAATGATTATAACAGAAGATTACCTGATGATGCCCTTCGATTCTTTTCCATCTCCTCCTGTTACAAACAATTATCATCAAAACAATCGCAATCAAACACATGCACAGATCCACATGCGTAAAATTAATGCCGCATCTACTCACTGGCAGCTCCACAGAGTCCAGGGTGGTCACAGGACCACCCTGGCTTGGAAAAAATGATAACTAATATGTATAGATTTTAAAAATTTATGATTTTTTTATCCTACTAAAAAAAAAAAAAAAATTGTGACAACCCTAAATTTTTGTCAGGCCCAATATAATTAAACTTTAGACAAAATTTGGCAACAAACTTGGTTGTAAACTAAAGTTACAACTCCATTCAATATTTTTTTATTAGACATAAGTTTTGACAACTCCACAATTTAATTACATTTTCTTCTTATATTCTCATACTTGCAAAATTTTGAGAAGATCAAAAATCAATAACTATATTATCAATCAAATGTATAAATTTTGAGTTTTTGTAATCTAAAATTATACATAAAAAATAAGTTTATGAATCGAATAGTAAATAACATCTGATTGACATGAAATTTGACATGTGTTTTAAGAATATAGAGAATATGCAATTCAACGGTTAGATTTTCAAAATATGTAGCAATGTTAATTTGTTTAGTGAGAGTTATAGCCTTAGGCTACAACTAAGTTTGTAACCAAATTTTATCCTTAAGCTTTGATCCCCTTAACAATATATTAGGTCCTTACAAACAAAAAGAAAAATTCCAAGAAAAATTATATTTAACTAAAATTTTGAAAGAGATGTAGCTTGCAACAAAGATAATGAGACTATCATATAACGATTTCAAAATAAGAAAATTTGTAAAAGGAAATTTTAAGACCTTATGTGTTTGCGTGTGTGTGTGTTTTTTTTGTCGTCAATATATGAAGTTTATTTTATTAGATTTTGTATAATTTAAGTTTCTTAGTGACCACCCTCAAAAAAATTCCTGAAGCCACCACTGCATCTACTTGACTTTTGAGAATTCATATTAACATACAAAAACAAATCTATCTCCGACTTCATAATATAAGCACAGCCAATCAAACAAAATCATCTAACTCAATTAAAATAATTATAAACTATTAAGGACCACTTAATACAAAACAAAGCACACAATACCAAAGGCTATAATAGCAAAACGCTATATACCTGAAGCTTCTTGGCAAGATCCTCATGACTCTGCAGCGCTGCTGCAGGTTTACTAGCCGCTTCCTTTGCATTACTCAGCCTCTGAGTCACTTCTGCCTGCAAAGGATAATAAACGATCTTACTAAAGCACAAGACCACTGTAATTTTCATAACTAGAACATGTGTCATTGCCACAAACTCATCATAAAATGGCCGCCTACTAGAAAAACCTAAGAAGCAGAAATACAAACACAGGACACAATGTGATATGGACACGGTGACATGGCAATTCTTGAAGAACTAGGGCACAGCATGGACATGACAATCAATTAATATATGTGTTGTATACTTTGGGTATAACTTATGATAAATTTTGTTTAAAATGCATTTAAATCCCGATTTTTTTTTTCCCGGGGGGGGGGGGGGGTGGGACCCCCATATCACAGCATTTTTGTGTGCTTCAAAATAAAGGCCCTTGATTAAAAACAAAAACAAAAAAGGCCCAGTATTTATGGAACCAATTGGCCTGATCCGTCCACTATTACTCTTAAATAGTCTTACATTGTTACTCCATTCCTTAATCCCACTCACTTTCCTCACTGCAGAACAAAAACAAAAATCCCTTCCTCAAGACTCAACATAATGAGAGGGAGAAGCAGGGGAAGTTGGGCCTCCTCTGCCACCTTCTAGGATTGATGGCTGGGTACAAGATCCAGTCCTCTGAACTTTGCCACATCACCTTGTAGGCCATCATGCATCAAACTCCTCAATTTCAGACTTGCCTTTTCTTTTCTTTTTTGAACTTTTCAACGTCAAGCCTGCCCCATGTTTAGATTGTGTCCGAAATAAAAATGTTTCTTTTATTCTCCAGACAGAGACACACGTGCAACTGTGTCCCTAGCAAGAAAGTATCTCTTGAGACCATCTCATGGAGCGCCCTTCTCATATTTAGTTGGACCCACATTGTGGGAGGGGCGCTCAATGAGACGGTCTCATACGATAAAGTTTCATCCCTAATATGTCCCTCCTTCTTTAGTTAAATTTTATTTGTTGAAAAAAGAGTGACTAAGAGAACCACTATCCATGCAGACAAAGCAAAACAAGTTCAATCAAATATTTAAATCAAACAGCAGTGCCATGAGTAACAATTTACTTCACGACCCTGCAATGTCTGCAATGTAAACATATTCTGTACTTCTTTGCTTCACCAGATATAAGAATTTAAAGAAGCAGTATCAAGAAAGTGTCCTTGTTTAATGGTTGTACCAGCAAACTCGAACCATACATAAAATTTCTCTTTTTATTTTTTATTAAGAAAGAAAAGTATCAACCACCCTTTTATGTTAACCAACGCCTACATGATGATAGATAGAAAAATAATACACATATACAGAAAATGTTTCTCATCAGAACAAACGGAGCCTTAAATATTCCATGTAGGCTCTCCCTTCATTGAAAGGGAGTCCAAGCCTAAACCTACAGAGGACTGATGGAATATTAGAACTCCACTTGTTTCAACAATAAAAATATAGAACTCCACAACAATAAAAATACAAAAAGTCTGTTCATAATTTTTTTTTCATAGGTATTAAACCAATTTTTAATTTATATCTAAGTTTGTAACCACAAACAAAAGTCTGTTCATGATATGATAAGGTGAGGTTGCCTATTACATCAGTATTGACCATAAACACTCCACATCATCAAGTAAGATTTCAAAGAGTGTAAAAAAGCACTTTGCTAAAAATTAGTAATATAATAAAAGTTCGATCTTACATGTCATGCTTACATCATGTAATTCAATGCAAGTGTTACACATAACGTGCTTTCACCATGTGGTTCGTTATAGTATATTAAAATGATTAAGATAATTTACCATATGTGAAACTCTATTAATAAAGATTCAACAAATTTATAATACTACTACAACTAAAAATCTAAAATCTATTGAACAAAGTTTCTCATATATTTCTTTTTTTGGTGTGAATTTTGAAAATCTAACAGTTAAATTTCATGTTCCTTATGTTCTTAACATGCATATCAAAGTTTGTTCAAATCGGATATTATTTACTATTTGATCAATAAATTTATTTTTTATACACAATTTTAGATCACAAAAATTTGAAATTTTAGCTTTTATTTGATGACATAGCAATTGATCTTTAATCTTCTTGAAATTTTGCAAGCATGAAAAATAAAATAAGAACATGCAATCCAACGGTTAGATTTTCAAAATTCACACTCAATATAAAAATATACGAGAGAAACTTTGTTCAAATCTATTACCTAAAGTTTTGAGAATTTTAAAATAAATTTTTTTTTTTTTTTTTAATAAGTAACAAAAAAAAATTTATTAAAAACACACAGCCCAGTACATAGGAAATGTATAAAAAGGCAAAAACATCAAGAAACCAACTTACAATGATCTAGCAACACAGGAAGGGACATACAAGAAAAAGATGGTAAAACAAGACACCATTCGAGAAGAGTAAAAAAGAAGAAAGACTTAAACTCAATAATGGACCGTTCACGACCCTCAAAGCTTCTAAAATTCTGTTCCCGCCAGATATACCACATCAAACAGTGCGGCACAAACCTCCAAATAACTATATTACGATGATGCCTGAAATTGCATGCCCAACAATCCAACAAGTCCACCACCCTTTGAGGCATCACCCAACAAATCCCAAACAAGCAAAAGATCATACTCCACATCTCATAAGCTATAGGATAGTGAAGGAGGAGATGATCTACAGATTCCCCACACCTTTTGCACATAAAACACCACTCAAGGACAACAAAATGCCTCTTCCGAAGGTTGTCTATAGTTAGAATCTTGCCTAAAGCTGCAGTCCAAGAGAAAAAAGCTACCCGAGGAGAAACCTTCGATTGCCACACCATTTTCCAAGGGAAAGAAATGCTAGTAGAAGGGGAAATAGACTGATAATACCCACTCACCTTGAAACCTCGACTGCTAGCTAGCTTCCAACAAAGATTGTCAAAACCAACACCCTGCACCTTTGTGGAATAGATCAAAACCATAAACGAATCCAGAGATTGTGACTCTTGATCATTCACTAAACGACGAAACTGAATGTCCCAAGAAACTCTCCCATTTGCAAAGCACATAACCTCAGAGACCGAAACATCCCTTGTCCTGCTCATATTATATAAATTTGAAAACGCCTCCTTAAGAGGACGATCCCTACACCACACATCATCCCAAAACTTCACACGGGTTCCATCACCCACTTCATACCGAATGAACTTGGAAAAATTCCACCAGCCACTCCGAATGATCTTCCACAAACAAACACCATAAGCCCCAGACACAGATTTTGTGCACCAACCACCCCACTCATTCCCATACTTCGCCCCAATGACCCTTCTCCAATGGGCATCATTCTCCAAACCATAACGCCACAACCATTTGGCTAATCAGGCAGAATTAAACCTTCTCAAACAGCTAATGCCTAACCCTCCGTTCTTCACTGGCCTACAAATCTTAAGACCAATTTACTAAGTGAATTTTATGCTCGTCCCCCATACCAGTCCAAAGGAAATCCCTCTGTAATTTCTCCATCCTCTAAGCCACCTTGCCTGGGATAGGGAATAGAGAAAGGAAATACGTAGGTAGGCTAGAGAGAGTACTCTTAATACGTAGGTAGATTATTTTAATAATCTACCACTCTTATTTTGATAAAAAGCTGGGCATACACAGTGTGCTTCTACCACATAAATTTTAGTGCATTTGGCATAGAAGATGGAAGAAGGTGAACAGAAAAATGGCGTATAGGTTGGTATTTTCTCTTAGTTGATAAAGTAGAAAGTAGAAGGAAAGGAGTGTTATTTAATTTTCAATCTAGACCCATCATTTTTAATCTTCCTGAAATGAGAGGAAAAGAGAAGAAAAAGGTATTGCATAGGTGATTTGACAATTTTACCCCTCAAATTTATCAACAATAATTCAATACAAGGATATAATTGAAATTAATACAAGACCCTTTCTTTTCTTTCAGCCAAAAAAAAAGACCCTTTCTTTTCCCTCCCCACATTTCAATCACTCCTACAACACTTACTATGATAGAAAATATTAATCTCTTCCTCATTTCTTTTTCTCCATTCTTTTTTTCCCCCCTCTTCTATCATTCCTATACCAAACAAAGCCTTAAGGAATTTATAGGTTCAAATTTCAAAGATATTAATGAGATCCAGATGCCAATTGGCCTATAGGCCCTTGCCTGATTTACAAAAGAATTTTAATGCATGTGTATACTAGGGTTGTAGAAAAAACCGGTGAACCAAATGAATCAACCGAAAACGCCCAAACCAGACCAAATTGACTGGTTTTCTTCCCAGTCAAGAAACCGAGAATTGCAGTTGCGGTTTTAAAAAAATTTAAACCAAATTGCACTGAAACCAACCAAATGATATATATATACACACACACACTGGTAAAAAGGGGACTTTGAATGTGGGGGCTGTTCTTATTTTACCTGAAAAAAAAAATCTTATTTATTTTGTTCCTTTCACTCAGAGAAAATGGGCCAGATTCTACAGGATCAAACCTATAGAACTTAAGGAATGATGGAACAAAATAAAAAAAGAAATGAGAGGGAAAAAGAATCAAAAAAATAATTAAATCAAACGAAGTAGCATATATATATATATATATATATATATTACAAAGAGGTGTACCTTAGGAAATATAGGGGGTGTTTGGTTTGTGTTTTCAAACAACATTTTTCAGTTTTTAAACAACATTACACGTATTCCTACATACTTTTTCACGCACGCGTATTTCCACAAATGTTTTCAAACAACAATTTTCAGTTTTTAAACACATGTACCAAACGGGCCCATAATCTTCCTCACCAAAAAAAAAAAAAAAAAAAACAAACAAACAAACAAACACCAAACCAAACCTATCAAAAAACTTAAAACAATTAAAAAAACACATACCCTAACATTTCATTCATTCAGTCTCTTCAAAACTATGGCCACCACTCCTCTCAGTCTCTCACACCCCAAAGATACCACCACTCCTCATCATCCTGCCACTGGCAACCCCATGCCTAAGCCTCATGGGTAAGACCTCTCTCTCTCTCTCTGTGTATCAACAACCACAACTCTGTTTTTATATGTGATTTGCTATGAGACTTGGGGTTTCTCAATTATTTGGTTTCATAAATCAGTAATCAATGCCATACCATGTGATAAAAGCCCAAATCGAAATCACGACCGAATTCAACCAGAACGACCCAAACCAGTTTGGTGCGGGGGCCCTGTGTACGCGGTCAGTCTCAATGCCATGTCCCCCAAAGGCCAAAACTGACTGACGTGGTCCGGTCTAAAAAATCCCCAAGCTAACCGAACTGCATCGAACGCTGCCCTAATATATACTACTAGTAAGAAATAGAATTATATCTATTACACTAACCATTCGTTACCTTACCCATCATTTCTCAGATGTGGAAAAAAAAATCCAACCCCTGCCCCAAAACAGAAAGAAAAGGAACATAGATCCTCCAACATATCTTCTCCAACAACTTCACAGGAAGCTGATTAATGTATGTCCTAAACATCACAAACACTAGCAAACAATAATAACTACACCATTCCCTGCTAATACTGATATTTTCTTCACACAAGTGATAAATACAACCACTTTGGATTCTTTTTTTTTTGATAAGTACAACCACTTTGGATTCTTTAGTAGGCCATACTACCATCCTAGGAACGCTTTAGGACTACCTGATTGGCAATGAAAGTAGGAACGTCTAAACAAATTTCTATCATTAGAAAAGCGAATGTAAGAATAAGAAAACTTATTTTAAAAAATAAACAAATACATAAACAAACAAATAGCACTTCTCTTTTGCTAGACGTAAATTGAGAGCACATACCATGCATCGGTCACAAACTCTTACTGGCTGAGCATTCTCATCAGCAGTTAAAGCAATTCTACCATGGGTACACTTGTCACAGAAAATATCTCCACAGTTCCTGCAGTGATGCTGAAAACGAGTGGAAACCATAAGGCCAACCAAGATACAAGCACAAGGAGAAATTTGTTATACAAATCAAGAAAAATATGTACCTTGCGCACAAAAGCACTAAAATCTGTCCCACATCCTGTACACTTTGAAACTGCTTCATCAGGGACCTAATGGGAAACAATTGATAAAAGGGACTTAACTAAGAACTCCATGAATTTGCATGCCAAAAAGTAAATAGCACTGATAGAATGACTTCGTTCTACATACACATAACATGGTCAATGAGTATGTAAAAGAAACCATAGGCGGAGAGAGAGAGAGAGCACAAGGCTCCTAGGTCTAAGAATGTAAAAGAAACAATTACTACTACAACAAAGCCTTGGTCCCAAAATTTTTAGGGTCAACTACAGATCATCAAAAATTTATAGGCCACATGGATTCCTTTCCTCTATTCTATTCTATCCAAATTCATAATCTTTGTCCCTTCCTTAATTGAAGTTTTTTTTACTACTACTCCAGTACTACTAATGTCATTTTTTGTCTTCTCTACCCTTTTCATTTCTTCAGCTTGAATTAACTCACTCTTTCTTACCAGTGCATTAGTCACTCTCCTTTGAACATGACCAAACCATCTTAAGAAACTCTCCTCATCTTGTCCTATGCTCCACATCCTCTTCAATCGCTCAATTTATAAATTATTGATCCAAAGTATCAAACCTCTTGCTCTTTGTTATCACTTGACTATAGAGTCTTACCACACCATCTCTATTTTTACTTGTACTAAACTTACATTTCATATACTTTGTTTTATTCCCACATAATCGAAAGCCTTTAGATTCTAAAGTGTGTTGCCAAATTTCTAATTGGACTTTAACTCCAATTCCTGTTTCATCCACTAAAACCTATATCATCAACAAAAACAAAAAAACCAATGGACTTCCTTTTGAATCAATTTAGTGAACTTATCCATCACTAGTACAAAAAGATATAGACTTAATGGTGATAGTTGATGCAGACCTAGAAACCTACGTGTGATGCCTTCACTTGTTCTCATACTATTTACAGCGTTCTCACACTAGTTACAGCTTCATCAAACATATTCTTAATTAACTTAACATACTTTAGAGGAACTATTAGGCCCTGTCAATTACAGCATAATTTTTTTCCACAGAAAAAAAAAATTATAAAATAAAAAAAAAAAAAAAAATTGTAGAGAGAAACAAATTATTACTTGTAGTCCTGGTTTAGAAACGCATACTAAATATTCTTACAAAAGAGCAATTAATTACCCACCGACAAAAATTCTGTGTAAAATGTATATATGCAGATGTCATAAGGTTTTATGCGCAAACGAACACAATGCATGGGAAAAAAATTATTATTAGTATTTATGTTACCCAATGATCTTTCTCCTCATTGCCAGGCTTTATTATGTTCATCCAATCTCCAAAACCTTTCTTCTTATCCGTAGGCTGTTCATTTGTCTTGAAAGAATCAGCAGGCCTGCTTCTTCCACCCATCTCCTTGATCTGCATTTTGACAAATAGGAGAAAATCATGAATCACTAACAATCATCAGTTTTACAAGAACAACCTTTGAGAATTGGAACACAAACATGAGAATTCAAATGCAAGGGTCTTTTTTTGTAGACCCTCATTAACATGAATATTTGCACATGCATGAATGCAAGTGCACACATAAGAATAGGCCAAAACTAATATTAAACTGATTCTAAACAGTTCAACTTGAAGGAAAGGAGCTTCTTTATATGGTTTATGAAGTGTCCTTTGCATGAGATTTTTTTTTTTAGCTTTTAGCTTATTTTGTTTATGTACAAGGGTATTTATCATCATAACTATTTCATGTGCAGCATCCATTTGGGAAGGCTAATTTACAAAAATAGTTTGTACACCCCACCCCACCAAACACACAGAAAAGAAATGAACTAAACACAAGTCCATTCTTTCACTTCCCAAAATTCCACCTTTTCACTCAATCATATTTACAAATGACTAAATTTTAATTCTTTATTTGTATTTGCTCAAGTATAGATATATGATAATGTGCCAAGAGTAGTGTAGCTCAGTAGCATTGTCTGCTCTCCTTTATAACTATCAAATATTAACAATAATGTATTTTAAATGTAAGATGTTTTGCCAATTCAGTACTTCAAGTTCAAATGTATTTCATCATTCAAGAAGTAGATAATCCGGCTTTGCAAATTCAGAAAAATAACCCAATCTCCATAAACTAGAAAGGCGAAATTAAAAGGACAGCCACTTTGAACCCTTGATCTGAAAATCCAGAATATAGAAAACAAGCATAATACAAAACACCTAGATGCCTAAAAGATTTAAGTGTTGTTAAAAGCAGGCTTAGGCGTGCTTCAACCTAAAAGATCAAAGGCCCAAGGTCTACGCGCTTTGTTTGGCCGAAACAAAGAGTTTATTGAATTTCTAATGCTTTATGAAGCAACACAAAGCACACTTAGCCACAGTTTTTTTTGTCATTAAAATTGACCTTGAAGGAAATTATATGGACCATTGATGTATCAAACAAAGACACTTCCTAAGATACTATACTACACAAACAATTTTTTTTGTTTGCATATCAAAAGAGAAAAACAAGAAAAATTTACTATTCTTATGTTTTTTAGTCTTTGCCTTTGGAAATATTTTGATTGAACCACGTACTTCATTTTGATTATAGCTATCCCAAGCTCTCAAAGTGAATTATTTTAATAAAGCACAAGAAAATTCTATAAAAAATTATGTTAATCATCTCAAGAGACTTTCCCTCATCTTTTCATCAGTCTGACCACCCTTATCCTCAGGTGGATCTCCTCATTTAAAATATAGTCTTTCTATTATTTCTATTTATCCATTTTAACATTCTCATTTTAGCTACACTCATTTTATAAATATGTTGTTTCTTAACAGCCCAACATTTAATAACATAAAGCATAGCTAGTCTTATGGCAATCTTATAAAAAAATTTCCTAATGTGTATTCTATAATCACACAAAACTCCTAATGCCTTCTTCACTTCATCCACCCTACTCTCTTTTTTTATAAGTAAATCCACCCTACTCTTATCCTATAATTCACATCCTCTTCAATCTCTCCATCTTTATGAATTATTGATCCAAGATATCAAAAGCTCTCGCTCTTCTATATCTCTTGACCATCAATTCTTGCTGCCCCTTTCATTGTTTTCATTTTTACTAAACTTACACATGTACTCTATTTTAGTCCTACTTAATCTAAAAACCCTCATATTCTAGAGCGTCTCACCAAATTTCTAACTTGAAATTAACTCCAATTCTAATTTCATCCAGTAAGAATGGAAATAACTCGCATAGAATTTTAACTTACAAACTTTGTGCAATTGCACTATCCATTTCAGCTAATTGGCAACATATATTACTATGTTGAGTTTGTTAACTTAATTCATATGCTATGAACTTTTCTATAAGAGAATTTTTTATTTTAACATTTGAAAAATGTTCACTTAAAATCAATCAAGTACATGATTTTGCTTTCCACCTGGGCTCTTGGAAGTCTGTCCGCTTGATGCCTTTACCAACATTATCGAAAAGTATAGCCAAGATTGCAAAGTATAGAAACAAAAAATCAAGTGCACTTACAGTTGATGAAAATTAAACTACGAATATAGTGGAAGTTAAAGTTGTGACTTGTGGATTCAAACTCACTTTGTCTGTGTATAACTTAAGAATTGAAAGATGTAAACAAAGAAGGAGATATATAGAGAAAGAAAGAGAGAATTCCCTTCATATGCCTTGCGCATGAATCCATTAAGGCAAACACAAAAAACTAAAGAGTTTACCAAAATAATGTGCGCTGCCTTGCTTTTTTTGGATTTATTGATCCGAACAAATGACAAACCTCTAGAAATACCAATTAGGTACAAAGAATATGTGGCAGGTAAATCAGTAAATGGAAGATGACCATAAAAGCAAAAAAAAAAATGCAAACACCTCAGCCCTAGGGCATTTTGCCAACAAAGAAACAAATCACTACTATTACAAAAACAAGAAATACTACTAGTAGGACCCAAACCTGTACAGTTGCAGCAGTCACTGTGTCCAGAAGAGTATTGGTAGTGTAACCATTTGATTGCAATCTGATACGTCTAGGCTCAATGTCCACAGAGCTCTTGGACCAAATTGCAAGCGTCGATGAATCCGAAACCTAAGTGAGAAGATAACATATACTTAATCTATAGCCAGAGATTGGAAGCGGACAGAGAAATTCAACTAGAGTCAACCAACTTACCTCACATCTTGTAATGTTCTCAAGAGGATATATTCTCAATGTCCGACTCGTACTGGGATCAAGCATGCGAATTCCATCCAAACCAATCTGAAAGAGAAAATCATGATCAATTTATGCTTTCAACATAGCCAGCCGAAAATAAAATGTAAAGAGTCATACAAGCTAAAATCTAAACACCGTTCAACTTTAACCTTGGGGCTTGGACTATCTGAACAAGACTTGTAACTAAAAAACCGTCATAGATGCATTTCCATTATTCTTCTTAAACTAAAGACAGTCTACAATATATGACCTAACCCTTTACAACTTAGGTAAAGTTCCTTAGGTTCCTCGTTTAATTTAAACACACAAGTGCATTGAATTCAATTCTCCTACGGAAAGATTGGTCGACGCAGCCATACATTTGAATTTAATTGGGTAATTGGGGAAAACTTAATACTTAATACTTGATCCAAATTAAAGATACCAGCTAATCAATAGTAGGAAATTATCATTACTAACTTCCAGTAGTTGCTAGCTCTGAAAATATCAAAATAATTGAATCCAACGAACTCGATGACATTGATTAATATTGTAGTTATGCATAAAAGTTTACAATCAAGAAAAGACTAATCGCATTTTTGTGGACAAATCAAAGTCATACCTGGCAGAGAACATCCATGGTGTTCTGACCAAGACTCTCCGGCAGCAACTTGACCCGAAACTTCTGGACCCCACTCTTCACGTCTTGTTGAGTTTCGGCCTTGGGGACAGCCCTCACGATCTTGCTCGAATTCGAAGTCACCGTCGAATCCTTTCCGGAACCGAAACCGATCGACCTCCCATAGTCGTCGAACGTGGGCGCCCACGTCGAAGACTTCGGCGCGGTGCCCCGAGCCCCGTACGGCTCCACCTTGCCACCTTCATACGCATACGCACCGTCATCGCGAATCGAATCGTAGCGCGGAGACTCCTCCGATCGCTTCCCATACGGATCAGACCCCAAGTCGGACCGGCTCCGACCAAAACCTCCGTACCTGTCGTCGAAATACCCACCGGCGTGGTCGAATTTCACCGGATTGTCGTACACAGGTGGGACCGAAGAGTTCACCTGACCGTACGGAGCCGCCGAGTACATCGGATTGGGGCTAGGGTTAGGGTTAGGGATTGGGTTTTGTGGAGGTGCATAGCTGGGAGGAGGCGCCTGATGGTGATCGAACGGTGGATAATAGGGCGGCGGTGGTGGTTGTGATTGAGGCTGATTTGGCGGTTGATACGGCACGTGAGAATCGAAAGGAGGGAAAGACGATTGTTGTGGCGGAGAATTGAAGGAAGGCGAGTTCAAATTGGGGAGTGAAGCTGAGGTATTATATGAAGGAGCTGTGGGAGTAGGAACTGGGGCAGGGATAGGATCGGGATTTTGAGAGAAGGGAGGGTATGTGGAGGGATAAGCGGAGTAATCGGCGGCGGAGGAGGAGGAGGTGTATGTGGAGGTGAACGGCGGCGCGGAGGCGTAAGGATTCGGGAGAGGATCGGAGGGGTTCGGGTTCGGATTCGGGTTCGGGTTTGGGAAGTGAGAGTATTGTTGGTAATATGGAGCAGAGCCGTAATCTCCTTGTTGCATCGCTAATTGCAAGGAAAGAGAGAGAGAAAGAGAGAGAGGGTGTTTTTTTTCTTTTTTGGGGAAATTGGAAGAAGGGAAAGAGGAACAGGTTTTTTTGTTGTTCTTGTTTGATGATTGTTTTTCAATAGAGACCAAAAGATGAAACAGGGATGATCGGTTGGAGGAAGGAATGGAATAATGATTTGGGTGACTCTCTTGTGTGCAATACTTGCACGGATTGTAGCTTCATTGGGCCACTTGGCTGGAGCTGATTGTACGGCTGTTGATAGTTTCTAAGTCCATTCAAGTTTCATTGCCCAAAGCCCAATCAAGTTGGTTTCTTAAAAAAAAAAAAAAAAAAAATGGCCCAATCAAGTTTTCACACGCTATATTAGACGGGTCATTGTGAAACCCATCTGGGCTGAAAGAGGAAACCCCTACAGTAGAGGAACACCAACGTTTCCAACGATCATCAATAAGAGGTCAACGCCCTTTTTTCTCTAATTCAACAATCCGAAAGTTTTATTCTCCTTCATTTAGCAACACTCTTCAAGTGCCATTTTTTCACTCTCTCACCAAATTCTTTCCATTTTCCTATATCTCACAATAAGGGACCCCGTCCATTTGGATTTGGGTATAAAAAAAAGTAAGAAATTAGAAAATAGGATGAGATGAAAAAGTGAGTAAATAAAATATTTTTTCATTTTTTCATTTGTGTTTGGATGGAGGGTGGAAAAGTAGAGGAATAGAAAATAGGGTCTATGTAAATTTACTCTCATGCCCCTAATTTTTTTCTTAAAAAATTTGGAGTGGGGAGAGGAAAGGTGGATGAGTAATTTCCATCCAACCCCTCTCCTCCCCATTTTCTCTCCAATTTGGGAGGCTAAAAAATGGTGGGCTCAAAAAGAAAATAGTCGAACTCCACCGTTTTCTCTTCCCAAAATCTCTCATATTTTCTCTCTTCCATTTTTAATCATTCCTATTTTTACTCCAACCAAACATAGCCTATGTAATTTGATATTTATTAGTTTCAATGTATTTTTCCTCTTTTTCATCACTAAAGTGATGGAGAACAAGCATTCGCTCGTAGCTACTGCCAATCAAGCCAATAGCAACTCCAGGAAATTTTGTTAGGGTATTCTTTAACAAGCATAAATTACACAATTTAATAAAAAGAAAATTTTATATATTAATAACAACAACAATCAAAAAGCACGCAAATACATAAAATTTACAATTGTATTCTACGAGTTTTCATATTTTGAAATCGTTGCATGATAGTCTCATTATCAATGCTACAAACTACATCTTTTTCAATATACACAATCAAGCAATCATTTATCCACTGATCTCCCATTCAATTGCGCAGTTCATTATTTATATATTTCATTATTGAAAAACTTCTTTCTATTGTTGCAATAGCAACCGGAAGGGTCAAAGCTAACTTTACAAGCAAATAGACTAAGGGATAAGTCTCATGCTTCCTTGTGCTCACTAACTTTTCAGCAAGTTTACTAACTCCTCGAAGCTCTATAAAGAAGTCATTGATGCGCATATCAAAAATGTAATTCTGCAGTTAAGAGTCAAGTGCCAAAATATCTGTCCCAAGAAAATCAGAGGAATATAACTTAGTTAGACGTATCAAATTTTCCTTATCAAAAGCCACAAATGAATTACTTGGATTCAAGCAAGCCATACAAAGTAGCAAATCGGTATTCACCTCAAAAAAACGGTTGTTAAGCTCTTGAAGTTGCATATCTATGACTGTATAGAATAGCTCAACACGATAATGATGTAAATTTGTATTTTATTGACTGTTGCGTCGCGGCCTCCCACTAACTACAAATGTTTCATCCATGTTCAAGATAGAAATATCATGCGTGGTACAAAATGAAGACACTTCAGTCAATAAAGATTTACATTCATCATCTCTCATCACTTGCAATCTTTGCTTAGACACTTTAACAAGATCCATAACATTTACTATATCCTGATTTTTTTTTTTTTTTTTTTTTGCAATGCTATTGACAACTCATTTGTGATCCCTAAAATTTTTTTCATCAAGTGTAAAGCAAAAACAAATTCAAAAAATAGAATTGACCTCATAATAGATCGAGCTTCAACTTTTTGGTCGAAGAGGCTATTTTCTTCAATAATCTCAAATACATCAACAACAGCAGAGAACATCAAAATCAAGTTGAGAATAGTCCCATAATATGATCCCCAATGTATATTACCAGGGCGTTTAAGATTTGTCTATTGATTCAAATCTTGTCCACTTCTACGTACACCATTCTCTGAATCTTCTTTAATTTTGGCAAATTGTGCATCTTGAAGAGCATCTCGTCTCTTGTAAGAGCCTCCAACAACATTTACTAAATTACTAACCACATAAAAAAATTCAGCAGTGTTAATGTAATTTTTAGCAACGGCAACAAGTGTCAATTGAAGTTAATGAGCAAAACAATGGACATAAAATGCTAACTTATTCTCTTTCAAAATTAAAGTTTTGAGATCATTGATATCACCTTGCATATTACTAGCCCCGTCATTATCTTGCCCACGTAGGTTCGACAAACTCAAATTATGTTCACAAAGTAAACATTTAATAGCACATTTGAGTGACAAAGTGGTGGTACTTGCAACATATACAATACCAAGGAACCGCTCTATAATAATTCATTTTTTATTCACATAACGAAGAACAAGGGACATTTGTTTTTTCACTGAGATATCACGTGACTCATCAACTAATATTGAAAATAACTCATTGTCAAGATCCTTGATGATGGCTTTGGATGTTTCACATGCAATTGTATTCACAATGTCTTTTTGAATATCCGAGTGGGTAAGCTTACAATTTTTCGGAGCTGTTTGCAATACTTCATTGATATATTCATTGTGATCCCCCAAAAATTGTAGAAACTCAAGGAAATTTCCTTTATCACTTGAACCTTGAGATTCATCGTGACCACGAAAAGCTAATCCCCGGCATAAAAGGAATTTTATGCAATCAATTATTGCATTTAATTGAACCCGATAATCAAGTTTATATTTATTTAATTACTTAACCAAAACACTTTGAATGTGTTGCTTTTCCTTCAGTAGATCTTCACTCTTCTTGACAGTTTGGTTATGAGCACTATTAACTTCTCCAACATAGGAATCTAACTTCGCAAGCTGATTCCAAAGTTTGAATCCCTTCATTACAAAAGTCTCACCTCCTCCTTGCTTACCAACATCTTGCCACCCAAATAGATAGCAATAAAAACAAAATGTCGCATCCTTGTCTATACTATATTCCAACCACTTTCTATTTACATACCATTCGGATCCAAATCGATGGGGCTTTTTAGAAAAATATGATACAGAGTAATCATGAAGAACAGGCTGACAAGGGCCTTTTGTTAAATAATAATGTCTTCTTATTTCATCATGATTATTAGGATGATAAGATGATATCTTTTGTCGTAGCCCAAGATCTAAACGAAGATTTTCTAAATTAAAGTCAACATGAATTCGCTTAGAAGATGAAGATGAATTTTGCACAGGAAATGAATATTGCATAAGAGATGAATCTTGAGTACGTGGTTTTCTTATCAAATATTTGTCCATAATTCTAGCAAAAGAATAAACAATAAACTATAAGTTCATTTGAAATATTAATAAAATTATTAATTATTGTTGTTTAGTTGTTTCATTAATTTGTTTGTCTTTTATAAACTATAATTTGTTATATTGTTATTTCATTAATTATAAAATTATTAATTATTCTTTAGCCTAACATAATTTAATTTATTTGTCTTTTATAATGTATTGGTTAATTATATAGCTTTAATTATTGTTGTTTAGCGTAACAATAAACTATATTGTTTTAATTTGTTTGTCATTAATTATACTGCTTAATTTGTTATATTGTTTACCCCCTGTGCACATTACACTAAAAGAGTCTGACATTACACATCCTATGTGCAGCACAATAATTAAAGCAGTATAATGTGCAGCACATTACATTGCTTTAATTATTGTTTACCCGGCCCCATGTGCCCATCAACCCATCTACCCCCACCCCACTCAACAGACAAGCACAAGTCTCATGCCTGATGCCCTAATCACAATAGCCTGCCAATCAGAAAATTTCACAATTACAGATTCACAAATCACAATACACACTAAATTGCTTTAATTATTGTTTACCCGGCCCCATGTGCCCATCAACCCATCTACCCCCACCCCACTCAACAGACAAGCACAAGTCTCATGCCTGATGCCCTAATCACAATAACTTGCCAATTAGAAAATTTCACAATTACAGATTCACAAATCACAATACACACTAAAAGACAATTAATATCTCACCAACACAGTGAACACACACTGACCAACACCAACGGATAAGATAAACTGATGAAGCCAAATTCAAAAAGACAAAAAACAGGAAAAAGCAAAATATGAAGAAAGCCCATTCATTCAGCTAGCCAATCAGAAAGAGAAAGAGTTACTGAGTTAATTTAGTCTTAAATAATAAAGACAGAGAGAGACACATTCATTATTTTAGTTTTCATTTAAGACTTTTAGTGAGATAAAGAGAGAGAGACTGAGTGAGAGTCAGAGAGAAAAAGAGAGAGAAATACCTTGAGGAAGGGAGCATTGAGAACCGGAGCAGAGCGATTTACGATGAGGGGCGAGTGAACGAGCGACGAGGAGGAGGAGGAGTGAGCTACGACAACGACGAGGAGGAGCGAGCTACGGCAACGACGAGCGAGTATTGGGGTTTTTTTGGTTGGTTTAAGTACGAGGCTCTGTATTGGGGTTTTTTTTTTTTTTTTTGATAAACACAGTATTGGAGTTTGTTTTGCTTTTGCTCTGTATAGACTGTATTGGGGTTTGGTTTTCTTTGCTTTCTCTGCCAGCGACGTGACCGTTGGTACGGTGGGTTTGATTTATGATTCTCTGTGTTTTTTTTTTTGAATCCATGGGTGGGTTTGCACTGTTGGGCTCACTGTGGGCTTGGCTTTGTTACAAATTTTTTTTTTTTTTTTTTTTTTTTTCAGATTTTAGTTCAATTTTTTTTGGGCTTTTTTTTTTCTTGAAAGTTGAACATATAAATTTTGGCTTGACTTTGTTTCAATTTTTTTTTTCTACAGATTTTAGTTCAATTTTTTTTTGGGCTTTTTTTTTTTTTTTTTTTTTTGCTTGAAAGTTGAATAGATAATTTTTTTTTTTTTTTAATAATTCGAGAGTGTTCCTAATTTTGTGACTAAGGGTGTTCCTAATACAACTTAAATATAATTTTTTAAAAATTTTTTTTTTCAGGTCAAGGTGTTCTTGGGAACACCCTGACCTGTACGTGGCGTCACCACTGAATCAAGCTCATTAATGCAAATTCCAACTCTTAAAATGGTCAAAATTATTTCAACGAAGTCTTTTTTTTTTTTTTTTTTTTTTTGTGCACTTGTGGTAGATAACATATGGGTTTCGATGGAAACACATTTTTTGCAGTGGTAGCATTAATAATGTGAGGTTTCCACATTTACATCACTAAAGTGATGGAGAACAAGCATTCGCTCGTAGCTGCTGCCAATCAAGCTCATTAATGCAAATTGTAACTCTTAAAATGGTCAAAATTATTTCAACGAAGTCATTTTTTTTTTTTTTTTGCACTTGTGGTAGATAACATATGGGTTTCGACGGAAACACATTTGTTGCAGTGGTAGCATTAATAATGTGAGGTTTCCACATTGGTTATCTTTGTGGATGGTGGTTTTCGTTTTGACCATAGTGTTTTGAGTTTGGGGGCTAGTCGTTTGTGCATGGCTCAGCAATTTTGGGTTGTGTATGACTCACTCACGCACCGACAAAGACTCAAAAAGAATCACACACACACTGACTCTCACTCTCGAGCGAGTCATGACTCGGCCGGCTTAAAGGGCGAGTACAAGAAAGAATCGAGTTGACTCGACTCGAGTTAACTTACAGCGATGTCCAAGGACTACCTCTCCTCGATTAAACGTCATCATTCCTAGAACGTAAATTTATCTTTCACTCTGTTGAATCTTTATTAATTTGACATTTTGCAATTGCTTTGTGAATTTTTAGCTTCCAAAGCTTAGCCCGTACATCTTCATGCTGCATAGGGGTGTAGAATCTGAATCTAATATTCTCAATCTTAGATTTTACTTCATCAAACAATCTTTAGGTTTGGCACCAGCATGGTTATTCTAGGAACATCATCATTTTTAGGTTTTGGCCTTAAATTTCTCAATCCCACAGCTTAGATTGGTTAAACTTTTTGGGTTTTTAAGTTATTTGTTGGGTAGGGTAGGAAGAATGCATTTTGGCTTCACAAATCAAAAATTTCAACAATACATTTTGGTGTCTACCTGCTTATCACAATTTTTGTTGAAGGAAAAAAATGTGTTGGTTAAGGTATGAACCGAAATGTATTGCTGGAATGTTTGAAATGTGGAGCCGTGTGTATTAACGTCATCTTTTGTGCTTGGAAGATTAAATTATATTGAGAATTTGAATGAGATTCAGGTCTCAAATTTATGTATTTAAGTAAGTTTTTTTATTGCCTGGTGTTCATTTTTACCATATATGGCATTAATTTTACAGGGTTGGATTCTAATGATGGTTGTAATTGCATAAGTTTGGTCTTGATATTTCATTGAAATTCATGAAATTTTCATGTAAATCTTGCTAATAGAAACAAAAAAAGTATAAATAATTGGTTACACTTATTTAGGTTTGTTATTTATGTTTGGTTACCTGCAATGTGAAATGTATGTGGTAATATTTGAAATGTAAAGCCTTGCATATTGCAGTACAATTAGAAAATTGATGATATTAAGAAATTTTGAATGAGGTTCATTAGTTGTTCAATAAATAGACTATCAAGCATGGAGTTGAATGACCTGTGTACTATTCTGCCGTTCATTGCGTTGAGCATGGGATATAGCTGTTTTAGTTACCTCATAAACATTTACTTAGGAGTTAGCTGTTTTAGCTGTGTTTTGGTAACTTTGGTGGAGAACAATTATAGATATTACTGATTCTAGGGGAGAGTATTACACATTCTGGTTTTTTAGAACTTTTTTGAGTAAGCTGTTGAAAAATTTATTAATATGAAAGGGATAAGTGATCTGTGCTATTCCTGTGTTTTGTGTTTTGTTCTTATAGAAGTTCTTAAGAAATAAAAACCCTACTTTTTGATCTTTGTTATGTTTGTTTTTCTTTAAAAATGTGTTTTTCTAACGGCAAACGGAGAGGTGGGTAACAGATCCCTAACGGAAGGCACCTCAGGTGGGCAAAGTGATAAGTTTTGAACCACGGGTAGGCACAGTGTAATCGGGCCTAACCCCAGGTGGGTTTACTGTAATTATCCCAATATGAAATGTGTTCTTGAAATATGTGCTAGGTGTCTTAGTGACAAAAATGGACCAAAGCATTGGGTGAACTGCTCAAGGTAAGTTTGGAGATTAGATGTGAACACGGATGGACTTACTAGTTAGGATTTTTAAGGGACACAAAATCTTGTTAACTAAGTTTAACCTGGTAGGACAACATATATACATAATATATACAGTGGACTCATTAAATATAAATAAACCTTCAAAATCTAGGCATTTTTCTATTTCTTAGATCCTAATATGAGTGGATATCAGCTTCAAGATAGTTTTCCATTTCTAATTTAGATGCTTGATCTTTGTAATTATCAGTGTATCTCTTGCATACTCCCCTTGTACATGGGTTGCACCTTTTAATGAATTATTTACTTATAAAGAAAAGGGTTTTGAAAGGGAAACTCACAGGGTGCCAGAACTTCTATATGCATCCTCCCATGATAAAGGAAAGGAAATTCCATGGACATTCACCTCTTATTGTGTCCTTTACATTTAAAAATGTGTTTTCATCCTATTGTAATCTATCCATATGTTCTCGACAGTTGAATGAACCATATTTATAGAATGTATAAAAAAAAAGGGTTGTGTATGACTCTGTTAGGACATATGTGATTCACTTGTTGGGAACATATGTCACTATTTTATATAATTGGCTTATCCTTTGACAAAACGCATTTTACTTATATTTTGGTAGATTTAGGATGTGTTTAAATACTTTAAGAAACCATGTTTCAAGATCAAGTGTTGAAGCCTTCAAGTCTGTCCAAAAAAACAAGCTAAAAGTGCAGAGTTACTATAGCTCGATAGCTAGCATGTGTCGAGGTTTAAGAAGCTGTTTCAGCCTCGTGGCTCGACAGCTAACTCGACAGATGCTCGACAGCTTCGATCTGTCGAGGTTTACAAAAACAAAATTCCTAATCTGTTTTTCTTGGGATTCGTAGATGTGTCTTTGGATCTTCTTTTCTCCTAACCCTAGACATATAAAAGGATTGTTTTAAAGATCGTCAAAAAGTTCACAAGTATTGAGCAAACTCTGTTCAAGCAAATTGTGACCGGAGACGAAGTTTTTGCCCTAGTTCATCTCTTTCTCCTGAAGAAGTTGCTGTGTATGTGCACCGTAGGGTTTTGTGATCAAGCATCTTCTTGATCTTCATCGTGTGGATGAATTGAAGAACTTTGTAGCCAACAACCTTCTTAGTTGGTGATTGAAGTCGTGTACTGAGATCCATGCAATTGGTTAGTCACATACTTGGGAGCCGTGCATCGAAAGGGGAAACTGTCATTATAGAACAAGTCCAATTAGGTATTGGGATAAGGATTCAATTGTAGGTTGGTAAGGTACTTGGGATTTCTTTACTTGTAACCACTTATTGTGATAATAGTGGAGTTTCGGGAGTGGTGACCTGAAAATCACCCGGTGGGGTTTTTACCGTTATGTTTTCCCCATTCGTAAACAAATTACCATGTTATTTATTTTCCACTACATAATTAGTTTATTGGTGATTTGTTTGTGCTACCACGCATTTGCATGTTAATTAACTTAATTAATTCAATTGATTAAATTAATTGGTTAATTTATTACAAGGAGTAAATTCGTTTTTGGCCTATCAGACTCAATCATGATCGGGTTATATTTGGCTTTGTAGTCGATTTGTGCTTTATGGGTGGGTTTCTCATAGGCTTAGCATGGCGGTGGTTGATTTGTGATATGGCTTTGGTGGTGGTGGGTTTTTTATGGGCTAGTAGGCCAATTCTCGATGAGTTTCTTGTGCATTTTTATGGTTCTTGAGTTTCGGGCTCTATTAGTACGAGTATGTTTCGGGGTTCAGTGCAAACAATTTGACTAGTGGCTGAGGGTGCTTTGTGGTGGCCATGGTTGGTGGTGCAAAGAAAATATCATATGGGATAAAAATTTTAGTTTTATTTTAGGATGAGATTGAATCATTGTTGATATAATTTTCTTTGAACTGAATATTTGTCAAGCAGATTTTTTTTTTCTTTTTTTCCTTTTTACAAGTTTGAAAATTAGATTTTTTTCGGAAAATAAAAAGTGAAAAAAAATTAGAAAGAAAAAAAATTATATACTTTCTAATATGAACAAAAATAATGTAGTTTTAATGCATTAAAACTACATCATTTTAGAGGATGTGTTACTTAACGAACACATTAGCACATGCATGGATAGAACATAAGGGCTCCCAATAAAAAACAATAGGTAAAATTAGAAGAGTAAATCAAACTTTGAAACTTTAAGAGGCAAAATCAAAACTAGCTCAAATTTTAATAAATTGTAATTTACAATTTAGTCTTAAATATTGTATAGTATAATTTACTTACACATTAGGAAGACTGATGAGTGATTACATTGTTTTATTGTATATGGAAAACACACTAGTAGTAGCAACCAACAAACGATACATTAGCATGAGTATTGGGTTCCACTATCTCAAAAAAACCTCCCATTTAACCACCAACTTATCAAAATGTTTGCACGTTCCAACAACCAAAAGTCCCCAACATGCTTATATTATATGTTCGAGAAATACTACCTCAACAACATTTTCATAATATTTTCACAATAAATTATAGATGGTAAATTGTTATACAATATTTCGTAGGGAGTTAGAGAATGGAAGTAGGAATTTAAATTAACGTAAAAGTAGGAGCTTATTAGAAGCAGGAAGACATTTCAACATAAAAGTAAAAATTTATTATTTTTGTCAATTTACTATTTTAACCTCATTTTTAAGTTTTAGATAAATGTGTTTTTGACAATAAAAAAAATAATAACTAATTTTCTTTTGCCAATTTACTATTTTATCCCAATTTTTAAATTGTTGGTTAATTAATTTAGGGATATTTTTGACAGAAAAAAAAAAGTAATAACTAACTTTCAGAATCCTCTACATATATATATGAGTCTGATTAATGTGTGCCCTAATATCAAGCTTTCTATTTTTGAAAACATTTTATTGGGAATTGAAAAAATTGTCATTACTTTCTCAATTCTTAAGAAAACTTTTTTTAAAAATAGAAATTAATATGTGCCCTTAAGGCACACATCAGTAAAATCCTCAATATATATATATATATATATATATATTTTTTGACAGACTTATGCAAAACCATTCAAACCAAAAGTGTGGAACTTTGATACCAATTCCCAAGGCTTTTGCAATTGCAACACTTTTTTTTATTATGAAACCATAGAAACCAGAAACAAACCAAATCAGTGGAAACTTTGATCCATCCCCAAGAAAACAGTTGCTCAGAGACAGAGAGACACTGATTTACGTCAAAAGTAAATGCGTGCGGGGTCCACATAGTTGCAGAGGAAGATCATTGCACTAGAGAAAAGTGACCGAGCATTTGGATCATCCACGTATGAGTCTCCACGCGTAGTACATATTGGTCCGAGTGTCCGACTCCGAGACCCAGCAAAGCAAAGAATACGAAAGGAAAGAAAAGGACAACCTGGTGTCTGCCTTTTTTGGCTACTTTTTATAAACTCACACAAAGCATATCACCACATTTTACGCTTTTTGATGCAAGAGTTTTTTTTTTTTAACAAACAAATAAATAAAGATAATCCATAGGAAACGGTTATTTGATACACTTTGTGGGTCCCATCGACATTAAATAGGTCGTTGGATCCATATCAAAGTCGTGTTTTGTATAGGAAAAGGATTTATATAAGGGAAGGAGCCTCTAGAAGTCAACACAAGGGTAGAAGCATTTTGCTCAATTCGAAAATAGATAATGCATTCAAAAATATATATATAATTTTGTTAGCATTCACTTCAAAAATACCAAAAAATAAATGCAATTTACATTACCCAAAAGAAAAGTCATTTTATTTATTTTATAAAATCACTTTAATATAAATTTCGATTAGTTCAACTAGAAAAAATCAGAATCCATTAGTTAAATTTCCATTGTATTTATTTTCTTTATAAAAAAAAAAAATCACTTTAACATGTCTAACATCTCTTCCTAAAAAAAAATAGTCTAATATCTCTTTTTTTTTTTTTCAATCCATTAGATTATTATTTTTTTTTAATTTCATGTCTTATGGAAAAAATCAACCAACCACCACCATCCTTTGTGATCATCCCATCACAAAATTAGACCAACTAATCAACACAAAATCCAAATTGCAACCCAAACTCAAAATCAAATCAAATCACTCAAATCCACAAGACTTGCAGCGGCAACACGATAGCCCACCGGTCTTCAAGACCCAAATTAACCCAAATCAACAACCCACCAATCTTTAAGAGATTTGACATGCAAGGGCCAGTACCACAAGCTGAGATGTTTTTTTTTTTTTTCTTATATGAGTGACATGAGATGGGCAGTGCTTGGCGGTGGTTGAGTAGTTAGAGAAATCTAATGTGGGAGAGAGACCGAAGAATGAGATTGAATAAAATATGCATTTTAATATTTACATGTTGTTAATTACAATGATCATCTATATTTAGATAATACAATTATAATGTGTATAAATTTGAATAGTAATTAAGCACCGCATGCGGTTGTAAATATATTTTTTTGGGCTACAATATGATGCTCAGAAGCACAATTTTTGGGCAACTTGTTAGATTGATTTGTTGTAATTAAATTAATACCATTTTTATACGAATCATCATTGAAATATTTTTATTAAAAAACTCATGTATATCACGTTGTTAAATTTTTCTGTCAAAGGCTATATAGTTGAATTGGCATTTTTTTATGCATAAAGTGCGGAGTTAACAGCATGTTGTAACTATCTCTAAAAAAAATTAAAATTTTCTTTTTGTTTGCTAAAATATAGGGTCTTTAATGCAAATTTATTGACCCCATATTTCACAACAGCAATAAATAATATCAATTATACCACTGTAGCCTTTGATAGAGCTATTATTACATTGATACAAAGTCGTTGGACTTATTAATAGGCAAATTAAGATGTTGCATTACCTGTATGTTTTATTTTACCGGATTATAGGCTTTTGATTTAAAGGAATATGGGATGGGAATCATGGGATTCTTTTTTTTAATGTTTTTTCTTCTAGGAGCGGGGGTTGTTGAAAATTGAAGGCATATCAGAGAAGGTTTGCTCAAGACGTATTTTCCTTGAATGTTTCAACATTTTCGACAGAAGTAGCACGAATCCAGCTTTTGCTTTTGCCTCTTTCACAGGCCTGACTCGTATTATGGCTTGTTGGAACAATAAATGAAAGTTCTCAGTGGCGGTGACACCGTGACAGTGGCAGTCTTGAAACATGTCAAAAACATTGCTTTCAAATCTTTTTTTTGTCAGCTAAAAACAGTACACTTTTACGTTTAGCTAGGAGAGATAGAGCTGGCAATATCTTGTGGAAAAACCAAATGGACCCCCCATATTAGTCTCTGAAAAGATATTAATCTAAATCAGGAAAAATATTTTAAGCCACAAGTAGAAAAATAGAAGGAAAAAAAAAAAGATTCTTTACTATACCCTTGTCATCATTTCGATTCATCATGTATGGGTCGTTGCAGTACAAAAAAAAATTATCTGATGCCAAAGACCCAGAAAAAGCAAAACAAAACCAAACAAAGGACACCATCATGACAGTACATGTTTCCATCAGCATGTGTGTACTGTGTACTTCTCAAAAAATAAAGTAAAATTTGCCTAATCCACCTTTGCTTTTTTTTTTTCTTTTTTCTTTCATTGTTTGGTGCTTTTTCTTGTTAGATCAAGAATACCTCCATGCTATGTTCCTTTACAGCATTGCATACGGGACAAGAACCAAGAAAAGCTTCACAGTAATTGCACGAACAGAGGTGTCTGCAAGGTAAAAAGAGAACACAAGAGCGCCGAGAGAAGCAGCTTTTACAAGTCATGTTGTTTTTTTTGCTACTACTTCTTTTCACCACCACCTTTTCTCGTGCAATGTTACTTTCATCATCAGCATCATGATCTCTCTCACTTGAACCACAAAACGACGCTGTATCTTCGGCTGTATTGCTGGCTAAGACCACTCTCTCTTTGACTTGCTCAAGCGTGTTGTTTAGATCTATGACCATGGCTTCGTTGGATTTTGCTAGTCTTTGCCACGTTTCCCTTTCTATCTCTGCTTTTTTCAAGCATTCTTGGAGCTCCAATGTCCTCATTGATGCTCGTGCCAAGTCTTCTTCTTTCTGCCTTAATAAACTCAACGTTTTGGATTCTACATTACTCAATAGAACTGCGAGCTCTTGCTTCCTTTGCTCTTGCAATGCTATTCTCAACCTTTCATTCTGCCAAGAAAAAAAAAAGAAAAGAAAAAAGCAGTAAGAGAGAGACCCCCAAAAAATAAAAGCACATAAATATTGAACCTCTACGCCAAAAGACAAAAACACAAGCTCTAAAAAATTAATTTGAAGAAAACCCATACGAGATTATACAATAATATTAAAGATTTTTACCTGTAATTGAAGAATGCAGTTTATCTCATGGCGGTGCAACTCAAACTGAGCATCCAAAGATTGTAAAAACGCCATGGGATGAAAGCTATTGCAAGTGGAAGATGATGAAAACGAAACCCCTTCGTTGTAATCAAGCGCCAACTTTTGAGTGCTTTGAGGAAGATGAAAGTGAGTGGTGGCTTGTTGGGGATATTGAAAGCTAAAACGAAGATCATCAACAACTCCAAAAGCAGGATCCTGTAAGCCACACATAGGCAAACCGATATTCTCTGAATAAAACTGTGCCTGAACAGCCATGTTTAACCACTACCAGAAATTTAAAAGCTTTTGACACCCAAAACGTTCCCTTCTCCTTCACGTATTTGATGGGCTACATTAATAAGAAACGAGAACTGAAACGAAATGGGGTAGGTTTGAAACAAGAAGAGGGTTCATGTTCCTGTTATATCAGAAAAAATGCATGACCTTTTCTCTCTCTTTCTCTCTTTATGCTCTCTTTATTGGGCATAAGCATAAACTTTGCCTCCTTTGTTGCTGTGGTTTCTGGTTTAACTGAAAAAGACCAATTTATTAAAAAGACACCCGTGGTTTGGTTTATTTATAGTGGACAAAAAAAAAAAAAAAAAACTGACTTGTACCTTAATACAAGCAATTATAAATAACAAATGAGGTTTTATGAATAATAATTTGATTGCACCGGCTTAATTAGGAAACTAAAAAAATGAGAGTACAACAAAACAGTAAGAAAAAAAAAGGGGGGTTAGAGTTTTTGTTTTTCATTCTATCTTAATTTTTGTGAAATCCCAAAAGGGCTTCATAACCAACAAAGTAGCATTTATGAGACGGAGATAAGAGGGTGGCGCGAAAACGACGACGTACACATGCAGATTTTGTGACAGAAGTCACAGAACTCTCGGGTCAGAGTGATTTTTTATCAGAGAGAGAGAGAGAGAGAGAGTGTGTAAAAGCTAAAGAAATGTAGGTGAAAGAGGAATTCACTCAATTGAGGCGTGAATACTGAATATAGGGGTCAGACATTATGGAACGAAATTCAGAGAATGGAGAAATATTGTTGTCAGTTTTTGTCATTGGGAAAGGCTGAAGAATAGCAAATTTGTTTTTATTATTTTGAGAAAAGTTTGAATCCTATTTCCACGTTAACTCTCAATAAATACAAATTTTCCTTGTATCCGTTTCAAAAAAACGACAAAACTTTTCACGTAAGACTCTACTATTTGCTGCATTGTAAATTGTACAAGTGGATTTGATATGTGTTCCCTCCTGTCGGTGCCACGTGGATGCTTTTTAGCCCTCTGGTTAAATGCTAATCAAATAATGTCTCTTAATATTTTTTCAAATTATTTTATTTTATTTTTTTTTTTTGAGAAAAATATTTTTTCAAATTAAAATCAGCAGTAACTTACATGTAAATATAAATGCATTTGTATAGGTTCATATAAAAGTTCATATCTATTTTAATATAAGGATATATTTTTTTTATTTTATACACTTACTTTAATCTCATATTAGATTATATCTATTTTACATGGTACTTTATTAAAATATCATTTTTTTCATATTTTTTTAAAATCATTTCTTTTTTTTACACATAATGATTATAATTTATTATCTTCCTTTATTCTCAATAATAAAATAAAATAAACAACTAAATACAAAATAAATAAATAATATAAATATAAATTTACAAGCCAGGTGCAATATCCATGTGAACGAAAAGCTTTTTAGGTAAATCGGTCAATATTACTGCGGGCTAATAGTTAACTCAATGAGTTAATCAGAGCCCCCATGTCCATGTCCATGTCCATGTCCTGTCATTAGTGGGGTGGGCTCTAGAGTCCAGACAGTAGAGGAGCTGGAACCACATTTGTGGGTTCAGAAATCAGGCTTAATTAAGCTTAGCTCACTAGGACCACTAGGTGCTATGATAGGCATTGATAATAGAGACTTTTGTGATCCATTAATGGGGGTTGTGTTCATACTTCGTAAGGATAAGCATGGCCACAACTCAGGGAAGGATTTTTTGGGTAGGTGGGTGGGTCGATGGCTCTGCCAACACAGTTACTACATGCAAAGCTGATTACACCTGGAGAGTGGAGAGTCTGAACACTGGAGACACACATCATGGGAATAATAAAGTACGAGACGCTCAAAGAGTCATAGTTTAGCTTAGTTTTAATCTTTTTTTTTTCTTTTTTCTTTTTTATGGGAAGTTTTAATCTTTTTTTTTTTGAGATAAATAAATTAAACATATTACACCTTTTAATATTGACTAATGTACTAATGTAGTCCTCTTGTTCTTGTCAGTATCCGTTCAAACTGTACTGTTTATGACCCCAAAAAGAATTGATTTTGTAAATTTAGTATTTCTCAATACTGAAAAATGGCCTAAAATTTGTTCTCCCAGAATTAAAAAAATGAAGAATTATGGGTAAGAACCTTTTTCAGATCACTAAAATCAAAGACATTGTTGAGTGTACTTAATTTCAAAAGCCACAAAAATTGTTTTCCTTGCCTTGTTCGTCTATTCAGGACGGAGCAGGCAGCTCACATACATGAAGAGAGGAAGAAAGGGGGGATTCCTTGAGATTAAGGTGTCAAGGCAGTCAAAGAAGGCCACAAGTGGAAGGAACCGATGCTTTGATCATTCAGTTGACTCCTTGCTGCCAATCCTGAATAGGGATGACCATACCCATTGGGTAATGGATATCCAACCCTACCCGATCCAAATGTTTTGGGTAATACTCGATTCTTAATGGGTAGAGTTTAACCGGACAGGGTATAGATATTATCCAAACCCGACCAGTAAAAAAAAAAAAGACTAATTTAATATGCTCCACTAACTAAGGAGTGCCCCATCAGTAAGGACAAGGAGTAGAAAGATTCTTGAGAGAAATTGAGGCATATTCCATTCCCAAACTTACGGTTAAGACTTCCTCAAATCAAAATTCCCACGAATACAAATCCAGAAGCCATTTTACAAGTCATCATGGACCCCTCAACGTAACCACAACACACAGAGTTCTAAAGCAAATAAGATGGAAATCTTTTTAGTGCTTCTTGGACACCATTGAGGGCCATTTGTGAGAATCCAGGTGGAAAGAAAAAAAGCCCAATAACAAGGGCAACAGAGAATTGACAAAACAAACAGCAAAACCATTAGGCTCAAGCGGCAGGAATAATGGATCACAGGCCCAAGAAATAAACAAATGGGTCTTAAAGAGAAGAGGCAAGTGGGCTTAAAAAAGCCCGGAAAGAGAGAAATAGCATCCCATGGGCAGTGTATGAGGTAGAAAAGCGAGAAAGGGCCGTCGCAGGTCCAAAGTAATGCAAACTAAGAAAGTAAGGGGTTTATAAGGATGAGAATAAGGTTATTGGGTCAGGGAAGCCCAATGAAGTTAGTAAAAAAGCCATGGGAATGTAGAATTAGCAAAAGGGCCGAGGAAGCCCAGAAAGCAAACGGGCCGAGGATGCCTAAGGAAAAGCCAAAAGGGACATAAGAGCCCATAAATAAAAGCAAACCAGTGGCCATGCCAAGCCACTGAGAGAAGGAATAAACGGCTGACCTAAAAGAGGCCCAGCAGGATTAAGTTATTACAGCAGAAATAACAGAACGACATTGCAAGAAATAAAGGAAACCAAGGAATGGGCCAAAGAAATGTAAGACTCATCATCAAATAAAGCCTAGCTCCTGAGAGGAGCGAGAAAACAAAAAGCAGCCCACATAAGAGGTCAAAAAATACGAACGGCGAGCCTCCAGACCACGGCAAACGAATAGGCAGCAGGCAAGTTTTGGACACATATGGAATGAAGGCACGCGCAAGGCCTAGGCACCACCAACCTATACCCAGCCAATACAGAGCATGGTGAGGTCGAGGGGTTAGAGGATCAGAGGGCATGGTTTGGTGGTGGGGAGAGGAGAAAAATCTATTTTGATGGTTCCGGTTTAGGCTCTTTCGGGGAGGTGTCCTGCTGGGATGGCTTACTACCCAAAAGAGGCAAGCTGAGTTGGAACCATTAGGTGTATGCCATGAGGGATAGGAAGAGAGAAATAACCTAGATCGTAACAGGAAAGGGTGCTACGGTAGACTAGCAAACAAAATACTCTTCCTTATCTGGCGATGGGAGTGCGACACACAGACGGAATAGTAATGGTCGGCCAGTATACCCAGACCAGACAAAAGGAGTTAAGGATTAAAACAGTAAAATCGGGTCACGACAGGCACTATAAAAAGAGGGTCTTGTCGTGAACAGAAAAGGGGAGGAATAACGAGAACTTTGACTAAGAAATAGAAAACTTAAAAGAAATAGCAAAGAAAACGAAATGAGAAGAAAGAAAGAAATAGTGAGAATTAGAAAGGTGGGCATGCACCAGTAGATTGATCCCTTTTTTCCCTCATGAAATCCGGCCCTCTGTAAGAAAACTCAAGAGCATCTACGCAGAAAACCACTCAGACCCGTTTCCCTCAGGGTGGTTAACATCTACGACATGACTCTTTTCTAAGAGATTGATTGCTTTGAGGAGGAACGTTCTTCCCTTTGTGGTTCTGCTCCTGCAGATTGGATTTCCGGTCGATTTCCTCTAATATTCCGACTAACCCATGCTTATTAACATTTGATGTCCTCTGTTATGCTTTTTTTTTTTTTTTTTTCCTCTTTTGTAAAAAAGAAAACAACTAGTATTGCTGCTGTAATTGATTTTAGGGGCTATTTGGTCAATTCCCCATTAAGTGGCTAGATATTTTCTATTTATTTTATTATTATTATGTCTGCCTGCCACGATTTGTCTAAAACAGTTTCGCCTGCCGTGAACACGTCCCTGGCAGATTTGGCCTAGTTTGCGCACAAGCCAGACCAACTTAAACTGAAGCTGGGCCGGTCCTGACTCTCTTATCCATAAAACTTAGGTTTAGTGCAGCAAGAGGCAGCCCAACACCACTAGCACAGCCCACCCCCTTACAGACACATGCACTGTAATTTTCTTGAAAATTTTATTTCTGGGTCTAACCTATTTAAGAAAAAACTTGGATCAACACTGTAATTTGGATCTTCCGCAAGCCCAGATCCATGTTTACCAATTAGCAAAAGCCCAATTCAATCTCAAAATATTAAAAGAGTCCCATCCCCCTAGGAGAGGTAGCAAAGCATAGCACAAAAAATTTAACATATCTGAAGATTCTTTTAGAGAAAAATTTGAGCCTACCCAAGCCAAGAAATTTGCACTTTAAAGGGCTCTAAGCCCAATTCAACTCTTCCTCAAATCAAATTCCATGGATCTTCACGCCATTGTGTTGGCAACCATTTTTTGCCAAGTCATCGTGGACCCTCATTCTCCAAGGTCTAGTAGTTTTGAAATTATTAAAAAAAATAAATAAATGGGTTTCGGGTAGGGTATGGATATCCATGGATAATATATTCAGGTAAGATTCGGGTATGGATATTAACGAGTATTGATAATCGGGTATTCATGAGTAAGCTTTTCGGGTCAGGTATGGGTATACCCGATCCGTACCCTACGCATGGCCATCCCTAGTCCTGAAGAAAGAAAAACTCTTAGATCCACAATAATCTAGAGCTCAAAAAAATTTGTGAATGACCTAAGGGGTCTTGGATATGACCTGTTAATGATGTATCTAATGCTTGAACTAGTTTACTAATAATAACAATAACTACCAATTTATCTAAAAAAAACTAATTATCTATCTAATTATTTATTGGTAAAAAATAATTATAAAGATTTATTTTTATATTTTTAAACATTGATAATTTGGATGGTGAAAGATTTAAACTTTGGATGTCTCTATTAGAAACACCAAAAGATGTATTGGATGGCAAAACCATTGGTGGACCAATTAAATTCAAGCATTAAGTTGGCAATCATTAATTCATACTAATTATATATTCCCCCCAAAAAAAACTAATTAGATAAGAGAAGATAATCCTTAGCATTCTAAGGATTATCTTTTATTAAAGTAGCTCACATTCTAACTCGATATACTTTACATATTTCAAATTTTGCTACGTGGATGGAGGATGTTCTACCACAAGTTTCTCATGTACTCTAGGCTGATTTAGCTAATTACTTTCAATAATAAAAAGACTGAAAAGTCTTGTTTCTAAATAAATAAAAGGTTTGTTGAGTTAGAATTATTGCATATGGTGACAACGCTCTTTCTTTGCACATCAATGATGTGGTTGTAACTTTGCATCATAATTGGTTATAAATCTATGTCGAAACTTTGGTTGAGGTTCGAAGACTCTGTGGCATCAAATCTGATGTTTGTGGAGGTTAAAACCGGTAGTAAGCGAGAGAGATTGCTGTTTAATTTTTACTTATGAGCACAACAATATCTAATAAAACTTTCACAATAACCTTATTTGAGTTTGAGGGTTAAAGTGTAATCTTTATTTTATTTTATTTTGACTTGCGATGAACTAGACAATTCAGTTTATTGCGAAAATTTGAGATTTTGTTGTTTCGATAGAAAGACTCATATGTTTTGAGTGACACATCAACTTGTTGACTTGGTATGAATGTGTTCTTCTTAATTTTTTAACACTATATCATTGGTCTATTGTAGGAATTATACATTCTGTATGTAGGTGATATCTTCCATGAAAATTGAAATAGTATTTAGAATGTTTATATGTACTTAAAAAATTCTTAATAAAAAGGGTGTACTTAGAACGTAAAGTTCACATTTTTACGTGGATTGGGAAAACTGATTAGTAAGCAACATCAACTTTTAAAAAAATAAAAAAAATAAATTGGAGACAACTTGAACACATTATTTGTTGCTTTTAATTATATCAACTAGTATGTAACCCGTGCTCACGCATGTGATTGATGAATTGTAATAGTGTTATTAATGTTAACTTGAGTTATTAAACATATATGATATAGTTTGACCAGGATATTTAGAGGTATTAAAATAGTTTTTCCTTGCAATTTTCATTAAAATATTTAGAGGTATTAAAATAGTTTGACTAGGATAATTTTGAAAATCACTATTGGATACTATATATGCAATATCAATTCATAATTATTACTTGTGAAATTCTATTAAATACAACACAAAATAAAATAATAAATTGATCAAATAGTATCTCCTAAATTGAATGGGGATACGTACTGAGATCGTTCAGCTCAATTACAGTTTGTTATGTTCAATAACTTTGCATACAAAATATCTGAATAAAAACTGTATAAAAAATATGCTCATTAGTTCAGAGAAAAAATAACAATAAAAACCTAAACAATTTAATTTGTATGGAAAGCTAACAAAAGAAAAATCCAATTTTGATTCTAATTGAATTTTTTCTAAACTTTGGTGTGTGTGTATATATATATATAACCCAATTAGTAATGGACCATAAACTAGCATGTAACTCATGCAAACATATGGATGTATTTAAAATTAAACACAATTTTTATCATAAAAATATAAATATTTAGTCAATTTTTTTTTAAAAAAAATAAATGTAATTACTCACATAGTAAAACTCTTACTTAAATTTAATGCTAATTATGATCATTTTTTTTCTAATTTTTAACAAGACAAACATGTAGTGATCTTTGTTGTGTGATGATTTTTATTGAGTGTATGTGATTGGTTTTTTTATAATTATTATTTTTATAGTTCATTAATATTAGATTCTTAGTATTTTGCATTCATTAACTCGCTTGGTACAAAGATTAAAAAACTTAAGTGAACATATGACACAAACTTAAGTAGATAATTATGGTGTAGTCCCCACATAAATTTACACATGACACAAAATTGAATTCTAATTCAAATTCTAATTGAATTTTTTCTAAGTTTTACCTATTAATATGTATTGTGAGGGCCAGTTAGCTAGAATGTACTATTAAAATTATACGAATTAGGCCTATGGCCCAATCCAAGGAGATTAACTAATCTGAGGATGGTCAAATAAGGTTATTATGGAAATTGTATAAGAAGAAAAAATAAGGATTGTATATGATAGTCCAAAATATGTCCAAGGAGAAAAGTCATCTCGGAAACAAAGATCCGAGATTAGTAAGAATGTCTTATCATCCTGGACATCCTTCAAAGTTGCATTACGATTAAAAGTCGGACATTGGATAAGGGAGGCAACAAATATCTTCAAAAGCTGCTACCTCCACATTAAATGTATCCCAACTAATTCTCTGCCTACATTAATGTGGAGGTGATATCTGAACAGTGGTTAAGCAGTCTTACAGCTGCTAGTTGAAGGTTCTGGGAGGTGTTGGATGGGACAATAAGGAGTTCCTAGAAACTAACCTATACGTGTATGGTGGGGATGATATCAAAATTATTGTATATAGCATGGAGAGGTGGCCTAAAAAAAGGAGATCGAGAAGTCAAGAAATCTTTGTAATAATCCTTTGAACTCTTGTAACATTGATCATCAACTGGATATTAAAATATAGCTCCTCGGACTGTGCCGAGGACAAATTTTCTCATTTCACTTGTGTTTGATTCTCTTAAATAAACAACTGTTATTGTCTTTCTTACCAAATAGAACTAGTTCTTTTATCCACGCTCTACAAATTCATTGTTTTGGGCTTATTGGGCTAAAACTCAATCCTATATTGGGTCTAATCCAAATTCAGTCCTTACATGTATATATATATATATGATTTATAATCTAATTGGTCTAGACTCTTCGGTTTTTGCACCCAATAATTTACTTGCCACAAAAATTTAAAAATTAGATGAGACACATCATACAAAATTGAACTTCAATTAAAATTCAATTTAGAATCTAATTGAAATTAGACTTTTTGGTTTTTGCACCTAATAATTCACTTGACACGTAAATTTAAAAATTAGATGAGACACGTGGCACAAAATTAGATATGATTTAGAATTTAATTAGATCTAGATTTTTTGGTTTTTGCATCTAATAATTCACTTGCTACAAAAATTAAAAAATTAGATGGGACACATGGCATAAAATTGAACTTTAATTAAAATTCAATTTAGAATCTAATTGAATTTAGACTCTTTCTTTTTTGCATCTAATAATTCATTTGACACACAAATTTAAAAATTAGATAAAACACATGGCGCAAAATTAGACGCAAATTTAGAATTTAATTGAATTTTCTTTCAGTTTTGGTTATTAATAAATATATAGATGACTTATAAATTTGAATTGTTTTTAGTTGCATGATTAGATTTTTTTTTTTTTGGTTTATTTATATAGAACTCATATTTTATACTAAATTAACTCATTTGGTATAAAAATTAAAAAACTTAAATTAAATGGGACACATGGTGCAAAATTAAATTTTAATTGAAATCCAATTTTTACACTAAATTAACTTACTTGGCACAAAAAATTTAAATTTAGATTAGATGGAACACATGACACAAAATTAGACTCTAATTGAATTCAAATTTGAAACCTAATTGGATTTTTTTTTTCTCTCTCTCTCTCTATATATATATATGTATATTATTTTTTAGATCTTACCTAAAAAAAGGTCATAAAATGAGATATTAGTTATATTAATAAAATCTTACCTAAAAAAGAAAAGAAAAGAAAAAGAGATTTCAAGAAAAAATGTTTTTTTTTTTTTTTGTTTTTTGTTTTTTTTGAGATCACCGTACGATGACATTGAATGATCAAGGATGTGAGAGTTGTCTATTTTTTTTAAAACTAAAATCGAATATCAATTCTTTCTTATAGCAGAAGAGTAGTATTTAGAAGGAAAGAAAAAGTCCACAGCCAAAAAAAAAAAAAAAAAAAAAAAAAAAAAAAAAAAAAGAAGAAGAAGAAGAAGAAGAAGAAGAAGAGAGAGAGGAAAGAAAAGGTTATCTCAGAAATTACTCTACTTGGGGCAAAACTCTTGTATGCAAATGAGATACCGTCTCCTAGATGGTTGTACCTCCAATGAACCAGAAAAATAACTATTAGTTTTATCATCATATTCGTATAGAGATGGTTCCATTTTGTTTTAACTTGTCTTTATATCTTTTTTCCCTCCTTAATAAGTGAGCTTTGACCTCAAGAGAGAAAGGAAGAGAACCGAACTTGTCTTGTTTTAAGTTAATTATATAAACATTATTTACCTGTTAGGAGGTGTTCATTAGATAGGATTTTGGAACAACTACATTTTCATGAGTTCTATAAACTGGAGTTATTCGTAAAAGAAAATATTATGAGAAGATATGTGAAGCATATGTGTATTGCTCCTACTTTAATGGCCTATTTGGAAGTTTAGAGGGAGGAGAGTAGAGGGAAATGGTTATCCTCCACATTGTTTGGATGTTTTTAAAATTAGTAAGGGGGAAGAGAGTAATTAATTCTTTCTCTTGTTTGGATGTTTTTAAAATTATGATGGAAATGAGAGGAAATGATTTATGTGGGACCAGAGAATTTGTGGTCCCGGCCCACTTTCCATTAGGGCCCAAGGCCCTCGCTGAGAAGAATGGTTGCTGAGGACAAGTAGTGAAAGTTCAAATGGCTTAGAGATGCAGCCGAGGATGACCCTGTCCTCGGCATCCCGAGAATTAAAAGGGAATAACGACACGTCATCAAAGGCAGCCTCCAAAGCGCTTCCAGAAGAAAAGACGAGTGGAATGGGACTCGCACGGGGGTACGGTGTGGGAATGGTTCAAGGAAAAGACGTTACCTCCACATTGAATCCGCCAACAAACTCCTAGCCACATTGATGGAAAAAGACCCCTGAACAGTGTGATTTCGGTTATTGCAACTAACAAAAAGTGGGGGGAGGCGACTGATGGGATAGGCACTCGAGTAGTTACCTACCTGATTGACAGATGGAAGGTCAGGATCAACTGAAGAGGGCTATATAATGTAAGGATTCATGCACCAAAGGAGGGAGGGGGAAATAATTGTACCCAGAAAGTGAAAGGAATAATAAAAACAGTAAGTTCAACGGACAAGGTCCATGGACAAACTTAGTTCACCCCTGTGCGTCCACCATGAACACCATGATTTGTCACTGTCCGACGACCAAGGCCTAGCCTTTCAACCCACGCTCTACAAATTTTATTGTTTGGGCCTTTAACGCACAAACCCAATATCATTTTGGGATCCTTACAAATTGAGTCCTTACAATTTAAATAAACAAATTTACCCCTATTTGAAATTTTTTTTTAATCTAATTAATAAAGCAAATTTTTTTTTTTTTAATTTGTTCTTTCGTTGTTTGGATGCCAAGAAAATGCCATCCCATACCTGCACCACATTTCACCATTCCCTTCAATTTCCACATTTCAACAAAAACTCAGCTGAGCATAAAAACTCAATTTCCGATAACATTCTACGTAAATATTAATTCAAGTTATCAGTTTTTTTCTTAAGAAAATTTGTACAGTTTCCATCAAACCAAACAGAAACGAATCAAAAGAAAAAAAAAATAAAAATAGACCTGCTCTCCAACATCATGTTAGAGGTGACAACGAAACCAATCAACAGTGCGTGAAATGGCTAGAGATGAAAAACAATGAGACAAAAAATAGTGTTGTGGAAATTTTCAAGCTCTGTGAGAGTGAAAATATTCCTGAGATGTTTCACCAAAAATTGGCTTATTTATATATAGGAGAGAGCAATGTAACATTGAGTGGTTGGTGAGTTGGCCAACGGGTTAGTTGAAAATTTTCGACGGAGAGATTGTTGTAGAAATCGATTAGACTGACGATCAAACCAATCAAAAAGCACAACAGCCATTTGATAAATATGTACTGGAAAACCTGCACTTTGCCATTTCATAAATATGACTTGGACCTGGGGCTGTGTTTGATTCTTGAGAATATGCTTTGATAAGTTTTCAAAGTCAAATAATTGATTGTCAGTTTGATTACTGAGGAAAATAATTTTTTAATTAGTAGTTACTGAGAAAAAGAAAAGAAAAGAAGGATCTATGTTAATTTTTTGGTTTGTAATTTTGTTAGTCTAGAAAGGGTAAATTAGAGAATTCATTTGGCCAATAATTTATCTACTCTATTCTCCCTTCAAATTTCTCCAATTTGGGAGAATTAAAAATGAGGGGTTAGAGGTAGTTGAAACCCCTCCCCCTCCCCCCCTTCTCCTTAAAAAATTTTCAAATAAGGTAATTAAATTATTCACCCTTCCTTTATTCGACTCCCCCTCCTTTTTTAAACATCCAAACAGGCCATAAGAGTTAAGACAATAAAACATATAATGTAATATTTGCGGCAGCACAAGCATCATTGCCCTCCAAAGGGGTTTGAGTAACCTGAGAATTTTGTGAACTCATCCTGATACCCTAGCTATATTTTCCATGCACACCTGCCTTTTAACCTCTAGGCTACTATCAATCTGTTTTGTGTACACATTTTCAAAGAAGCAAAGTTTCTCCCTAAATTAGTTTGGAGAGAAACTTTTCAAACTTATCATATATTTCTATTTTGGATGTGAATTTTGAAAATCTAACCGTTGAATTTCATGTTCATTATGTTCTTAACATACATATCAAATTTCGTTCAAATTGGATATTATTTACAATTTGATCAATTAACTTATTTTTTACATTAGATCATAAAAACTTGAAATTATAACATTTATTTGATGATATAGCAATTGATTTTTGATTTTCTTGAAATTTTGTAAGCATTAAGAATGTAATAAGAATATGCAATCTAGCGATTAAATTTTCAAAATTCATCCTCAATATAAAGATATATATGATGAGTTTGTAGGGTTTCTTTGAAAATGTGTACACAAAACAGATTGATAGTAGCCTAGTAGGTTGAAAGGCAGGTGTGCATGGCAAATATGGCCAGGGTAGCGGGATGAGTTCACAGAATTCTCAGGTTACTCAAACCCTTTTGGAGGGCAGCGATGCTTGTGCTGCCGCAAATATTACATTATATGTTTTCCTGTCTTAACTCTTAAAGTAGGAGCAACACATATATGTTTCACATATCTTCTCATAATATTTTCTTTTACGAATAACTCCAGTTTATAGAACTCATGAAAATGTAAATATGTACTGTAACTAGTTTGGAGAGAAATTTCAAAGCGCTAGTTCAAACATAAGGAAGATCTTTCTCAAGTAAATATGTACTGTAGCTACCAAAAACAGAAAGTAACAATATGGCCACAACTTGTTCACAACACCAGATATTAAACCTCTGCCTGTCTATTGAAAAAGAGTTTTCATTTTACTTCAGAATTTCCTGTAATAATAGTTTACTAGTTGCATATCAACTTAAGATTTATTCAACAAACCCGATGGCTGAAGCAGATAGCAAAGTCCAACCAATTAACAAACCTTTTCTTTTCTACTTATGCCTTGATTCTAGAAGATTCTCCTACTACGCTTTCCATTCCAGTATACCAATCACCAATCCGTGTATGCTGCACCATATCTTTGCCAGACTTGAGGTGTCGGATGGGCCTCAGAACACCAAAGACAGCAAGATCAGCTAAATTAGGATTTGACCCCCCTGTTCAAGTTGAGAAATATCAAAGTTAATTCTAAAAAATACCATATTCTGTTAATTTAACCACATCATGCTGTCAGTTAAACATACCAAGAAATTTCCGGCCCTTCAGAGCATCCACCCATGTTTCAGCAGCTTCATACAATGCTGCACGCTCATTTGTGATGTTGTGTTTCTTCTTTAAGTTTTTTGCCACAAAATACATAGCTGCTGCTCCAGCATACTTTGCTATTATCCTCTCAGTGAAACTGAAATTGCCTGCATAATCATTGTGAATTATGGTCATTCGCTAAAGTTAACATCGACTCTTTTTTACCACCGCATACCCTTGGTGTGATGGTCACTCTACAAGTATAAGTGCTTGTGGGGTGTGAGGGGCAAGGGTTGGAAGTCTCCAAGAGGGAGCTTCATACACATGCACTAAAGATTAAGCTAGACGAATTTCTATTTTGTAAAAAAAAAAAAAAACACACACACACACACACACATCAACTCTTTTTTTGATTGGTTAAATTTGACACCAACTTAAACAAGAGAATGCAGGAAACAGCAAGTCAGAACTGAGTGAAGAGTGCCCTGCCCTAGTAAGCACCTACTCCTATCAAAATGACATAGTCACTGTAATCAATCAGGATTCAGGAACCTTTACTAGGAAAACGTATAGGCCTTTTCTAGCTTGTTAATTTCTTCACATGCTTTCACTTGCCGAACAGAGGCAAAAGTAGGCCATGGTGATTTGGGAGTCCCGTATGGAAGGGCTCTTGCTCAATCAATCATAGGGACACTGGGGATAACAGTTTGACGACTTCCAAGAGCTCTCACCAACAGAGTTGTTTGGCACCTTGATGTCGACTCATCACATCCTTGGGTGAAGAAGGTCCCAGGGGCTAGGTTTGCAGATTCAAATGGTACGTAAATTGTGTTTAGAATTCAATTCTCAAATCCTATCTACTGTTGGTGTTCAAAGAAGAACTGCGTGGAGCCAACCCTAGTAAAAGTCAACTAGGTTGAGTGCTAGATTTCAGTCTAACATTAACTTAATCAATTTTAGGGTTTAAAACAAGATGATACGTTTCAACAAATTTTGGTTAAAAATTAAGCACACTGGAACAAAAATCAAGTAGATATTGCTCCAAAATTATAAATGCTCTAGATGAGGAATGACAAATCATATAAAGCAATGTTAGTTTTAAATTAAGCCCACCATCCCATTTGGGTTTATTCACTTCCCTTTTTTGGGATATTCATAGTGACATCCTAAATGAGACTGAGATTGAGAAAATCAACAGAATGCAAATTGAATTGCTGTGGTTACCAGCAAGAGAAGGGCAATGGTGATGCATATATGGAGAGGAATGACATGGCATGATGACACATGGAACTAATGACATGGCAGCATGTGCCACGTGGAATATGTGGAATGGCCTGGGATGACAAAATTTGACACATGCCATATGGCTATTGTAGCTAAATCTACATGTGCCAAGTTTGAAGTAGTATTTGAAAATTGGAAGGAAAATTAGTTAGAGGCACATGCACATGCTAGATTTTAAGAAGTTAGAAAATAGAAGTAGAATCAGTGTGCTTTATTATATCTAGCATGTGATTAAATGTTACAAATGTATTCTAACATGTGATAAATGTGGGCTAGTTAAAGAAGCCATACGCTATAAATATCCATGCACATGCATTGTAATTAATAGATTGATTTAGTAGATTTCAGAATTTTTTGAGTTTAGATTAAGTTGTGAATTCCCTCTCTCTCTTTAGAATCTTTCTCTCTCTAGAAAATGCAAATGTTACTTTTCTTGCATCAAATGGGCTTTCCAGCATGAAAGCCTGATTGGATTTTTCTATGGTTTCTTGAAAGTAGTTAATTCGTGTCCTACATTGGATTCAGGAAGTTTTATCTGCAGAGGTTATCAGTGAGGTTAATAACTTGGACTTTGATATATATATATATATATATATATAAGACAACAATCAAAATATAGTAAAACAGTGAAAACTCCTTCATACATTCTATAGCATGGACTTGAAAGGATAGACAAGCGGGATGGATAAAGATTTATCCAAACAATCGAGAGTAGACCTGGCTTGATGAACAGAAATGTGCAAAAAGCAGCAGCTAGTCAGATGACTAACATGAGTGCCCTTCTTCCAGACTTCAAGCCTTGGAGAGAAATTTCATTGGTTGCAGATGTTCTCTCTAGTCTAATAGAGTGAATTGATCTCTTTGCCTAAGATCTCCTTTAGTCTTAAAGGACCATGTAATTTTACTTTACAGAGGACTGGAAAAAAATATAACCAAATAAACAAGGTCATTAGGAAACCAACCTCTAATGATCATGAAGGTTGATGCAAAACTTGAGATAATCCATGATAGACTTTGTCTAAATCAGATTCAACGGCCACAGGACGCCCCCAATATCATGTATGGCAGAGTGAATAAACCCCTGAGCTATGTGCGTAGCAGTAGTCCATAGACCTTCGTTGTTAAATTGGGTTGAGGGTATGAGCTCAATTACAGAGGGTGTAATTGTGTTGGCCAAAGCTTAGGTAAGGATATCCTACAGAGCATTGAAAGTCCCTAGGGCAAAACTGAGTCAGGAGATCAGGTAAAAATCGGTGGAGAAGGTATAAGAG
The DNA here is from genome assembly GCF_932294415.1 of Quercus robur. Classification (NCBI taxonomy): domain Eukaryota; kingdom Viridiplantae; phylum Streptophyta; class Magnoliopsida; order Fagales; family Fagaceae; genus Quercus; species Quercus robur. Next base: position 12,999,030 of record NC_065535.1, on the reverse strand, counting down.
ACATGCGCAGAACTTTTTCCTTATTCAAAAGCTCACCAATCCAAATAAATATGTTAAAATTCATTTCTTCTGGAAACTAGCCTTTCTATATAGCAACTTCATGCCTGAATAAATCAAGCACTATTACTTTTTTACTCATACCAAGGCAAAGAAATATTTGATTGGAGCAGGCATAAGTAGGAAAACCCTAACAAGTGCAAAATTTTTACTGCAACATAATAGAAAGGTTTCTCCGAATTATAGTGAGATTTGTGCCTTTTCTTATCTGGGTGGAGTATTGAAAAAGCATAGAATTGTATTGCAATTCCTAAAATGGGTCTAAGATTTCAAGTCTTAGCAAAACCTGGTTCCTACTTCCTAGTAAATTGAATTTAATGTGGAAAATAAACCAATGCTGATTGTAACTAAAATTTGCTTGTTTAAGTAGAGGGGTGCTTTCAAAAGATGCTTTAAGATGATACATCAGAATATTCATAATACCAATTTCTAGTCTCCTCACTTGTTATATTTACTAATATTAAGACGTACAAACACTTAACTAATTCTCATATGAATTGCTTTTGGGTGGCCCTTACAAATGATGCATCACCCTCCTCCTCTAGCTAGGTCAATGTTTAAATCATAGTGCAACAAATTCAGTCCTGACACTGACAAATACCATATTCAGTTAGTTTAACACAGCAAAATCATGTAAAAAGGCTAACTCACTACTGTGAGCAACTTAAGTCTAAACAAATTCAAAACAATTCCCACATTGGACTAAGATGAAAATTTCCAACAAGTAATGAGTAAATTGCAAGTTAACTCGTTACATAAAATTAATGATTTTGAGAGAGAGAGAAGGAACCAAACATCACAGTCAATGTTTGCTTTTGGTGTCCAAATAAATTAACAACTACAAAACTAATTTAACACAATTTCTATGTGATAGAATAGAAGTGTTAAAGAAAATATCTATGATGGATCACAAGCAGCAAACTACCATGCTTTCTGGTGTAATATTACATATTAAGAGGGGAAAAAAGGGAGGGTGGGGGTTGATGGAACCATAAGTTGAATTAATGTGAGATGTGAGATTAATCTGGTAACATACCGTGAGTGGTGATATAGTCAAATGATTCGATAGCTTCAGAAGTAGTTCGATATATGTTTGGAGATAAAACATGTACCAAGTGATTATCCACCCACCTAACATTTTCAATAACAGCATGTCATCAATTCATCTATGTCAAAGGCTATTTGCACTACAAAAAAAAATGACTTTAGATACAGCAACATTTAGAATAACAGTAGCACACAATTCATATAAGAATTAAGAACTCAATTACGCAAAACTCTTTCTTATAGCACCTACAAATCGGTCCTCAGCTCTGAAATTTATTACAAAGTAATTTACATAAGAAATTCAAAAGATAAACCACCATACCCACGCCACTTTGTTTCTTCATCACCACTTGCAACAGGATTATCAGGATGAAGTTTTTGGAACAGTTTATCAATTATGTCTGCACAAGTAAAACAAGCTAAATTAACAAAAACAACCACAAGATATAAGAAAGGAACTTGGGTGATAGCCTTAAATTTGCACTTAAATCGCAAACAATATAAAAAGGAAATCAAGCAAGACCTGAAGAATCAACCATCTGTTCACCATCAACCTTGAGTATAGGCACTTTCTTGTAATCAGACCACTTGATCTCCTTTTTGTTGATGGGATTAACCTCCACTACTCCGTATGGAATTTTGTAATAATCCAAGAACGCTGAAAGAATACCAAACTCCAAATAAATAAATATATAAAAAGTACAAAAATATCAAAGTGCATTGTTTCAAAATTACATTGCTAATCATTTGTCCATCCATTCTCAATTTCCTGAAAACCATACTAACATACCATTTTTTTTTTTTTTTGCTGAGGGTTCCATTATTTTATTATTTAAGTGCATTTCTATCAACAAACAACCATATCAGCTGTATTTTTAGCTAGAAAAGATCATCAAATGGAATGTTTTCTGCATTTTCTAGTAGTTTGTCCACGCACAAGTAAACGGAAAACATTTTCTAAGTGTTTCCAACAGAGACGTAAAATACCGAATTAAACTTATTGTATAAAGACCGAAACCAAAGTTCATTTCACACCAAAAAGCAAATAACAAATACTCATTTTCTCAGCTAATCAATAATAATACTTATAGAGCAACATTGATTGTTTCTACAAAGATGTGAAATTAAACTACTACTAGTAATCAAAACGCACCGTATAACCGGCAAATTGAATTTTGATTTATACCTTTAACTTTGTTGCAGAAAGGGCAGGCTTCGTACTGGTAAAGAACCACGTCTTTGGGTGAGAACTTGTGCGCGTGTGCGTGTGCGTGCGCGTGGTCCTGAGCCAGAGACGTGGCCGCCGCAGAGAAGAACTTTGTCCCTGCGACACAATCGTTTGTGACAGAGGGAGGAGCAGACCGTGACGACAGGCCAAAGCGCTCGGAGTTGAAATTTGAGCACGTGCCGTACAGCGCCGCTTGAAGGACTCGATGCCGATTGGCTGACGCGGCGGTGGCTCCGCCTCCGATTGCTTGGCCAACGAGGACGGCGACTCCGTTAACGTTAACCCTTCTCATTTTCACTCTCAAGTTACGTGGGAATAGGAGGGACTCTCCTTGTTTGATCACGTCGTTAGGCTTGAGCTTGAGTTCATGACTATAGGGTTCAGGGTTTTGGGCCTTTTTAGCTGCGTTTAATACCCGATTCTTTTTTTTTTTTGTTTTTTTTTGAGAAAGATACCCGATTCTTTAATTACTTTACTTTAACAATTATTTCTCTATATACAGACCAAAATTATATAATAAATTAATAATTAACAAATTTTCGCAAAGAAAATAAACTAAATTATAATTTCAAAGTTTGGAGTAATTTTTATTTTGTTCTCTAAAACATACCTATAGGGACACAATTTGCAGCCCAAGCCCGAAATGTATGAATCTTAGTTCAATGAGCTCAATACAACAAATTTGTTGAGAATGAGTTGAAGAATTAGGCCTTAATGAATTTAACAACAGCTAGTAGGGATTTGAAAGGTAATCGAGCAAGAACAAAGAAAATAAAGCTGAAACACTTCACTATCTGAGGAGGTTACACTTATATAAATTGATCACAATGGGGTTCTATAACCATTTAGATTGCTACAGTGTTCTCTATCTCTTTTTCTCATTCCCTTTACTCATGGAAGATCTCTAAACGCTATGACAAAGAACCGACAGCTCACGAGGGAAGAGGAGGCCGAGTTATCCAGAAGCACAAAAAAGGTCAAGGACATCCATCACGCTGGTTTCAAGGATGGCTCAGGTGAAAGTGGACAATCTTATGACTATCAGAATACATGGGGTGCTTCTAAGAGAACGTTCAAAGAGAAGCTGGTGGGGGAGATTCCAGGAGCCTATGCCGAAGCTTTTGATTTTTTGAACCTTTTGGACAAGGAGGCAGAGTCAGATGACGAGGTAGAAGAACTTCGCGAGGGACTAGCAGCGGTGAAGCTAACCAGGGAAACAAAACTCCGGATTAGGAAGCCTTGGGCAAATGCTTTGATTATCAAGTTGTATGGCAGAGGAGTTGGGTTTAACTTTCTTCAAAGCAAACTAAACCTCCTTTGGAAGTCGACTGGAAGGATTGATTTTGTAGACCTTGGAAAAGACTTCTACTCAGTTAAATTCTCGACGAAGGAAGACATGAATACAGTCCTTAAAAATGGTCCGTGGTTTGTTGGAGGACACTTTCTATCTATTCGTCCATGGGAGCCATTTTTCAAGCCGGACTGTGCAAGTGTTTCATCCATAGCAGTCTGGGTTCGTTTTCATGCGTTATCGGTGGAGCTGTATGAGTTTGAAGTTTTAAAGCAGATAGGAGAATCCATTGGCAAAGTGCTCAGGATTGAAACCCACACAGCCATGGAGGCCAAAGGGAGGTATGCGAGACTTTGTATTCAAGTGGATTTAAACAAGCCGTTAATTGATACCATTCTTATAGGGAGGTTCGAACAACCTGTGTCATACGAAGGCCTCCATAAGTTGTGTTTTTCATGTGGAAGAATAGGGCACAAGGTTGAAACATGCCAATACACCATTAAATGTCCAGAGATGCCGGCGGGTGGAAGTCCGGTAAAAGCAGGGGTGGATACTGCTTCAGACCAGAGTACCAATCCGCGTGGGGTGCATGATTTGTCTAGTACGTCCTCAGGTAGTGGCACAACAAATGTCAGGGAGCCAAGTGTGGAAGACGACAGATATGGGCCTTGGATGCTAGTATCACATAGGAAGCCTGGGAATAATAGGACAAAAAATGCCGTTACTCCTGGAGAGTCATCAAATCCTAGAATGCGCCAATCTTCGTTGGGACATGGGCTGGGTTCTTTCAAGGGATTTATGGGATGGGCTGGAACAAAGTCTAGCGTGGAGAAAATTGGGTTTATGAAAACGAATAGGAGTGTTGAGGGAAGTGGGCTTGTGAGGGTTGGCCTAGAGACAAAATTCGCTAAAGGAGGAGTTGAGGAAGGCCCAGGTAAGACTTCCAGCCCATCGGTCAAGGGAAAAAAAGATATTGCTAGGAAGAAGATTGTTAAGATGTTGACTAAGTCAGACTTAGCTGGGAAGCATTTGCACAACACTGAGAACTCCTTTCTCTCTCGGAGCACAAAGGGCAAAAGAGACCATGATCTCTTCCAGTTCAAGGCGGATGACCGAGCTGTCTCATACCAGCATTCTTGATGCTCGGGTTATGGCGATCTTGAAGCAGACCGGCGTGTTGAGCAAGGTGAGGTCCTAGCTGCCGGCGACCAATACAAAGAGGACGAACCCACCATGGATGTCACTGCTCAACGACATGGTTATGGAGGTGAAAGTATGGTCACTGATCAACCTTATGGTGATGGAAGTGGGAGTATGTTGGGCTTGGAGGAGTTTGATTCTTCTGCCCAAGGAGAAAAGGGCACTAAGATTAAGGGGGACTTGGCGCTTCACCAAGGTTTTAAATATGTCCAAAACACCTCTAGAAACCAGCACCAAGGCCACGGCGAAGGAGCTGAGTTTGGAAGTGCTGGAGCTTACTCTGGTTCGGCCTTAAAGGAAGGGGAAGTTCAGGTAATTGCTGGTAACATTGGTGATGATAGGATGGAGCTTGAGGAAGGCAGTAGAGCTTCTGGTCATTCCTGTTGAGTGTTTCTTCCCCCTTTTATCATCCAATTATGAATATTGTAGTCTAGAACTGTAGGGGTGCTCTGAAGCCCAATTTTCAGAGTCATGTTAGGGAGTTAGCTAGGAACCATAATCCTGATATTTTGGTGGTCTTGGAAACACGTATTGGGGGAGTTAGAGCCAGGGAGATTATTGGCCGGCTTCCTTTTGATGGTGCTATTCACACGGAGACGATTGGTTTTTCTGGGGGCATTTGGCTTCTGTGGAATTCAGACAGGGTGGAGGTGATTCAGTTCGCTACCACGGAGCAGGAGATTCACGTCGAAGTGAAGGTACTCCCTTATAACCTGTCTTGGATTTTTTCTGTTGTTTATGCTAGTCCTAGATACACTGAAAGGCAATTTTTGTGGGAAAATTTGTCTAAAACTGCTGACCTTCATAATAAACCCTGGATTATAGCTGGGGATTTTAATGAACCTCTTGCTGATGAGGATAAGTTTGGGGGTAGGTCGGTGAGTATCAATAGATCATTGCTTTTCAAAGAATGTCTAGATAATTGTAACATGGTGGATATGGGTTTCAATGGTCCAAAGTTCACCTGGACTAATAGAAGGGAGATTAGTAGCCTTATTCAAGAAAGGATAGATAGGTTCTTCATGAACCCCAGCTGGTGTCTATTGTATCCGGATGCAAAAGTGACACATTTAACTAGGTGCCACTCGGATCACTGGCCCGTGCTGATGGAAACCAATCCCTGTAGACCCATGCAGATGAATAGGCCTTTCAAATTCCAATCATTTTGGTTGTCCGACCCTTCCTTTCCATCTGTTGTAAATCAGGCGTGGAGACATCCTAGAAACCTTAGGGAAGCTAGATATCTTCGCAACTCAAGCCAACATGTGGAATAAGAATCACTTTGGCAATATCTTTCATAAAAAAAAAAAAAAAGAGAATCATGGCTCGTTTGAATGGGGTGCAAAAGGCTATGGCCAACCAGCCGTCATCCTCTTTAGTCTTGCTGGAAAATCAACTTTTGAAGGAGCTGGAGGTAATCCTAGAGCAAGAAAGGGATTTGTAGGCCCTTAAATCCAGAATTAACTGGATGATTTTAGGGGATAGAAAACTTCCTTTTACCATGTCTCTACGCTTGCTCGTAGGAAAAGAAACTATATTTCTAGAATTAAGAATGAGGTGGGGGAATGGCTGTCTGAAGAAAGGGAAGTGGCCAACCATATCAGAGAAGGGTTTTTGAAGCTTTATACTACTTCCCAGGAGGCAGCAACCTGGGAAATAAGTCACAACCAACACTGGCAAACCAAGCTGTCTAATGAAGAGAGGGATAGTATAAGGCATATGGGTTCAGATGAGGAAATTTGTAATGCCCTTTGGTCTCTAAAAGCTTTTAAAGCTCCTGGGCCTGATGGTCTTCATGCGGGTTTCTTCCAAAGGTTTTGGCTCACTGTGGGGGGATCGGTCAGAGAAGAGGTAGCTTCGGTGTTCAGGGAGAAAAAAATTCCAGACTATCTTAACAAAACCAACATTGTTCTCATTTCGAAAATTCAGGGTCCAGAGACTATTGGTAACTATCGGCCTATAAGTCTTTGTAATGCTGTGTACAAGATAGTTTCCAAGATCATAGTGGGTAGAATTAGACCTTTTCTAGACCAACTCATCTCTCCTTGTCAGGCAGCGTTTGTTCCAGGGCGTATGGGGTGAATAATGCGATCATTGTTCAGGAGATTATTCACACTATGGGAAAAGCTAGGGGTAATTGTGGTTATATGGCACTAAAGATTGATTTAGAGAAGGCGTACGACAAACTTGAATGGAGCTTCATTAAGGGTATGTTGAGTAGGTTTAATTTTCCTGAAAACCTCTCTGAGCTCATCATGAGCTGCATATCATCAGTGTCAACTTCTCTTTTGTTTAATGGGGGGAGCCTTGAACCTTTCCGGCATTCGAGAGGCATAAGGCAAGGAGATCCCCTATCCCCGTACATCTTTATATTATGTATGGAGTTGTTAGGTCAGCTCATCCAAGAAAAATGTGAGGCTAAAGTTTGGTGCCCGGTTAAAGCCTCGAGGAGTGGACCAGCTTTTTCCCACCTCTTCTTCGCCGATGATTTAGTTCTCTTTGCTAAAGCCAATGTAGAGAATTGTGTTGCTATAAGGGAGGTTCTTGATACTTTTTGCAATCTCTCTGGGCAAACAGTGAGTGAAGCTAAATCCAGGGTCTATTTCTCCCTGAATGTAGATCAAGATGATAAGGAAGCTTTTAGTGACATTCTTGGTTTCCTTCAGACAGAGTGCTTGGGGAAGTATTTAGGCTTTCCTATTAAACATCGTGGAGATCGGGATTTTGGGTTTGTGTTGGATAGAGTCAAGAACAAGCTTGCGGGTTGGAAAGCTAGTCTTTTATCTATGGCAGGGAAGAAAGTGTTGATTCAAGCTTCTTCATCAGCTATTCTGGCATATGTCATGCAAAGTAACTTGTTGCCTAACAAGGTTTTGGATGGTATTGACAGGGTGAACAAAAATTTCCTGTGGGGTTCAGTTGAAAACAAGAGGAAAATGCATTGGGTGGGCTGAAATAAGATAACTAAACCCAAAGAAGAAGGGGGTTTGGGTTTGCAAATAGCTAAAGGTAGGAATACAGCACTCCTAGCCAAGCTAAATTGGAGATTTCACACGGAGGACAAGGCCCCATGGGCGAAGGTGTTAAGGCTGAAGTACTGTAATCACCAGAGGCTAAATTCAAGAAATGTGGATAAGCTTCCTAGCTCTAGAACTTGGAAAGGGTTGGTGAAAGGGGAGGAAACCTTTAGGAAAGGGACCAAATGGCTACCAGGTTTCGAAAGCAAGATGGCTTTTTGGTATGATAATTGGTCTAACCTTGTTCCCTTGAGAAATATCATTCAAGGGCCTTTGACTATGGAATCAACTAAGCTGAAATCAAAGATGTGGCAGATTACACAGGTAGCTGGAATTGGTATGTTCTTCAAATGGAACTCCCGGAGGAGATCATTTGTGAGCTTAAAGCCACTCCCATTCCCCTCTCTAGTAGGTTGGAAGATAGATTGTTCTGGAAGTGGTCTCCCAAAGGTGCCTTTGATCTTAAAAGCGCTTATGGGTTAGCCTTTGAACCCATGAGGGTTATTCCCTTTAAAGGCTGCTGGATTTGGAAGTTGAAAATCTTGCCAAGAATTCAAGCTTTCGTGTGGAAGTGTATGCATCACAGCATAGGGGTCAATCAATGCCTTTTGGCTAGAGGAATGCAAGTCAATCCTAACTGTTTCCGTTGTCATAGTGAGGCGGAGTCTATTTTACATGCTTTGCGTGATTGTCCTTTGAGTAAGAGTGTTTGGGTTCAGCTAGGGAGGCGGACATCAGATCCTCCTTTCTTTAACCAGAATCTGCATGACTGGTTGAATACCAATGCTACTTCCGGTTAGCAATATACAACAGGTCAGATCCCTTGGAACCTTGTTTTTCTCTTTGGAATTTGGCTTCTTTGGAAAGGTAGGAATCAGCTCCTTTTTAATAACAAAAACCAGAATCCAAATTTGGCAAAGGAAATTGTTGACCGTGCTGCAGAGTATCATTTCTGTGCAAACATTTCTTTAGAGAAAAGGCTGGTTTTGAAGAGTGTCAAATGGGAAAAACCGGGGTATGGTTGGGTAACTTTGAACACAGATGGTTCGGTTGCAGGAAACTTTGGGGTAGCTGGAGGAGGAGGTTTGATTAGAGATACCAATGGTGAGTGGGTCACGGGTTTTGCAAGAAAGATTGGGAAAACTTCTAGCTTCTAGGTAGAATTATAGGCTCTTCGTGATGGGCTTCACCTTTGCTTACAAAACCAAGCCTAAGTTGTGCTTATTGATTTGGATTCGAAAACCTTTGTGGATGCCTTGAATTCACAAGACTACTCAAACTCTATTGTCTCTTCTATTATGGAGGATTGCAAATACATGATTAGCCGGATTCCCCAAACTCGTTGTAGACATGTTTATAGAGAGGCTAATAGATGTGCAGATTTCCTAGCTAAAGTAGGTACCTATATTGAAGGTGATTTTATTGTTTTTCATAGTTCGCCTGTGGACTTACTTAGTCTTTTGGAGGATGATGCCAACGGTGTCCATGTAAACAGGCTGTGTCCTGCCCCTTCCTTTGCTGTGTAGTTTTTTTTAATTCAATTCCAATTTACCAAAAAAAAAACAAAAAAAAGAAGATCTCTAATATTATATAGCTCCTTTCGGACCATCTTGATCCTACACTTGTTAATTATTTGATCCCTTACTTGAGTATCTGTCCCACCAGACACCCTCTTTGACTTTCTGTGAGTTGTGATAGTCAAGACAATATTGTTCAAAGGTCTTTTCCACATAAATACAACCAGAAAAGTAGCTGCAGTGCATTTAATGTGATGGTAGCTTTTCCTTGAATATTTTTGGGTTTCCTTCCTTCTCGTATATTCATGAGGCACGTCCCTATCATTGGAGCTTCCTGAAGGGTCATTCTAATTACTGAAATAGATATTTGAGTTGCATTCATCATATCTGAGGAGGAGTTCCTCCTCGGACCTCCTTCCATTCGTTTTTTACTCATGAGACTTCAAATTGGAACCCCTAATAACTATTTGTTCCTTTTCGGACCACTCAGTGTCCTCAAAAAAAGCTCAAGGCCCAATATACGATCCTGTGCCCTTATCCTTACAATACCTGTGGGGACGCAAGCCCAAATATATATTGGGCCTTGGGCTTGTCTGAGGAGGCACAGTGGTCTAAGAATAGATCAATAGTGAGGAAAAAGCAAGACTTTGAACTTCATGAGCAAGCTATAACTGTAAAGATTGGGAGAGGTAGGTCAAGGAAGAGTATCTCCTCAGCTAAATGAAGAAGGGTTCAGAAAGTGTGTTCTATCATTCAGAATGACGTTCCAAGAAGTTCTATTGATAAGGATATGCACTGCAAACGTACAGTACAAATGGGAGCCAAGAAATATCTAAGAAAAAGCTGCTACCACCGCATTGAATGCTCTGCAGCTAACTCTCTAGCCGCATTTATGTAGGGAAGATCCCTGAACAGTGTCATCTTGGTTACCCCAACTCACAGAGGGCCTGTAAGGGTGTCTGATGGGACAAACACTCAAGTAGTGGCTTGAATGATCGACAAGTGGAGGGCCAAGATCATTCAAAGGGAGATATATAATGTAAGAGACCCCTGAGGAAAAAGGAATTGAGAAATAAAAAGATAAACATTGTAGCAATAAAAAATTGAACTTGTAATCCAATTTGAGAATCAATATATAAAAACTGATCTCCTCGCACTGTACCGATGACAATTTTCTTAAGATTAAATTAGTCAATCTTCATTTTCTTGTCATTTGAATCCACTTTACCTATTATCTGATTCATTAAAGCCCAGTTTTCCAACCCACTATTTATAAATTCATTGTATTGGGTTTTTTGAGCCTAAGTTCATTTATCCTTTGGGTTAAGGACTCAAATCTGGTCCTTACAATAGCCCTAACATAAGTTTTGATTTAATTTCATTGGTGGATATGTTGGAATGCAACATATTCTTTAGTGTGGATTATATATATAATTTGATAATTGGGGAGGATTTGAACCCTAAATATATTTGTTAAAAATGTTAGGAGGTGTCTACAAACTCTTGGTAAACCATGTCATTTTTCTTTACTAAATTGTTATTTACATTTATAATACTATCGGATTCTTTCTCAAAATAAATAAAAAATTAAAAAAAAAAAAAAAAAACTATCGGATAAATTGGACCCCTTCTGCCATTCCCGCTTATGTATATGAGATGTTTTAAGAAGTGAACATATTGTTTTAGAAGTGGAGTATGGGGGAAATAATAGGAAAAGTCATTAAACAATCATTTTTGTGAAGATCCTACAAGTCCGATGCAAAACAAGGCTTGATTATTTGTGTGCCCACTATACATATTTTGTAATATATTGTATTGTTTAAAGCATGGTTTAGAAGTTATGATAGGGCTTATTTAGGCTTTCCATGGACCCGATATATGGACTTCATTATGTGGGTTTGGGTCACTTGCAAAATCTGAGGATTCGCGAAATGAATTGTGCACCATTTTTCATGAGACTTGTAACTTCTGCTCTTTGTTGCTAAAGTTTCAGTTTACCATTTTTAGCCCCAAAAAAGCACTATTGTTTATTGTTTGGTTTTTGACGAATTATGCCACGTTAAGCCGCTTCCATAGGATCGAAATAGTTGAGAAAGTGCAACCAATCAAGTTTAGTCCTCTCTAAAAAAAAAAAAAAAATCAAGTTTAGTCAACATATGTCCTTAACCATGACTAAAACAATTATTTTCTTTGTTCAGGCTAAAGGAAATTTGAAACTTATCTAACACAAGATTCATTCATAGTGACTGAAGAGGTGAATAGTTGTGTAATAACTGGAGTTTAATAGTAGTAGTATATTAAAGCCTAGGTGAACATGACAGCATAACAGAACTCTTTTTCTCTCCACTTCTCTTGACTTTTCATAGAATGGTTTAACTTTAATGCATTATTCATGTTTCTTCATTGTTTTTATCTCACACAATTATATTTTTTATCAGTCTCATTTCGTAAAAGTTAGGAATACTGCTTTTTCTCCTAGACAATCCAAAATGGCGGGCTTTATGCCCTTCCCTTATTTAGGGGAAAGTCGTAGTCGGCAACGGTTGGACAAGATGCACCAGACCTGAGTCTTATATTTAGTGCCCGTTTGGATTGTCCGTTTCCTGGCGTCTGCGTTTGGTTATGAGGTTTTCTCTTTTTTTTTTTTTGGTTCAGCCCGCATTTGTTGACTTTTGCACAGTGAACAGTGCATTCATGCACTGTTCACGGACCCACAAATTCCACTTTTCAGCAACTTTTTCATTAAAAATGGGTCCTACAGTACTATTCACACATTTAAAAATTATTTTGCTACAGTGTTTTCAGTTTCAGTTTTCAGTTTCAATAAAAATAAGCTCAATCCAAACGGACCCTAAGACAAAGAAGTAACCATGACATGATTTACAACTACTCATTCTCTTACTAATGTATTCACTTCTCTTATCAAATCAACTGTATAGGTTGGAATATTAACTAAGAAATGATACAAGGATGAATAAGATACAAAACATGAAGAGTAATGGTTTGAATTCTAGCGGGCCGACTTAACACATTTTGTGGCCTGAGACGACAATTTAAAATGAGATATTTTGTGATACTCGTTGAACTCTTATTTGCAAAATGCATCAATTTGATACATGTTTTTTAAACAACTTTAGCATAGATTAAATTGGTTTTTTTTTTTTTGAGTATATCACTACACTAAAATGCCAAAATCATGAAATATTAATCATGTTATTGGGATGTTAAATGCATTTCAAGCAAAATATGACCACATTTCTATGAAGATTTTTCATATGTATAAAGTATTTTAAATATAAAATAAAAGCTTTAAAATTTTGTAAATTCTAAACTACGTCATTTCTATAGAATACCTCAATTCAATTTCAGACGCATTCTTTTAAAACCTAGTTCAAATTCACGATTTGCAAAAAATATGGCATAGTCTAGGGAACATATTTTGGGACTAGGCTCAAATGTAAAATGTATTATTACTTAATATTTTATAAGCAATACATGTATTAGGGAAAAAAATCCAACATTTTTATATAATTTGAGACATTAATTGGACTATTTTCATATACTTATAAAATGTGTAAGGACCAGATTTGAGTCCCTAGCCCAACAAATAGATGAACTTAGACCCAAAAAGCCCAAAACAATGAATTTGTAGAGAATGTGTTGGAAAACTAGGTTCTAATGAATTAGACAAACACAAAAGTAGATTCAAATGACAAGAAGATGTAAACAGACAGGTTTTTGATGAAGAAAATTGTCCTCGACAAAGTCTGAGGATATCTGTTCTTATATATTTCTTTTAGGTTTGATTACAAAGTCAGTTTTTGATACTACAATAATTTTCTCTTAGTTTCTCGATCCCTTCTTTCAGTGCTCTCTCTTTCTTTTATACTCTCTTCCCCTTTCATCTTTTCGCTCCACGTGCATGCCAGATAGTTGGTGTTGATACTTGTCCTATCAGCACCTCCCATAAATCTCCACGTAGTAGCTGTAATACTGAAATCTACTGTTCAGGTATCACCTCCACATTAATGCAGCCAAAGAGTTAGCTGCAGTGCATTTAATGCAGAGACAGTAGCTTTCTTTTTAAATATTTTAGGACTCCTCCCTGTCTGATGCCTCTGCAATGCTTATCTGCACCAACAGAACTTCCTGGAATGTTACCTTGGTCGACAGACTACCTCTTCGGATCTCGACTTTGGTTAGCTGAGGAGACATTTATCCTTGGACCATCTTGTTAAGCCATTATGACCAAAATTGACTTCTTTATTCACCAACATAGTCTCTTCTGACAAAGATTCCCCTTCTTCGATAAAGCCCTCGTCCTCGGCTTGAGCCACAAACCCAATATTGTTAGGAATATGAAATAATTGTTGTAATCCCTTTAATTAGGTAGTTAGTTGGGATTAGGATGAGTTAGTTAAGATTTGGGCACATGTAGCTCATTTAACATGTGGTCTAATTCATAGAGCACATGTTGAATTAATTAGCCAATTATCTTAAGCCATGTGGACCAATGAGAATAGAGCTAATCTCATATAAATACATAATTGTAATTCAACATTAGATATCAATGAAGAATAAACCAATTTCTTAGTGCATTAGTGCATCTCTCTCTCTTTTAATCTCTCTATTTCTTTATGGAGGATGACTACCTCGAATTAAGTCAATTTCCCTACAATTCCCGTCCATTTTCCTATAATTCCCATCAATCTCCATTAGGAACTACTGGGTTTGTAACAAGTGGTATCAGAGCCGTTGATCCGGAGACGAGCAATTGTGATCAAAGAAAACTTTTGAAAGAAATACAGCAAATGTTGAACAAAGCCTTAGAAGAAGTCAAGGATATTTCAAAGAAGATGAAGGCCTTGGCTGAATTAAACATGGCCATGAAGGAAGAACTTTCAAGAGTGCAGGAAGATCTCGAGAATATGATGGAAGAGGAGTTACAGCTTTTTGAAGGAACAAGTGACAAGTTTCAGGTTGTTGAATCAACAAAAACTACCCTTGACAGTGAAGATATGGCTGATCTTAAAGAGTTTCTTGATTTAAAGGAATTAGTACTAGAAAAACACAATGCTTTCCCATGTCCAGTGCAGTCCCCAAGAATACTTTGCAACCAACCATACTTGGTCTTGGACAGCCTCTCCGTGCATAGCCTGGATATAGTGTATCCTAAGGTCTCTAAATTCTATAATGAGCTTCACACTAGCTTAGCTTCATGTGGAGTAAATGGATTTAAGGTTGATCTTGGACTTGGCTACAGTGACAAAGTCTCTCTTTTCCTTGGTTGTCATCAAGATGGAGTCACATTCCCTTCTATGTTTGAGAATTCCGCACTTACATGGCGATTTCTTGGTGGCAAGCCCAAGTTGATGTTCCTAGAAGGTCTCTTGGCTACACTTATGGAAGCCAACATGTATCCCAAAGCCTTCACACCAACAAATGGTGGTGACAACTGTGGGATAAATGATGGGTTCCACAGCCCAATTGATCACAATTTTTATAAGAAATTATGTTTAAAGTCAAGAGCATTACGTACTTATTGTTTAGATGATGAAGAATGGAATGTCAGGCTATTAGCAACAACACTGTCAGATCTTCATTTCCAAGAAAGAATCACTTCTTGCAAGAAACAATATGTGACGTCTTTTCCCAGTGAACCTCGTGAACTATACCAATGTGTCCTTGGAAGCAAATTACTTCTCGCAAAGCATTATGTGATTATCTTTTTGTACTACATGTCAAGAAATGGTGCTCCTAGACAACTTTACAATGAGACCAAGGTAGCAGGGGAAGGTTCTTCTCAAAGAAAGGACAAAAATTATATCATTCAGTCATGGCCATGTGTTAGTAACTACCCCGAGTTCATTTTTCAGCAGCATGTTATTCCAAGATTGTTGTCATTGCTAGGCTTAATCCATCTTGAGGATTTAATGGTGTGGCCAACGAGTCTCAAAGGCGAAAAAATCAATGTGACTGCTACAGTTTATTAATGGGTTGTGATTAATTGTTTGGAAATATTTGATGAGTTCAACAGTCAAGATGCTTTAGCGTATTGGATTAGTGGTTGGTTTCCCCTCATGAAGGTGTCACTCAATAACAACACCTTTGTGGGCAAGGTGTTTTTAAGGGGAGGGAAATGTTAGGAATATAAAATAATTGTTGTAATCCCTTTAGTTAGGTAGTTAGTTGAGATTAGGATGAGTTAGTTAGGATGTGAGCACATGTAGCTCATTTAACATGTGGTCTAATTCATAGAGCACATGTTGAATTAATTAGCCAATTATCTTGAGCCATGTGGACCAATGAGATTAGAGCTAATCTCATATAAATACATAATTGTAATTCAACATTAGATATCAATGAAGAATAAACCATTTTCTTAGTGCATTAGTGCATCTCTCTCTCTCTCTTTTAATCTCTCTATTTCTCTCTGGAGGGTGACTACCTCGAATTAAGTCAATTTCCTTACAATTTCCATCAATTTTCCTATAATTCCCATCAATCTCCATTAGGAATCACGAGGTTCATAACAAGAATATACTAATAGATAATGAACTCTTGGGCCTAATACCCCTACAAGACGCATTTTAAAACTTTTAATTCTAACAATATTGAAACAATCAATATCAAAATAAATATAATATTTTAGATGACCATTATCTCTTTTGGCAATGTTGAACTTTGATTATTAAATAATGGATTTCAGAAATAAATTTGCCTTGGGATTTCAAAAATAAATTTGCCTCGAAAACTATTAACTATAATATTAATTTTGATAAAGAGAAATAGGAATAATACAATTTTTGGAAGATTGAAAATTTGTACGTTCTTAAACTATTGAAAAAATAGTAAAATGTAATAATAAAATGTTGAACATTCGAAAAGAGTGTAATATTTAAAAAAATGATTTTTATTTATTAATTTTTTGGGCCTTAATTAAAATTTTTATATCATAAGCTAGATAAACAAAACATTCTATTAGCTAATAAAATATGTTTTTCCCCCTAAGTGAAAGACCCTATTTTTTTTGTTTTTTTTTTTTGTGCAATATTATAAGACAATGAAATATAGTATGTTATATTTTAGGGGGCCTTGTTCCGTTTGGGAGCCTTAGGCCATTGCCTAAATGTCCTAATGGTTGAGCTGTCCACTATGTAATATGGATGATATTTGTTCATAATGATAGTAAAATGAAATGGACACCTCATCACAATGCATGGACGAAGAACTTGTATCTAAATGATATGCAATACTGGAGCATTCACATTAGTTCATATAAAATTTATGTCTATTGTGGCATACAAATTTATTTTTTCTATTTTATATACTTATTTTTCAGAATACCCTACACCATATTTTATATCTTGCACTATATTTCATTAAAATATAAATTTTTCTTGATTTTTGTAATTGTTTCTCTTTTTTTTACACATAACAATCATCATCCATTCTCTTTTTTCATTATCAAAATATGTAAAAAAAGAATAAAAAGCTAAATGCAAAATGAATAATAAAATTACACTAGCACTATTCATTTTGGATGATTATAGTAAAAAATATATATGTATTTTCACACAATTTTACATAATATGATGTAAGTGAATTTTAGAATTGGTAGTTAAAATGTGATAATTTGTATATTATGCAAGCACTTAAAAGGATAAAATCAAAATTACCTAAAACTTCAAGTAAGAAATTGCAACTTAGCGTGCGTTTGGATCGCACGTTTTCAACGTGCAATCCAATGTTTGCATTTTGGGCTAGGTCTCATGGCACTGTTCACGATCTAGTCAAAAACGCAAAAACGCTCATACTAATGCATTTTTAGGTCCTATGACATTATTCATATCTTTAAAATTATTTTACTATAATATTTTCAACAATAAATTTTTAATTTTTAACAAATAAACAGTATCCAAATAGATCCTTAATCATTTATATTCGGTGACAAAAATTGATTAACAAAATTTCCACAAACCAAATTTATCAATCAAGTGGTCTAAGAACCACGTCCTATTAAAAAAAAAAAAAAAAAAAAAAGTAAAAGTGGTCTAAGAACCACGGGGGTCGAGTGGTGGAGTGCAAAAGCATGAGTGACAGGTCCCACTTTTTTGTGTGGCTTATTTCGTTCGGGAAAATCTCATAACAACTGGGCCGCGGCCCACTCGATTTTCAACTTATTTAAGCACTCTATTCCCATTGGAGCGTGCGAAAAACGCGACTCATTGGGCGTGGGTCGGTTATCGCATTGCGTGTAGAATTAGGAGTAAGAAACAAAATACCCAAAAAGGGCCGCAACAAACTCACAAAAAAGTAGAGATCTAGGAGATTTCCACCAAGGGCATAATGGGAAATAGGAACCGACTCGGAAGTCGCTGAATCTGGCTCTATATAAAGACCCCTCTATTCACCCTAGAAAGGACATTACGCGTAAATCGTCTATTTCTTCATCTCTTGCTTGGGTGAGCCGCCTAGAGAGAGAGAGAGAGAGAGAAGCTTCCTCTTCCTTTTAGGGTTTCAGATCTCCTTCGATCTAAACCCGATTAACGTTTAGATCGAGAAAAATATCGAATCGATTTACCGCTCAAATCTTTTTTGGGGATTGATTGTTGCGAAAAATTCGAATAAGATGTCTCGGTGTTACCCTTACCCACCACCAGGGTTTGTGAGGAACGAGGCGGTGTTGATCGAATCGATTAAGGTTTGTTGAGCAAAATCTTGGTTTTGCGTTTATGCTCAACTACTGCTCTCTCTCTCTGATTGTTTTTGAAAAATTAGAAATAAATAAATTAAAAATTAAAGATTTATACGAATGTTTGATTTTGCGAAATCTGATCTTGAATCATGAGATTTGTGCTCAATAGTTCTTTAATTTAGTATTTTTTTTAAGGAGTGTTTGGGTATAAGTGTAAGGTTTTTTAGTTGGAGAATGACAGTAACCAAGTTATGTATTTGTTGGTTTGGATACTAGGAACTTTTAGGGTTAGGGTTTTGCTTAAGGCAATAGAATTTAGGTTTATGATTTAACTGAGGTTTTTTGGTCTTACAAGAAGTGGGGTTTGGAGGATTTGATCTTTGGAGTTTGTACAAACAAATCTTGGTGTCTATGTAGTTTTAGTTTTTAGTTGTATCCTGTAAAGTTCAATTTGAGGAGAGGAGACAAGACCAGAACCCATGTATATATCCATACAAATAAGGTTAAGGAGAGAGTGTTATAAGGCGAAAGTGGGAATGAGAGAAAGGAATATGTTGTCCTATGAAGGTTACCTTGTATGGATTGAAAACGAGAAAGTCAGTCGATGAATGAACAACCATTGTGATGTAATTCGCGGCATGGAGGAGTGTTTTGGATTGTCAGATTTGATTACAGTTTATTATGGTTGGAATTGGAGTTCTCAATGGAAAGTAAACTTGATTGTTCACGAGTTAGTTTGAGAGAATATGAGGAAAGATGCTCGATCCCATCCGGTAGATGAGTTAGTTCCTAAGAAAAGAGGGTGTACTTTAGCATTTGGCTTACCCATTCATTTGTTTGGTCTTATTACCATTTGATTAGTGCCTTGATGTGTGCATATTTTTCGATCTTGATCGTTTATTCATGCCTGTTTGTGTTTGGTGTTATTGTCATAGGGTTTTTATAAGAGGAAAATAAATCTTACCCTCATTGTGGTTGGGTCTTAAAACATAAAATCTCTCTGAAGTTAGTTTGTAACACAAATCTCTACCTTCTCAGGTTATAAGGTCAACATGTCTACTTTTTAACCAATCACATTAAATCATCTCACATGTATCTTCATATACATGTTACCATCCTGTGTAGCCAAGTGATGATGATGCTGATCATTGTGAAAACCCTGTGATTTTGGATAAACATTATACTGAACAGCTGCAATTAACATGTACAATGATCTGGTATTTTTTGATTGGTTAGGATGTGATGTGTAGTTTATATGTCGACTTTACACCTGAGAGATATTGTGTTACTAACTGAACTTTAGAGTGGTTTTATATCTTTTGACCTTACCATTTGGGTTGTAAATGCATTTTCTGTATGATTAATGATTTGATTCCAAATAGTGTAGTTTATGTTGTATTGGTTCTGACCATGTCTTGAAGTGGAGGTTTGCATGACTTTGGTTTTGATTAAATGCCTTTTGTCAACAACTGCCTGACAATATGGTTGAGTTCACAAGTAGTAGAAATATGATTTCTTGTTACCAAGTGTTGCATTTTCCAAATGAGAATGGTAACCTTGAAGAATGGTACTCTATGGGTACTTATTTAATGCCGTGCTTGTGTGTTTTTGAAAATTAAAAAAAGAAGAATTTCTCATTTAGCACTGAAATGTAACCATTTCATTAGCTTGGCTGTGCTTGCCTCTTTTGGGTGTTCCTACTTCCTAGCCCTCTGTTTTTAAAATTGCTATTCTGGTGCTGTATATAGCTCCAAAATAAAACGGAGAAGGACAAAACAGAATCTAAGAAAGAGAAGAAGAGGGAGAAGAAGGAAAAGAAGGAAAAAAGGAAAGCACGGAAAGAGAATGAGAAACTCTCCGATATTGGTGATGTCAAAACAGCAATAAAGCTCAATGATAAGAAGTATGACCAATCAGTGCAAAGTAAAGCAGAGTCATGTGGTGGCAATCTTCAAAAGCCAATTGAAGATGAGACTGAGCAACTGGAAAGAAGTGGCCTTACTGAAGAACATGGGCAGGCAGTCTGTTCTCCAAATGTTAGCTACTTATCTGACAGCACTCAGAAAAGCAACAAGAGGAAGAGGGAAACCTCACCATCTAGTGACATCTCCAGTCATGGTGAGTTTTAAGTTTAACCTGTCATTTGGGGATGCAACTGTCAGTTGGATTTCTCTAACTTCTGCACACAAAAAAAAGTCTTTTGCATATACTAAAATATCATTTAATTTTTTGATTCAAACAGGAACCATTCTTCGGTTACGGTTGCCATTGAAAAAGCACAAAGAACTTGATGCATCGCGAAGCAACAAGCAGCTGTGCTCTACTTCTGGAAGGGTAGATTCTCCTGCTCAACAGAAGAATGGATCTACCCCTGCTCAACAGAAGAATGGAATTGTTGATGTACGGAGTCAAGAAAAGGACCGTTCTATCAATTCAACTAAAAATATACTTGCCAAGGAGCTTACTCATGGGCCAAAAAAGGTAGTGCCCGGCCCTGTGCTAAGGAAGATTGAAACAACACCAAACCCAGAAAAAGTAGTGCCCGGCTCTGTGCCAATGAAGATTGAAACAAAACCAAAACCAGAAAAAGTTTTGCCAAGGAAGATTGAAACAACACCAAACCCAGAAAAAGTAGTGCCTGGCCCTGTGCCAATGAAGATTGAAACAAAACCAAAACCAGAAAAAGTTTTGCCAAGGAAGATTGAAACAACACCAAACCCAGAAAAAGTAGTGCCTGGCCCTGTACCAAAGAAGATTGAAACAAAACCAAAACCAGAAAAAGTTGTGCCAAGGAAGATTGAGACAACGGCTGGCCCTGTGCCAATGAAGATTGAAAGAACGCCAAACCCAGAAAAAGTAGTGCCGGCCCCTGTGCCAATGAAGATTGAAAGAACGCCAAACCCAGAAAAAGAAGTGCCCTGCACAGTGCCAAGGAGGACTGAACTAACATCACATGAAAAAAAGATTCAGAGGAAGGAATCAGCGTATAAAACTTTATTTGAGAACTGGGTTCTGCCTCCGCCTCATTACCAGGGAGATGATTTTGGTGATGAAGATTGGCTCCTTGGGAAGAAGCAGGCAGATACAAATGGGTCTAAAATATTGAAAGCTGGGAATGATGTTTCGAGTTGCAGATGTCCCACTTCGTGGCCACATGCCCATTACTTACCCGAGGCTGAAATACATGCGTTACCTTACACAATTCCATTTTGAATTTTTGAATTTTTTTTTGACACTTGCGGTTTGTACATAAAGTTGTTTTGAGCAGTGAGCGCTAGCCAGAAATTTTTGAGAATATGTACGGTGCTTAGTAGTTTTGCGAAGAGCACCTAAAGCACATTGTAATTTGTAAGCCCCATTGTTGAGGATTGGAAATTGTATCAAATTTTCAATTTGAATGAGTCAGTTACAGCCATTAATCTTTAATATATTTGTAGCGTGCATCCAAAATGTCAAAATTTTGTCATCAGCTCAGCTCCTCAATGACTACCCAAACCAATGTTTAAATTAACAGATGAAAGAATGTACGTTTTAAATTATAATAACTGTTCTAATTGCAATCTTCAATGATTCTCAAAAACAAAAAACTGAAATTGTTTGCCTTCCTCACACACTCTCTCTTGATTGTAGGGAATTCATCAAAAAAACAAAATGTAGGGAAAGCTCTGTGATAATAAATTTGAGTGTACATGTATACCGAAACTCTGCATTCTGCAAAATCCCTCTCATCTTCCCTGTGATACTTAAACCCCTCATTCGGTTTGCCAAATAAAATACAATATTAACAAGAACACTCTCACTTTACACTAAACTTCCACCGGCAATGATAATTGCTTAGTATAGGACCTTCCTTTTCTATACACAGTATGTATGGTACTGAGCTCTCCTCCATTTGTGAACTTCTAAGTTTCATGGCATCAATCATTGATGATGATGATGATCAGTCTTGCCGTTCTTTCAAGTAGTCCTTCAACATGAAGTGTCGGGTCTTTTCTGCACTATGTATAGACATATCACTACTGCTTAGTGAGCCGCTGTTGCATTCTGTTTTAAGCAAAGTGGAGCCCATGTATTGTTGGTTGCAATAAAATTCTGGAAAAATGTCATCATCATCTTGATTTTCTATTTCTTTGAAATCAATAACATTGGAACTGACACAATTATACGCATCCTTCTCTCCTGTTAATAGCTTTAGTATCTGGACCAGGGACCACACAAGTGTCAGCTAGTTAAATGTCAATCAATATCAAAGAGAACCTCAACAAATTGAAACAAAACTCGAAGGTCAACATGTTTGCTACTAGCTTTAAAAGTCCGTTTGAAAAACAACCTTGTAGGAAATCTTTTAAGGGAAAATAATCTTAATGTCCAAAGTAATGAGACAAAGCTTTGAAGTAACAGCAGAAGTAATGAAATTCAATTAGCCATTTGAAGCCAACAACATGGTGTTGATTGTCATCTCATCTTCATTTTGACAAAATTAGTATGAAATCGTGTTTAGGGTTGTAACATTAAGAAATAGTTACATGTAACTTCATTCTGACCCTTAAAAAAAATATCAATTCTAACAACCATATAATTGTATTTTAGTACCTGACTTATTTTTGGACGACGCCGAGCTGACTGGCGAACACATAGGCTTGCTGCCAAGAACATTCTATGCATCTGATCAACATCGAAGTTCCCATTTAACTTTGGATCCAACAGTGCTTTAAGATTCTCACTCTCTAGTAATGGTTTTGCCTAGATGAATGCAATTTGATTACACAGCTATAGAGAAAAAAAAAAAAAAAAAAACCCTAGTATGGATGAAAGTACGTAAAGAATAAAGTTCTTACCCACTTGACCAAACTCTTTTGTCCTTTCAGGGTCTCAGAACCAATTGGCCTTCTTCCTGATAACAGCTCAAGAAGAACCACACCAAAGGAGTATACATCTATCTTATCACTGACCCTTCCACGCATGAAATATTCTGGAGAAATATATCCAAAAGTCCCTACCACATCACTATGAATCACATGAGTTGAATCTGTGGGTCCCCATACAGCAAGCCCGAAATCAGATAACTGCATTCAAGAAATTAAATTAAACCTGCATCAGCATGAATGTTGAACTTATAGACATCTCAAAAGCAACTAAGAAAACTATTCCTATAACTTTGTTAGTTGGATTGAAGATTTTAATCTCTACATTTATCAAAATTTGTGAAAATGTGAAATTGCTCCTAGTAGCTTTCTATTTTGAAGTACATCTTTTCTTCCTGAACTTGGACAGAGCTGAAAAGTCTATATAATTCTTGTGGCTTAGAGCGGGAATTTTTATAGAAGTTACTTCCATAAAAAAGAAAGGTGGAAAATAATAAATGTGATCGACCCTGAAGTCTATTGAGGATCTATAGCTGATCTCAAAATTTTGGGACCAAGACCTGATTGCGGTTGTTGTTGTACTTTAAAGAACAATACAAATGAAAGCATACCTGTGGCTGAAACTCATTGGAGAGGAGAATGTTTGAAGATTTTATATCTCTGTGAATAACTGGCCGAGAACATTCATTGTGCAGGTAATTTACAGCCTCTGCAACTGCAACTGCCACTTTAAACCTCACTTCCCATG
Organism: Quercus robur; assembly: GCF_932294415.1. NCBI lineage: Eukaryota > Viridiplantae > Streptophyta > Magnoliopsida > Fagales > Fagaceae > Quercus > Quercus robur. The sequence goes on along the minus strand of NC_065535.1, from coordinate 12,975,362 downwards.
ACAATACAGATCTGTTACTTTGACCTGCATTGCAGATTCAAAATGCACATAAGTGACTTTAATGGAACTTCTTAAGTGAAGCAAATTACCTTGCAAGTCATAGAAGATTACCATGTAAGCGTTCCTCTAAACTCCCTAAGGGAAAGAAGTCATAGACAGAGATAAGATAGCTATCTTCGACACATACACCAATAAGAGATGTAATGTGCTTGTGCTTTAATGTGGAGATGATATCCATTTCTGAGTAGAAGTCATTCCCAGCTTCCTTATATGATTTTAGTATCTTTACTGCCACTGTTCTGCCACTGGGAAGATATCCTTTGTATACATTGCTACACCCTCCCTCTCCAATAAGATTTTCTGTCAAAAAACAAAATATTTAGATAGAGAACTATGTTGAAAGAATTTTGCCTCAACCAACAAAGCCTTATATGCCCAAGAGGAAAAAAGATTTAACCTGAGGAGAAATGAGAAGTAGCATTATTTAACTCCTTGTGGCTAAACCACCTATAGCCAGATAAGTTTGTTCTAATGAGAAGCTCCAACTCCTTGAGTAGCTTTCCTGATGCTGTTGAACCATTCTCACTATTTAAATCCCAAGAACAACTACTCTCTCTTTCAATAGGACTTTCAGTTTTATTAGAAACAAAACTAGTCTTTTTTTGTGGAGATACTGAAATTGATCGTTTAGGCAGGCTCATTACCCATTGAACAACAGACATTTTTCTAGCTTTAAAATCTCTAGAAGAATTTACATTTGCAGAAGCTGCAATCCGAAGAAGAGGCCAACCAGGCTTTGATTGTGGAGGTTCTTTTATATGGACAGAAGCTGAACTTGAAGGGACCTCCATTTTGTTTTCACAAACAAGTCCAAAGTTCTCTTCTGTTCTTTTGCTACCATGAACTGTTTCAAATTCAGAGGCCTGAATCAATTGGGGCCTAGTTCCTTCCTCATTCTCTCTCTCCTTATAGGAATATTTGATAGCCTTTCTATCAAAAGACATATCGGTTTTACTTAAATGCAAACCAACCTGGTCCTGCAAACTTAAAGGCATGGATCGATGAGGTAGGTTCATTGCCCATTGAACTACAGACATCTTCCTAGCTTGAGATTTTCTCAGAGCTTTGTGACTCATGGGTACAGTTTTCTTGAGAAGTGGCCAACCAAGTGTTGATTCTGGTAACTTCATTGGGAGAAGAGGTAAGCTCAAATTAGCTTCCTTCTTGTAATGATGATTAAGGCTAGAATTGCTGATTTTGGAGGCCCCGTTACCATCTCTTATTACGAATTCAGATTTCCGAAATGCATGAGATTTAGCTTTTACAATTGCTGGTGCACCTGCACGTCTTAAGGTACCATGGCTTTCACTGAAATAAAAATCAGGCCTCAAATCTGACTCCAAACCTGCAAAACTGAGAGAGTTCAGATTCTTTTTCATACAATCAAAGGAGTTTTTCATATGAATATAGTTCAAACCTCTTGGTTGGTCAACAGAAGGCCTTTCAAACATAGGCTTTCCCCTGTGGACTGCCAGATTGGCGCAATATTTGGCATACGAAACCCAGCTCCTAAATACACAACGCATAGTTAGGACTTAGGAACAAAATTCACAATATACTTCAATGTTTGAGAGTTTATAGGTCAACTTACAGGGAAGCACTTTCTCGTTTTGTTCTCAAAATCACTGTCTTAGCCGCAGAGTGCTTTCTCACCCTCTTTAAAACGTTTTTAGATGAACTTTTTTGTGTTCTTGCACCATCGAAATTAATCTGAAATTCAAGTAGTGTTTGAATTTATATATGTATTTTTCTTTTCAGAAAAAGAAGATGAAGAAGAAGCATGACAAACTGATGAGAAAGCCAAACCTTTTTAGCTGTATCAAAGCCTTTGCAAAATTTCAGATGATCTAGAAAGTAGAGTGTTAGTTGTAGTAATTCAAAAAAAAAAAAAAAAAAACCAACTCAGTTAATAAGCTTTTGGTGTAAGATAGATATGCAAATAATACCTGGTAAAAGATCATAATTCACAACCAAATAGCGTGCTAGTTTTGCAGGTTGTACTAGTGCAGAGCTTAAACATTCAACACCATGGTTGTTCATTAAATTTCCACATAAGAACTGCTTCTTTCTGTCCCATTTTCTTGCTTTATTTTTCTTCTTTATCATCATTTCTACTTTGATCAAACCCTTATTAATTTGTTGACTTCGCAGTATTCTACGGGGGATAAGTAACCCCTTAAAGTTTATGCATGTCACAATTCAAGAACTATATGATACTAGCGCCTACCTCTACTGTTCCATTCATGAATTCGCTTTGAAAATAATACAAGGAAGAAAAGTTGCAATTGGAAGTGACTTGTACAAAATTATAAACAAATCACAAAAAAGTTCTGTATATCATTTAGAAGAAGAAAAAGAAAAAGAAAACAATGTGGAAGATAGATTGTAGGCTACACGGATGTTGCTTTCCTTAGTTTGAATGTTTTTCAACTTTGGTAATTGGTACATTTCCTTAGTTTGAATATTTGACTGAGGAATTCTATCTAACTCGCCAAATTACTTTCTTTTTAAATATTGAGTGGCCATCAAGCAGACGTTTGAGTACAACTAATTTTGGTGAAGTCAACGTTCTTCCAAGATGGCTAAGAAATGGAGTCAAGAAACGTGAAGAGAATGTTATGTGAGAAGATATTCAAGTGGTCCGAGGCAGACATACTTTTTATAAGCCAATAGTTGGTAACCATGCGGCGAAGCGCAGAGGTAATCAAGATATTTATGGAAGGTTAATTATTGTTGCATATATCTAATTGCCTACCGCCTTTGAAATCGTGTTTTAAAATGCGAATTTAGTTTTAACTTTTAATTGTGAAATAGTGAAACAAGTTTTGAAAACATGATATCATAATTTTAATTAAAATCTATGCGGTAGACAGTGTGGGACAATCATTACTCTTAATTAGTTTGTAACCTCATACATATGTATTAATACATTTAAAAATATATAATAAGATGCACAATATAATTCATATATATATATATAATTTAAATACTGTTGATAATCATTTTTATATTTTGTTAACTCTTTCAAAAATTTTGTAAGGATATTATTAGGTATAAAATGTAAAATGTCCATTAAAATTATTGTGAAACACTTTTTTTTTTAATTTTTTTTTATGATTCATTTATTCTAGACTCTTTGATTTTTCTACTTAATAACTCACTTAAATGAATATTTATGATGTGGTCTCACGTTTGATTCTAAAATTAAGAAATAAAACTCTTTAAGAATAAATAATTTAGGACACATAGCGCAAAATTGGAATTCTAATTTGAGTTTTTCTCAACTTCTCTTATTATATATATATATATATATATATATATATATATATAGATGGGTAGGGATGTTCATAAAAACTACACTACCACCGCCATGACAACCATGACTCGAATTGGTAGTGGTAATCGGTGATTTGTTTTGTTTTTATATTTTGGGTCATGTTAATGGGTGCCAGACAATTGTTAATAAACCATTTTAGAAAAGTTTTTAAACAACTTTTATAAGAAATTGAAAGTGCTATCAAAACATTAACAGTTTTTTTCTTTTTTCTTTTCTCATAAAAATGTTCCTAAAATGGATCACTAACATATGCCTTTAGGGCATTCATTAACTTTTCTCTTATTTTTTTAATAATTGTTATCACCACCATCGACCTTGTCCTTTTGAGCTTTTCAAACCTTGTGATATAGTGACAATTTTTATTTTGGAGAAACCCTGTCAATGCAATGTAAGAATGTCTTTGAAACCCAACCAGGCAAACACACAGATGAACATCCCATTCCCTGACCTTATTTTTATTAAAGATTGCCCAAAGCGGCAGCCTAAAAGGCAACCACTTCTTCACCTTGCCACAAATAATTAATAAATGAACATCAACAAACTAATCAATTCAATTCGATTTAAGTACGACATGACTCATGAGTGATTCAAAACATTGAGGTTGTTCAAACTTTGATCTTCCAACCCCACACTTTCTCCCTTCTTAGATTTGCGCCAAATCATTTGGCCAATCAAAATTTGCCTAGCTTATTGGTGCAAATAGGTCGGAAGAAGTTTCATTTCAAGTCATGTGAGACTGACACACTGAGAAGGAATATGTATATATTTGATATATGAGATACCTTCTCTACTATCATGTTTCGCAGTCAATGTCGCCAAGTGGTGCAACACAGCATTTTCCAAATGTTTTGCCTTTCTGACAGTAAATTGATAGCGTGGTTCCAAGTTAAACTCCAAAACAATGAAGTTATAAACCAAACGACTTTGCCCATGATTGTAACCCAAGATGTACATGCACGTAGGCACACACATTTTACTGCGAATGATTGAGTATTTAAAAGCATACAAATATAACAATTAGGAGATGCCAATCTTAGCCCCAAAAACAGCATATTATTTGATGAAATAAAGGTTCGAGAATAGAACAGTAGAGGAATCAAAAGGCGAGCCACAAACAGTGAAAACTCACACAAACCCTCAAACCAATAAAAAATAATTTATTAATTACCTTTTAAAAAAATAATAATGAAAATGGTCGAAGGGGAGAAGGGAAAAAAGAAGGGAGGCGGAAGAAAAACCTATATATGAGTTCCTGTCAAGGTGCAGGCATTTTATACAATTGTGCTCATTGCTCACCTCTCCCCATCATTTCCTTCCTCTCAGCCCCAAACTTGCTTGTTTATATATCCAAACTTTTCAGTAGTATAACTTAACACATAATAAGTCAAACCTTGACAGAATCATATTTTTCTCCCATTGCACCGCCTTTCTGTTTCTGAAACTGGATGTAACGCAGCGTGCTAGCAAAGAAAGCATCTGAAGCAGCATTGGGGGCTGTAGATTCACTTTGCATCTCAGTTGTGATTAATTCTATTAGACCCTGGATTGCTGCACTTGTAATTTGGGGGTTTCCCTTCTCAAAAAAATAAAGGTACCTGATGCATATAACGACCCATGAATCAAAAAATAAACATAAAAGCTATTAACCATGCGTGTATATCAGCAAAGTTCAAATTGGTAAGACTCTAAACCACTGACTTGTTCAGTATTTCAACAAAGAGTGTGACTGGCCCACTGTTACCCCGTGTAACATTGGCCATCTGTTGAGCAGCATTTGCAATCCTCAAGGCACGCTTTAAGCAAAGCAGGACCCTGTAAATAGAAATAGCACCAGTAGTTATGTCCTCGTCCATATATGTGGCAACTCAGGTAAACTATGGATTACCCCTAGAAGTGAAAGCTTAATACCCTAGGAAGCAAACTGCTTAATAGCAATGATAATAAAAGATCAAGAACTACCATGTTGCTTCCATTATCAAGAATACTCAACAAGCAGAAAAAAATAATGCCAAAATAAAATGCCAACAAATTGACACATTAAGACAAATGAAACCAGGCAACCGGTATAGTCAGATATATGGATGTAAAATATCTCGCAGTGTACCTTTCTCCATCCTTAATTCCATCCTGATCATCAACCCAAAAAAGATGTGAACATGCATAAACCGCTCTGCACTGATCAGGTTTCTTTAGAAGCTTTGCTGAATACTGACACAAAACAAAGAAAAAACATCATTATGAGTTTTAGTAGGAATGGGTAACAAGAGCACATTAATTAGACAGCAATTCAAGCATCATTACCCCTGTGGCCTTGTGTGTTAGAGTATCTCTATTCTCAACACCAAATACATTCAACCTCTGAAGGGTTCCAATTATCAGATGTATTGCAGTCACCTGGGCTTTGGAGTCCTAAAAGAAAGGTAAATACTCATGTAAATAAAACAAATATGGCCAGGCTAAATGTGAGACACTGCTTATTGATTAAAACATTTGACGACAAATGGCCACTTCTTGTCAGTAATCCAAAGCAAACTCAATCACAAGAAATTATTTCATGGACAATTACCGCAATTTCTTCTTCATATAATACAAATGCCTGAGTGAAAAATTCATAAGCAACAGGCTCAAGACCACAGTCATTAGCAGCCTGATCAGCAAGGAACAAAAAAACAAAGAGTTCAGAAACATACAGTTAGTCCCCCAGCTACAGATATCTGACATGACATTAAGGCTTTCTTTATCAATGGAAAATATAATCAAGATAAAATGCATAATGATTCTATTTAATGAAGTGTGAGTAAATTTATGGTAATGGCATTCTAAAATTTCATGCACAATAAGTAATAGAAATGTTCACACATGTCATGCCATTGTAAAATGTTTCACACAAATCTATTTTAACAAGTAATAGAAATTTATTACCACTTTGCCACAAAAAGTAAAAAAAGCCTTCTCCCTCAATCTTGAAAACTATTTTTTTGATAATTTGGTAGTTACAATGAAGCAGGGGGGAATCTTGAAAACTATATATTATTTTTAAAAAGTATCATTATTCATGCTCCAGAAAAGAATTCTAGGAGCTACCAAAAAATTATTTTCTGATCTTGTTTTCTGCAGTACCAGACAAAGTCAAGGCATACCTCAGCACATTGCAGGTACAACCTTAATGCCAGTTCAGGAGATGGAACAGCGGAAAGAGATTCAATCATCTGAAACAAAACAATTATAATGTCATATTATGAGTACAAGCATGCAACATAGAAAATGAATTTATAAGGAGAGGAGAAAAAGGGAAATAAAAAATAGAACACACTAAGAAAAATCCATAGTTACTTTAGTGAAAGAAGATATATAGGAAACCAGATAAGGAAATTTTAAAACAGAGTTTTTGTAATTAAATTGAACCATCCAACAGACATAACAAAATGGACAACCCTGTCAAGAAAGCCTATAAGGAAGTATTTTTGTCTACAAGGACATGTCTAAAAAGTTTCAGTCTTGTAAGAATCAATATGAAACATTTGACATTGTCTTCCACATCAGTTCAAAAGTTACCTCATTTAATATCTGAAAAATTTTCTTCGGAGTTGCAGGCACTTCCTCTCCCGCTACGTCCCCATCCTGACCTTGTAATTGCCTTATCAACTGCAAGCCACAACCAACTTTCTGAACAGTCTTTCAAAATTAAGGTTCATTTATAATAAACTATCAAATGTGAACTCCTATACACAAATTCAAGAGGTAATTACTCCACCAAAATTGGGTAAATCAAACTCAAAAGAGAAAAAGATATGTATGCTGATTTTTTGTATATAAATAGCATCCAAATAAAAACTACCAACTACAAATACTGTGCAGTGGTCAGAAAGAATTGACTTTTTCAAGTGCACTTCTTTATCATCAGCTCAAGTTCTTGCCAGCAAAATTACATTTCTTTCATATGTATTCTTTCACTTGACACAATCACACGTAGTAGAAAATAGTGATATTTCTGCACAATTTGGGCCTTCTAAGATTTTTGGTTCTTTTATTTTTCTTCCTTTCTTTTCCCAAGGCAGATGAAGTTTTCGTAGCAATGGTAGTTACAAAGATAGCATAAATAACAATTTCTTGATACTTGTAAACCTTACATGTAGGGATTCAACTCACCTTTGAACCAAGTCCTTAGAGAATCTAATGACTGGATCCATGTCATAAACTAGAAATATAGAGTTCCTTTCTTCATAAAAAGAAGTTAGGAACTTGAAGTGCACTAAGGTTTAAGTATGTCTATTTTCCAGAACACCATGATTCATTTAATGTTTTCAAAGTTCTATTGCATATAATATGTCATCTTTTATAGATGCTTCAAGGATTCTGGGCCATTAGGGGTGTACAACAAGCTGGACAAACTGAGACTGCACCGAAGAAAAACCCTGTCCATAATCCCAAATCCCAAATGTAATTTCCAAAATTTGTAAACTAAACCCTAGAATCTCCTTTTTTTTTTCAAATAGTTTATTTTCTTTGTTTTTGACCAATCTTTTTTTAAAAGATATGTAAAATATGTGATACAAATGGCTCAGGGGTGTTATCAATGTAAAAGAATTTTTGAGAGAAAAGTATTTCCCGTATTCATCATTTAGCTTTTAAAAAAAAAAAAAAATTCATAGCATTGAACTAACTGGCCAACCGACCCAATCACACCAATCTGAGCCGATTTGGTCACTGACCCCCTTTAAGATGCAGTGTGGTGAGCAAACCAGGAAGCTGACCATGGTGGTGCAGTGAAAAAAATTGCCTGTAACTGCAATGCACCCTTTTACACCCCTAACTAGCACGCTATGTAATTTACTTGGCCTTAATGCTTTGAAGCTGTTAAATTGAAATTTTCAATTTGCATATATTATCTAATTCTAGTTTCTATGAGCACATGTAATTTTTTTTTAATAAAAAAAAGCTTCTGATATTAGTCTTGAGTTTAAGGATTATGCCTTAGATCTTGAGTTTAAGCCTTAAAATTATGAGTTCTAAATTCCCAACTATATGGCTTACTTATTGATTAAGAACAGTAACTTATAAGAGGCTCTCAGAAATACTCCTATATGCACCTTAAATGGGTTGACTGAGAGCACAGACTCATAAAATGTGCATAGGGTACACAAACTCTTCTAAGCTGATTGGTTCAAAGGAGTAGCAATCATTAAAGTCCTCAGCAAAAATTCTAGAAGTCAGATTCACAATCTTGTTGACTATCCATAATATTATAAAGGTGCTAACAAGAATCTGACAACAAATTTCCACTCCAGAAATTCTTTCTTCGTTCACAGTCAAGTCCAGACCGAAAAGAAAAAAGTACTCGATGCAATTTTTTCACTCATGTATATCTTGCAATAGAAATTGCATGCATGGAAAAAAAGAAACAACAGTCTGCCATAATCAGGAAGAAACATACCCTGAGTGCAGAAAATATAAGAGGAGGAACAGTAAAAGGCAGGCGTCTTGGTCCTCCATTCATTATACTCTTCTTCACGGTACATATGATCTGAAGATCGGAGAATAAGAACATCAGAAAACAATTCTTAAGTCATAAACATGAGGTGAAAAATATACCAGAACCTAAGATTTATGGAAATGGAAACAAGTACTGTAGTTTCAAAAAGACATGGGATGTTCAGCACAAAGCCCAATATTTTTCACATATGTCTGAACAAATGTCAGACAGACGTTTACACAAGCCCTGCCATCAAAAAAGTTGAAACACCCCAAAATCTGTAAGAGTTTTCCTACAAACTGTAGACCAAATTAACATAATAAAGAGTTGGACCAAGGCACTATTGCTTCATGGGATATCTCCTAGACAAGATAAATATTCGCATTAGTATATAATAATAATAAAAGGCTGAAAATAAGTTGAGGGTTCTGATTCTTGAGGCTTAAAATTACAATTATTTTATATGTAGCATTACAATATCTTAAATAATATTAATTTATTGTTGGCACCCAGTATTTTTATTTGCATTTCACAAGGTGTGTGCAAACTTTGATTGACAGTCCAAAGCCTAGGATTTTTGTACTCTCCATTGTACATAACAAGCTGACTTTAGATTCTTTATCTCTTTTATTTCTATCAGCTCGTAGCATACCCATTTAATGACCACCAACAATAATATCTTTAAAAAAAAGAGCATCCAAGGTATTTTATAAGATGTTAATGGATTTAAGGAGATTCAAGTAACATTAGCATCAAAAGAAACAATGCTGATGCAGAAAATTTTCAAGACATCAATTACTTACCTTTAACAATTCCTCTGGGTCATCATTATAAAGCATGTGAATGAGCCGAGCAACAGAATTTTGTTCTTCGTTAAAATCCTCCTCATCAAGCTATTGGTAGGATATAGCAGGAACAAATCAAGGAGAGAGACGTAAAGAAGAAAAATCATTATATGTTTCTAACAGTAAAATAAAGATTAAATATCCCAAATAAAGAAAGAAATAAAAAATAATGTGGATCAAAAGGTGTTGATAGCAGGCTACCAAGTGAATTTTAATATTCAAATCTCTATCTTATAAGATGAAATTCTGTTTGCAAAAAAACTCTTTATATGCACCTCATCCGCAGCAGTTCCATCCAAGTCCTTGATGAGCCCTTTAATTAATTCGAACAGCACCTCAACCTACAAACAGCATATTAAGTTATTAACCACACTCCTCCAATAAAAAAAAGTTAAGATTGTAGAAAAAACAGAGAAGAAGCCCACCTGATGAGCAGTAGAGATGCAAGTGTAATTCTTCATGATGCTTTCAATAATAACCATTGCCATGACTTTATTTGTTTCATTATCAAGGTGATCCATCACACGGGGGTAATTAGAAAGTGTCAGGGCCATGACAGCATCATTGTATTTCTCCAGTGGAGCACTCAGAAGCGCAACGACTTGTTTTTTTGCTCTTTGGTCTTCAAGTTTTGGTTTGCCAGAGAGTTTCTTAACACATGCTCCCTGTAATAAAAATTCAAATAAAGAACAACCAAGTCAGCATAACCTTGTCAGAAAAATCCATTTCTAAACAGAACCTCAAAAAATTTCCATCCATGTTATATATCTACTCTGACCAGAACACCTTTCATATAAAATTTCATGCAATAGTTAGGTGGAACCAATAGGTGCTCTAATCATTGTTATAAATGAGCTTCAAGAGACAACATACCAGTACTTGATCCACATAATCAAGTCGATCAGGATGAACACGGAGAGTAAATGTAAGAAGAGAGACATATAAAGTTATGGCTCCAACAATAGGCATGTTGACCTGTGCTTCTATCACCTGCCATTGCATGTAGTTGATCAACATATATAAAGCACAATTCCACATTTAAATTAAACATATGCATAGAATGGAAAAAATTGAAAAAAGGCTTCTGTTAAATTAAAGAAAGGATAATAAATGCATTTGCATGCCCAAGCCCAACACATGGAGTCAGTTGAGCAAAAAAATGTAAGGCTCTCTTTTCCCTTCAAATATGAATACCCCAACTGTGGTTTTATGAAAAAACCAAAGCCCCTAATTAAATTTCTTTACCCACATTCACCATGTTGACACCCACAGCTCTGACTCAGCATCTCTTTCACAATCACTAGGCACTTGTTGCTGCATTGCCCAATTGCCTCTAATCTGTGGTATTTTCTCTTCTGCCTAGTTGGGATTTCTTGGGTAATGCCAAACTCTGTTGCTTCAATGCTTAAATCCTGGAATGGTAAGTTGGGTTCTCGTAGATATGGGACAGTAAGGGGGCAGCCTGGTATGTTTGATGTGGTGCAGTTGGGGTGAAAGGAATTGCCGCATTTTAAAAAGAGTCCACTGTACCAAACCTCAAGTTTTATTTCTGAAGACTCTTTATGAATGGGGATTGAAGTCCTCCACTCTGTCCACGTTTTCTCTAATGGATTTCCTAGATACTCTACTTTTGTGCCATTAATTAGACGGCTGGTTCTGTGTATGTTCTTTTCTAGTCTTGTTTTGCTTTACTGTTTTTCTTTGATTTGTTATACTCCCTGTATACACTTTTTTTATTTTTAAACATTGAAGGATATTTAAACAATTGCAATTACCTATCAAAAAACTCCTTTTTAATATATATTTCAGGATTTATGTACCCTATTCTCCCATTGCAGATATATAATATGGGGTGCATGCTCTTTTCAGGTTATATGTCACCATTGCTAATATATCAAATGGAGTGCATGCTCCAATTGGAAGTTATAATATTAGATACCTCCTTAAATTGTTTTAGGTCATTCCTTTCTGATTTTGAACTAAATGCTGCTTTTTTTTTTTTTTCCCAGCATGAAAGAACATCTCCCATTTCCGTTGAAGAAACAGTGCACAGAGCATGAAATATGAAGGCAGTCCAATGATATCTAATTAAGTTTTTGCTACGCCATGTTAATTCAGTACACTGGATATCTGGGATATCAGTTCTAGTTTTGTATGAAAATTTCAAGAAAGCAGTAGCTAAAGGTCAACTGTTTTTATAAGATAAGAAATTGCAGTCAACATAAATTTACCTGAGTTTGTGTAGCACTTCCAAATTTGAATAACAGTCAACATAAATTTACAAACTTAGGGAAATCTTACCCTCCCAATAGCATTGCTCAATTTTGCAAAAGCTTCCACTTGCAGAAATTCAGGTAACACCTGGCACAAGAAAACCATGATCAAAAAAATGAGAAAGCATATATCACAAAGACAGCATATAGATAACTAACATCTGTACTTGAAGCAGCATAATTTGATAATCTCTCCATTAATTGCGATAACACTGTCTTGACATCAACTGTTGGCTGCAAAAAGAAACATATTCAGATAGTGGTTAAGGGAAAAGAAGAAAGGCAAAAGGCTATCTTAATGAGTTTATTGCTTTAATCAGAATTAAGAAGAAATGCAAAACACTAAAAATTTTGATATCAAAGATCCTTCACATATGTATTATGCAAAAGGGTAGACATGCATGTGTTTTCCCAACCTAGTGTTGTATGTTTATCATATAAGGAGACAATTTTCACATGTTCACTTCAGAGGCATTTAATAATAATTCTTGCACCATGGTTAGTTCCTAGACAATGTTCATGTTCCAAAGTATGCATTTGTAAACCACTTAAAGGATGCATTTGTAGACTGCTTTTACAAGGGTTTAAAATATTAAAAGCTAAAGTTACTTGTAGGATGTTAGGTAACCTCAGCCAATTAGGTCGTGCTCAAATGGCACCCCCCCCCCCCCCCCCCCTCTTCAAAAAAAAAAAAGATGCTATGTCAACTAGGGCGCTTCAGCTTTTTACTGATTGTGTTAAGATGCTTAGGCATTTTAGGCTGTTTTTGAGAAGCCACCTAGGACTTGCTTCCTAAAAAGCTGAAGCTTCCCATAAAAGCTACAGCTTTTAAAATGCTCCTGCCCTCCCACACTAGACTTGAATAGTCCTCCTAAGGACATGATATCATGGGCAGCATGGCAACTACCTAGTGCAAGGGGTGTGCAATGTGTCTCCAGATTGGAATTGTTGAACTATGTCTTCTGTGTCCCCCACACAAAACAAAAACAAAATAGCAGAACAAAGCCAAATGTAAGAACTTATGCAACCCTGAAAAAGAAAATAATATCCAATATGTCATGACACTCACCTGAAGCTGGGGGCAAGCACCCAATAATGTCTCAAGGGTCTGTAAATGGTACTCATCAGGAAAGACCTGAATTATGCAATCCATCAGATAATATTGAGCAAGGTCATCACTGCAGTTGACAATCTGCACAACCCAATTTTGTTACTATTAGAAAGTTGATCAGAGAGGGCTTCTCGGGTGGAAATTTAGAAGAAAATTTAATAAATAAATAAATTAATAAAACCTGAGAAAAGAATAGATTAATAGACCTGCTCTAAGACTCTGGGAAGAACAGCATCTTTGTACATTCCAAGGTCCACGCCCTCTATTTGACCGAGCACATGGAGATTTTTCCCAACCTAGTAAATCAAATAAGAAAAACAGAAATTTTATTACTCTACCAAATCTATTACACAATTTCATCTGGTGGTAGTTTCAGATATTACCAGATCACGGAGCTCGCTCCTTTCCTTTTCCAGCTTCTCTCTCACCCGACCAGGTCCCTGCAGACCAGAAAGCCCAATTGAAGTCCTCAACTCAGGATCGCCAAAGAGTATGAATGATTCACAAGCACCAAAACATCTGCATGGCCAAAATCATGCCATCATGGCTCATTTTTACCTCTGTGGCATGCAAGTTCAGTGGTTCTATGCATGTTCAAGCATGAAAGCAGATAAGGATTTGTAGAAGTCCAACGAACCTGATGCTGCTGTCGTACCCAAAGCTTATTCATCTCAGTGAAATTCTGGAGCACAAATTCTACAGAATCCATGACAGAGTCAGCATCTCTGCAGAAAGATAATGGCACAATTCCATGAATATTGAACAGATTAAAACACGGAGCAATCAACTGCTGGAACAGATGACTTCATTTTGAAAATGGAAATATATGTAATCAAGCAACCACCTTACCCTTCATATTCTGAACCAATATCAGGTAATTTATCTCTACTGATTTGAGCAAGATAACTTCTTAAAAAGAGCCCACGGATTGGATGTTGAACACCACGACACATTTCCACGAGATCTTTAAGGACATCCTTAGCAGGAGCCTCCTTAGATTTGATGTACACAGATCCTACTGTACATAGGAGATACCTGGTAAATCAACAAAATGGACTTCACATGCACTGACAAAAATGTGATATCTGAAATAACCAAACATGAATAAGCCCATCTAAAAGAAATTCATATTTAATTGGAATGGGAAGGTAACAATGAAAAGCATCTCACCTTTTTTTTTTCCAAAACGTAATTGAAATTTTCAAATCATATTTGACCTATTAAACCCTTAGCTGATTCCAACACATCATAATAATTTCTGATTGAAGTATATAATACTTCCCTCCTCATGAAGAAGAGGATAAATTTTCCACCTTAAATTAAAAAAATATGACCTTCTATTTTCTTTTGCTTATATCAACTTGTAGCCCCGAAATGTGGACAAAATTAAAGTTAAAATTATATTAGAGCATACCCATGTTGAAATCAGTAAATATTTGAAGTTAATACACAATCATGCAAATAAATAAATCAATGAAGATTTTTGTAGCCAAATATTATCTAAGAAAGACAAGAGACAAGGTTATGGAAAATAAAGTTGAAATTAAGCAAAAACGAGAACTGCCTTCTGGACCTGTCAAAAAAAAATTACCTATAAAAATGACTATTTGCAAAATTTATCGTCTTCTCATAAGGTACAACCACCTACCCATGAATGAGTAGCCTTTCTAATTCAACTATCAGTTCTGGTATTAAGATAATGCCACCTAACACGATCAAGGATTCTTTCACAGTTATTTTTCTATTCATTCTATTTCTCTTATGCTTGCAAAGAAATACTTTATTTTTGCTCTAGTTTCAACTTGTATATGTGAGAAATATCATTTTTCCTTTACTATTTGTATACAATTGGATAAGAATCAGGCAAAAAAAGAAAAACCACTCCTCTCTCAAAGAGACAAAACAGTTTTTAATAACTTGTTGATCCCTATCAATTGTAGATTCAAAAAATGCCACATTTGCAAAAGGTGATCAAAATATTCCATATGCAATTGAAATGACAACAATTGAAGCATGATCAAAAGAAGCTTACATTCTAGGCAAAATGTTGCCAGCGTGCTGAACAAGTTCATAGAGATCCACAATCGAAACCCCGTGCCTGCTTTCGTCTTTGAAGAACATCTCCAGCTTCCTCAATTCATCGAACGCTCGCATATCTTATAATCCAAAATTCAAAATATACTTCACAAATTAAACCCATACTAATCATATTGATTGGCAATTTTAGAAAGAGAGAGAAAAAAAGAAAGAAATTTACAGAGTTCGTAGTATTTGTGAGGTGAGAGTTTCGAAGTTCGAAGCTCCGATAGCATCTGAGCCGAGTACTTTAGGGCTTCTCGGAGATTATTGGCGTCCTGAGACGATCAAAAAAAAAAAAAAAATGAAATCAAATTAAAATTAAAAGAAATTGTGGAAATTAGGGTTTATGAAATAGATTAGGTTAAAAAATGGGGAAAAGTAAAGAGAAATGAGAATGAGATTACGAGAGCGCGGTGCATGTAGAAGGCGTTGTGTTGAATGGCGGCGATCCCTTCGGCCAGCCATTTATCTTCGTCCTCAATTCCGTTTATCATCATCTCTCTCTCTCTCTCTCTCTGTGTTCCCTAAACTGGTTTGGAAAGTAAAGGAGTGATGAGGCAATGAATGTAATGAAGGTAGAAGAACGTAAACGAACAAATCCTATCGAAAAAAATAAAAACAGGAACGTTAACGACTAACGAGAGTTGAACGTTTGGTAGGGAAGTATTAAAGTGGACTCACAACAGCTGTGATTGATTTGTAGTTGCAAATATAATAGTAGTTTTTTGGAAATGAATTAAACGACCACGTTCAGCTGTGATCGGAAGCATACATTTGAAACTAGGGATGGTAATTTTGCCTCACTCCGATTGACCCGTCTCTTTCCGTTTCATTTTACGCGGGTTTTTCCTACCCCATAAAGGTGGCGGGACGGGAATGGGTTTAAACTTTTTAGACCCACCCTACCCTACCCTGCCCTACATTAATAAGGATTAAATTATAAAATTTTTACACCTTAAAACCCTACTATTTAAACAAACATATTATGAATTTATTTTATTCTACCTAATGTAGTTCTCTGTTTTTTTTTTAATAAGGTTGGAAATAAGGGAACAATTTTAACGTTTTCTTTTGTCTTTATTAGAAACAAATTTATATACTATTGAATTATTGATTTTGTAGTAAAAGATTTTTCTTTTTATTGTGATATTGTCTTGTAAAACACTTGGATAATATTATTCAATTTTTGCTAAAAATTAGTTTGATTTGATGAGATAAATTTATTTGTAATTTCAAGTATATTTTTATTAATGAAACATGTTTTATTAAAAAAAATTGTAATAATTGTGGGCAAATCAACAAGAAGTAGAGTTTTACCGGATGGAGTGGGGCTTCGCAGGGCCCCAAGGGGCAGGGATGAGGTAAGAAAATTTTTCTCATCATGTAGGGCGGGACGGAGATGAGACAAGACAAAATTATGCGAGGGGAGGGTGAATATCCCATCCTTCAGCCCCGCCCCGCCCCTTTGCCATCCTTAAGCAAAATAGGGTGTATTTTTCTCAGGACTAAAGTGGGCGAGTGGGATGGATTATAAGGGTTTAAAAAATTAATAAATAAATAAAATAATGAGGTGGTTTAAAATTTCAATATTAAATAAGGCATAAATGAGAGAGAAAGGAAATGGATAATCATTACAATACCAAGAGAATAATGAGGTGGTTTCGGGGTTTTTTTTGTTTTGTTTTGGTAAATAAAGGATATATGATAGATTAGTTATTGATAAGTTTGTTACATGTGTGCTTAGTCATATCAAGAGCCAGCTAATGCTCCACCACACTTGGTGGTTTAGCAACAGATACATAATTAGATAACAAAGTAATTCATATATATTCTCTTGGTTTAGTAATTCATATAAATAAGGCATAAATGAGAGAGAAAGGAAATGGATAATCATTACAATACCAAGAGAATAATGAGGTGGTTTCGGGGTTTTTTTTGTTTTGTTTTGGTAAATAAAGGATATATGATAGATTAGTTATTGATAAGTTTGTTACATGTGTGCTTAGTCATATCAAGAGCCAGCTAATGCTCCACCACACCTGGTGGTTTAGCAACAGATACATAATTAGATAACAAAGTAATTCATATATATTAGCAAGTGTATCAGCACACTAGTTAGCTTTTGGAAGATATGCCTAATTTTCTTATTGGGTATAGCATGGATCATGTTTTTGCAATTAGTCAAAAGAGGTCCCATAAGAGCATTTGTAGAGAAACTAAGCATCAACTTGACCATAGCACTAGAGTCAAGTTCTACAAATAAGATATGAAATTTCAAGGTCTTTAGCCAATAATAGCCCATCACGTAGAGCCTAGATTTCAACCGTGATATTGTTGGTGCTACCCATGTATCTTGCGAAGCCTTTGATCTATTGCCCATTATGGTTTCTAATAAGCGGGCCCCCCCCGGCGGCAACTCAGGGTTGCCTTGGGAAGCACCATTTGTGTTCAATTTAAACTTATGCACTTTGTTTTAAGCAATTTTCATAGATATTCTGATCAATAACTCCAGACCTGAAGATGTAATTATTTATACGCTGTCATATGCCAAAGGGAAAAAGGATGTTCCGAGGGATACTCTACTTCATGGGGATATTGTGAGCTAAGGCGTTCTCTTCCAACCATATATGAAAAGACACAGAAAGAAGACTGCATGGTGTGAGGACTTCCAAGCTTATTCCAGAAGTCCTAGTCTACCACACAGTCAGAGAGTATGCGGATTGGAGATTTAGAGCCTGTTTGGCCAAGGTTTTTTCATCACTCAATTTCCATCACTTTTAATTTCCATCACTCATCACTCATCACTCAATACTCAATTTTTCACACTTGTTTGGCATTATCACCCAATTTCCATCACTCAATATTTTTCACACTATTTGTGGGCCCCATACCTGTCAGCCAATGCAACTTTTTCTTTTTTTCTTTTTTTTTTTTGGTTTTCAGTACCCAAACTCACCGAAGCTAAAAAAAAAAAAAAAAAAAACCAGAACTGAAGACCGAACAAGTGAAAAAAAAAAAAAAAAAAGTCAAAAGGTGGTCAAAAGTTGCGGCTGTGGGTCCCCTATGTGTGTTTAATTACAATATTGTCGTTGAGTTATGAGTTATGGAAACTGAAAACAGCCTTTGGTTGTTTTCAGTTTCCATAACTCATAACTCAAAAATCAGAGAATTGAGTGATGGAAACAGAGTTATCGTTTGGCCAAACAACTTTTTTGTTATGAGTCCCACCATTTTTGAGTAATGAGTTATGAAAATTGAGAATTGAGTTATCAAAATATTGAATCCAAACAGGCTCTTAGTAGCCGAATCACGTAAGGAAATTGTAATATCAAGGATAAAACCCATTGAACCCAAAACTTCATTGGAAGGAATGCTATTCGGGCAACTAAGCCAAAGGAAGAATTTAATGCAGGATTAGAGACAATGGTGAAATTTCTTAAAATAAAGATATAAAGTGGCAAATAATGATATTTTTATTGTTGGATCTTATGCAAATTTTAAGGTTAAAAAAATGTATAATTTATGTGAAATTACACCAAATATAACTTCTTCTCCAAAAAAAAAAAAAACACCAAATATAACTTAAACCTCTCTCTCTCTCTCTCTCTCTCTCTCTCTCTCTCTATATATATATATATATATGGCGGGATGGAACAAGTAAAACATGTTTCTGCTCTATCACCTCTTCAAGGGAGGGAAAACTCGTTAACCTCTCTCTCTCTCTCTCTCTCTCTCTCTCTCTCTCTCTCTCTCTCTCTCTCTCTATATATATATATATGGCGGGATGGAACAAGTAAAACATGTTTCTGCTCTATCACCTCTTCAAGGGAGGGAAAACTCGTCCAGATTGGACAAGTTAACCATAGCTTATTTTCCTTTTATTTGATTTATATACAAATTTTTAAAGCTTTATACTTCCAAATGAGTTTCTCAAAAAAAAAAAAAAAAAAAATCAAAATGAGCTTTACTTATGTACACATTAGAGGACCATAAGGCCATATAAGGAATTTTCTTTTTAGGCAAAAAAAATTCTAAATTTAGAAATTAGACCGATCAAGTGTTTTTTTTTTTGGGGGGGGGGGGGGGGGTGGAGAGTGGGGAGTGGGGGAGGGGCTAACTAATTTTATCATTCGATCTTGATGAAAAAAAAAAAAAAAAAAAAAAAAAAAAGGCAAATTGAAATTTTAAAATAAGGCAGTCCTACAAATAACCAAAGTCTGGGTATCATGAAAAGAAGAAAGAACAAATTGTAGACCTCCGAATCAAATTACTTCCTCAAAGATTTCATAATTATTTATATTAAGAAATTTATTAGGGTCTACCACAGACGGCAATGGCTAATTCATCTTTGAAAAATGTTCAGACGTGGCAATCATAAACGCCCATGCATATTTGATAGCACCTTGGTATAAACCCCAACATTCAATGATAACATGATTCAAAAAAAAAAAAAAAAATTCAATGATAACACATCCACCATACCATATGTATAGTTAATCACGTTAAGACATGCACAGCCAACTCAGGTTTCCTCATTTGCGTGATCACAGACTAGACTGTATTTGTCAAAAGAATAAAAACATACTTTTTAAAAGCATCCAAAACTTGCAGTACCACACAGAAACAGTAGAAGATTAAGAACACAAATTACGAATGATATAACCAAGTTCACTTCCTCGCATCTGGTTAATACAGGAGACAAATTTTTAAACACGGATACGTGTACATGGGGTCAACAAGGAATACGCTAGTTCACCAGAGTTACAGATCATGAAAACAAAGGTAAAGCCAGAAACTAATAATTTCATGCTTTCACATTTGATCCCTAGCATGTCAGTCAAAGAATATACACCACAGGTTGCTGCTTCCTTAAAAGAGGACATGGTCGCATGGATATAGAAAAAAGAACAGAGACACAAGGACTGACTTGACTGACTGATATGGAGATGTAAAATAGGCTCGTGGGTCATTGTCTCCTATGTCAAATACAATCCCTCCTCTGAATCACAATATGGAACAACCCTTTTGTGCCTTTTTCTTTTTCTTCTTTTGCTTTGGTGGCTGTAGCACAACCTTAATGGCTGCATCAAAAACTGCCTTAACATTCTGCAATTACAATATGACATGAGTCCAATAAGTAACAAGGGCGTAAAGGCAATTTTCCAATATTATTAAGCACAAATAAATGAAGAGAATTGTGTAAACCTGCTGTGTTTTTGAGCTACACTCAATGTAGGCAGGAGATCCAATCAGTTTTTTAAGCTCTTCTCCCTTCAGCAAAAAGGGAATATAAAACCACATGTTAAGAAGGTCATAGATCAACTAAAACAGATGTGTAGAGAATAAAAGAGAAACATTGAGGGTGCAGAAGATTTTACCTGAGCCGTAGTGATGGGCACCGCACCTGGATGATCGATAAAGAACTGCTTATCATCCCTAAGATCTGCAGATAGATGGAACTAATTATGAAAACAAGTACATCTTTCATGAATAAGGAATAAAAATTTAAATAGCAACGATAAAACAAAACTCCAGATTATGTATTAACAAACAAAGTCAAATCAGAGAGTTCTTAAACATACTTTAAATAACCAGAAGCAATTATATTCAAGCAAATACACTCACAAGAGATAATCCCCAAAAGAAAATCCATAACCAAATAAAAACAAGAAAATAGAATATGTATACACACACAAAAACAGTGTAAAACTCTCAAGCTACTTATGATCATTACAGATGTAAAGGCCAGTTAGACATAGACCGAGTACAAAAGTTGCAGTCTTTTTGCAAGAACCAAATATTAACACATATGTAGCGGCACTAAGAGTAAGAAGGAAACAATAATGACAACAACAACAAAGCCTTATTCCCAAAATTTTGGAGTCAAGTATTGATTTTCAAACAGATTGGTTAGGGTTGACCACATGTATTCTTTTCTTCCATTCTATTCTATCTAAAGTCATACTCTATGCTAGTTCCATAATTGACATGTCTTTTTTTATTACAATTTTTTTTGAGAGGGGGGATAGGTTGGGGCGGGGGGGGTGGGTGGTGGTTGTATATAAGCATTCTAGTTAGTGTCCAGAATGCATCAATAGGAAAAGAAAAAATTGGTAGGTTTTTCATAACAAATCTGATGACCAGATCAAATTCTGGTTATACGAGATCATGATTTTTTTTTAGATAAGCAGGTTATATAAGATCATAATGATGCATGGAAAGAAAAGAAATTAGTTAAAAGCATGTAATTGGCATCGTATAATTTCAAATGATAACAGTGAATTTTCCAGATTTATGAAGCGAAATTATATATCAGCACAGATAAAAAAAGTGAGTATGATGAGAACGTAATGGCAGATTAGAATCAAGTGGACAAAAACAATTCTGATGAAAACATAACTTTGAATAATTGAAAATATAAATCTCCAATAACTCAACTTTCAAGTGCTATTACCAAACTGAGGAGGATGATTGAGTGACTATTAATTTAAACTTAATATTACAAATAGAGAATATTTTTTTTTTATGGGAATGAGCGACCAAGAATCTACAAAACTATCTACATTGAAAGATAAATTGAAACCTGCTTATTCCATCTTATGCTAAATTATTACATGTAATTCTTGCTGACTCCAATATGGATTATGATCAGAAAATTGACATGAACCTAACATATAGCCATATCAATATAACTACACTCCCAAAATAGCTGTATTGTTCATGGTCAATCTTTTCTGGTTGGAGTATGGAAATTCAAGGCTATCAAGTTAGTGCAAACAAAGATAACAGGACCTCAAGATTTGAAGGGTAGTGTTGTGCATGGCTTAAACTAGGTTGTACGATAATGACTTGCCTTGATCAAAATAGATTTTAAAGACAACTTTGAATTCATAGGAAGTCATGCATTGCTTGTTTCACAAGTCAAAATCACATTTATGTTCTTCCCATAGAAGTTACTTATCAAGTTTTCAAGTCCCAACTATGCAGCAGTATTTGGTTTAGTACTTTGTATAACCTCTTGAAGACTCTAGGTTTTGTTAACCTGTTCCCTAGTTTTGGTCCATCACAAACCATCTTCTGCTTGAATTTTTTTTTTTTTTTTAAGTATCTTCTGCTTGAAAATCTCTATTCCCTTACCTCAATCCACAAGTACAGAACTCAACTTGCCGGCTGCTTGACAAGCACAATATTTAAAATTTAAGCTCCCTGGAGCTTATGTTGCATCAGAACTAGCCTCATTTGCCAAGTAACATGTCACGCTCAAGCCCAAAGACAGAAGCATGAACCTGAGAAGACTCATAAATCAACATTTATATAGGAATGGCAAATAACATATTCCTTATATCTGTCTTTTCAATAATTGTTCTACCGTTATAACTTCAGTGATGTAAATACCCCTTTCCTTCTTCCCACACCAGCATCCATACCCCTACCCTAATATGTGGGCCCCCTTTATCACTGAAGGCCACAACTGCAAGAAAATAGTTCCAGATCATTTCAGGATCCTCCAGATGAACCAGATATTTGCTTGAGTTCAAGCTCCTAAGAGTCAAAAGGATCTTCAATTTGTTAACAGATTGAAGTTTGTTAACGTTGAGAAGGGGGTTTGTTTGGACTTTATGAACAAACAAGTGCAACCTTTAATACCATAACTGCCATGAAAATTATATGTGCCTTAGTAGTATCACTTGCTGCCATTACATCAATAGCTACTAGAAACAAAGAAGTATGAAACGAAGTATGCCTAACTTCTTGACAAGAGTCACTGACCAGAAAAGGTGGCGATCAATCCATGCTGCCGTGTGTCAAACTAGGTAGCAAACAACAACAACAAAATTCTATTTCCAGCAACAGAACATAACTGAGTAATACAATTGCTGGAAAACATACCTACGAGGATGATAAGCAAATATCCTACTAACAAAGATGACCTCCTAAATTAAACTTACACACAAGAAGCCATAGTAATTTATGAAAAACATAGGAAAAAAAAGAGAGTAAACAGTCCTACCTAATCAATTCTAAGACCTAAGAAAGACACTACCAAAATATCTGATCAAGGGTTTGACTTTGAGCAAAAACCCAACTAATCTAGGATTCGAATATTGAAAAACTGGAGACAATTAAACCAAAACTGGTCATTGAGTACCCAACCAACCTTCCATCCACATTCCACAAACACAGCTGATTACAAACAGTATCAATCAAGAATGCATGTAAATGGAATGTTGAGAATAAATCGTACCGAGCTTTGTTCCAACGAGGATTATTGGAACTCCAGGTGCGTAATGCCTTAATTCAGGAATCCACTGAAACAGAAAAAAATAAAAATAAAAATCTCAGCCCACACAACATAAAAATGAATATATTTTATAAAAAGAAAAAAAAAAAGACTAGTCAAGATTTTGAAACCTTTTTTGCAACATTTTCATAGCTGGCTTTGCTTATGAGAGAGAAAGCAAGAATAAACACATCTGCACCTCGATAGCTCAAGGGTCTTAACCTATTGTAATCCTCCTGACCTGTCCAACAAATCATTCATTAGAAACCTATAATTAAGAAGGGAAAAAAAAGGAGGAGAAGAAGAATATAAGCAAATCCAGGAAATCTGAAAATGATAGTTGTATAATTACCAGCAGTATCCCATAGCCCAAGGTTAACGGTGCTTCCATCCACAACCACATTTGCACTGAAGTTGTCAAAAACCGTTGGCACATAGTCCTATTATCAATGAAAAATGACAATATAGTTAACAACCAAAAACTTCTAAGTTCTAACCCAAAGTACATTCACAGAAAGCAAAAAATGTCACGGAAAACTCCTCATGTGTCTATGCTTAGATTAGTACATTTCGTTCTAAGCTGGTCCCAGGTCCAGAAAAATGAGGGGGTTTAGTCACTCTATTATGAATGGATCCACACTACAGATACATATTGGGGCGCCTCTGAAGAATACATTTGGCCTTGGCCGACCCTGACTAGACTGTTGAGGATTCGCGACAAACCCAAAAAAAAATTTGGGACTAAGGTTTAGTTGTTGTTGTTGGAGAATAAAATGTTACAATTGAAAATAAATAATCTTACAGGAAAATTATTAGCAAAATAAACAGCAGACTGAATATTTTTCGAACAATAAAAGCGATAAAGTGACGAATATTTCCTACCACACAAAACCAAGAATCAACCAACAAATAGTGGAAGTGCTCTACTCAAATTTCCAAAGAAGATACATCTCTCTGTGTACATAAGTTCCTATGTTACTCAAAAATACGAAATTTAAAGTACAATCATAATTGATCAATTATTGTTATCTTAAATTGGCCGAAATCAGGTTTAAATTAATTATCTTTGTAACATTCCAAACCCCAAAATACAATTAACATACTATCAGCCATTTCCAAGAATAATAAAATCGTCCAAAAAAAAAAAAAACTCAAATTTTCGTTTCTTTTTGTTCCAGAAAGATCCATGAAAGAAAATGAGCATACAAAAAGGACGAAATTGAAGGCAGAAATTACGAAAAGAGGAACTCTAAACTGACCGTAGGGAAAGTATTGCTGGTGTAGGAAATCAACATGCAAGTTTTGCCGACAGCGCCGTCGCCGACGGTGACGCACTTGATGAACCTGGACGCACTCATTTTTCCAGCAGCGAAGCACTGGATCTCTCCTCCACCCCTAAAAGCTAATTCTAATCCAACAATGATAATGCCTATTTCACTTCACCTCAGTTTTTCTTTCTTTCTTCAGAGAGAGATCATCTTCTAGACTCCATTTCTTGGGGAAGAGCTTTCAAGAGAGAAAGAATCGGAATTCTTTGAAATTGAAATCCCCACAGAGTGTGTCGCTTTTTAGCTTTAGCCCTAATTGCTCAGAAAAGGAATTGGAATTGGAATTGAAATTGAAATGTGAGATAGATTAGAGAGAGAGGGACAGGACGATGGGTGAAGTGGGTGGGACCTGAGGTTTTGAGAAGAGACGAGAGAGAGAGAGGGGAAAAGAGAAAAAGGGGAAAAGGAAAACAATTTCACGATGGAAAATAGAAATCCAAAATACAAAATACAATAGCGGTTGAAGCGATCGCTGACCTAGACAACCTTTTGCCAGCTTTTCTCTTTTTCTTAGAGGCTTACACCTTACTGCATTACAGCTGCTCCTTATCATATACCGCTCATCCTATTTAAAATTTATAAATACCACTCTTATTTATTTATTCTTTTCCACCTTTCTTTCCCTTTTCTTTATAATTGATAATTGAAAATTAGAAAAACAAAAAACAAAAAAAAAAAGTAATTGAGACCATATATTTCTAAAAAAATAAAAAATAAACAATTGAGACCATAAAGGTGCAAATAAATGTTGACTATATCTTTTTTTTTCTTCTCATATTCACTTTTTTATTTTTTATTTTATGAAAGTACTTCTTGATGTTTCGAATTAAGATGTTCATAATTTAAATTTTTCTCATTTTAATGTAGTTATCAAATTATCCACAATTTAAACTCCTCCTAATGTAATTATTGAATTATCCACACTGGAAAAAGAGTAGAAATGCTGATAGGATGAGCCATGAGAATTCATCCTTATCCTATTTTAGTTTTTGAAACAAGGGAAGGTGAAAATATTTTGTTATTTCTAATAAAGTGACAAGGGGGTATCATATGTATCGAGTGTGTGGAGTGAGATACTCACAGGTTGCAACATACACATGAAATACAGAAAATACTTTTTTCATAAGGTGATTCTAACATTTGCTCGAGACAAATAAGAGAGCAGTGATGAGAATAGTAAAAATAGAAAAAAAGATTGTTTTGAGTTAGGTTTAAGTTACACAAGTGCAACTTTAAACAATGTTTTACTACTCAACATTTCTTTATTGGATATAAATTTTGACAAATTTGCCATTAAATTACACTTTTTTCTTATATCATCCATGCTTGCAAAATTTTAAGATAGACTAAAATCAATAACTATATGATTTTATGGATCAAATAGTAAATAATATCATATTGGCACAACATTTAGCATGCATGTTAAGAACATAGAGATCATATAATCCAGGCAATGAGATTTTCAATATATAAAAAATTAATTCAATAAAAAGTTATTTGGTGGTGTAATAATACTTAAAATTACACCAAATATAACTTTATCCTAACTTAGTTTATATATATACACACACGAGTTACTTTGCCATTCCTATCAATACATATTTGATTTATGACCAAAAAAAAAAAAAACCCCTTTCTGTTAGGATTTTTTTTTGCGTGGATATGATAACGTTTCAAATTTATTGATAAATGGTAGAAAATTTGTGTATAATCATTCCTCTTAATATAACATAAATATAAGAACAAAATGTTTGATTTGTTATAAATTGAATATGTAGGGTTGGGTCAATTGTCCAAATTAAAAGCTCAAAAACCAAATTGATACTCATGCAAAATTCAATGATGAATTGTAAACCTCTTTTTTGGGTTATATTATATATGGACTTGTTGATGTGTAGGTTTCACCACACTACTAATAAAGCTAATTAAAACTGCAGAAAACACAACATCTTATTGGTCGAGAATAATAAATAAGAGAGAATTTTTTCTTTCTAAACTAATTCGGAGGAAAGCTCCTCTAATCTAGTAACTTACTGCTTATTAACTCAAAAAACCATATGCAAGGACACAGAATTTGTCCCCTGAGGTACTCGCCTCAAAATTCTACTATAATAGTTCACACAACTTAAATACAAATAAATAATAAGGAATAAATACTCCACAATGGGAAACACAAGTAGTGGATTTCTTTGACTATTCGTGTTACAATTATAGTTACAGATGTTGTTATAGGAAACTTTCTTGTTCCCGCGGTGACACCCTTACTGTTTCTCTCTCTTTCTACTTCTATTACTCTCCCTAGATAGACTTTTCTTCTTCTTCCAAAAAGAAAATTGCCTCCTTCTCCACTGAACTTTCCTCTTATTTATAAGCCTCACTTTTGCTGCTATTTTTACAGCTGTTACACTGCTGGCCTAGTTTTAAGAGATATTTTTCTTACTTTATTGGTTTCTTCCCCTTCCTTATCCCTGAACTTTGCCTTCAGTGAGATATTTTTACTGTTTGGCTGTCTTACATGCATTTAATGCGGCAAAGGTTAGGTGAGGGCTCCCAAATTGAGGTAGAGATAAAAATCTTTAATCTTCTTGCATGTTTTGGAAGTTTCCCGTAGTTCCTAGTGCCATCTGGTGGCAGCATGTGGATCATCCATGCAACTGTCTAAACACATGGTTATCCTTCCATTCTCTTCATGGGAGTCATTATACCGCGGCATTTCCCTTCTCAGGCGTGAGGTTTAACCTCCTTTTTCTTACAGCCTATTCCCTTCTTAGACTTCCCCCTTGCAGCCAAACCTAGCCCAATCTTATTCCTATGGCCCATTTCATTTGTGGGCTTTAATTTGGACGGGGATCTTTCCACTGACCCCCAGGCTGATGAATGCTTGGTGCAAACTTTTGGCATTGATCGCACTTTCTGGAGTACTCCAATGATTGTCTCTACATGTTTGACCACCAATACCCCTGAGTAAGGGCTCAGTGAGCCAACAATCTCCCTTTCGTGTTACCTTCACATATTCCCTCATGCAACTTTTCTAGAAGTGTGTCAACTGCCTTGGGATGCACGCATAGTAGATAGGGTCCTGAATACGATCTCTTATATAATTTCCCTTCCTCGGATAACCAATACCATGGAGACCTACATCTGATCCACTCAAACTTTTTCTTATCCTCAAGCAAAATCTCATTTCGGAGATAAACTATATTTGGATCCATCCAACTTACGGACGAATGTATGCTTAGAACTAAGTTCTTGTCGGAAGGAGTTAGGTTGGAGAATGGTAAAAGTTCAACCGTCACCATCCTCGAAAGGGGATCTTCCATTGAAGAAACTAGAGTAGCCAAAAAGTTTGCATGATTGTTTTTGCCCCTTGAGATATGAGATATATTTAGCCTCTTAAACTGACATTTTAGCATCCCGACCTCCCTTAAGTAGCTCATTGTTATTTGGTCCTTGGCTTTGAACTAGTTTATGATCTGACTAACAACTAATCACAAATCACAATACAACTTCACTTTGTCTAGCCCTAGTTGCCTAGACATTCTGAGCCTCGCAAGGAGAGCTTCATACTCTGCCTCATTATTGGACACAGGAAAACCTAGTTTGAATGAATTTTCCACTCTGATTCCTTCCGGAGAAATAAGTATAATTCCAACCCCTACTCCTCAGCAATTCGACGCTCCATCCACATATACCTGCCATATATCTTCTTGAGGTCCCACTATCTTGCTTCCCTTTACTTGCAAAACTTTGAGTTGCTTAGGTGTGAATTCCGCAACGAAGTCTGCTAAGACTTGCCCTTTGATAGAGGTTTAAGGCCTATTCTGAATATCAAAAGCTCCCAAAGAATCTTCCCACTTGGCTATCCTCCTCATGAAATCCGATCTTCTGAGCAACGCTTGTAAGGGATGCTTAATCAGCACAATTACCGTATGGGCTTGAAATAGTGGGGTAATCTCTGTACATCATGAATTACTGCAATCGCAGCTTTTTCTAGAGGGAGATACTGCATTTCTGCTTTCACAAGAGTCTTACTAAAATAAAAAATTGGCTTTTGCACTCCCTAATCCAATCTCAACAGAACAACACTCACCGCATGATCAGTTACAGCCAAATACATATATAGCGTTTCTTTGGGGACTAGCCTTGACAAAATGGGAGCCTGGGCTAGGTAGAACTTTAGCTCCTCAAATGTCTGTTGGCACTCATCCGTCCACTGAAAGCCTTTCCGTTTCTTCAACAACTGGAAAAAAGGTTGACATCTATCAGTGGACCGCAAAATGAATTGATTAAGAGTTGCGGTCATCCCAGTAAGTTGTTGGACCTCTTTAAGGCTCCGTGGAGATTTTAGACTTTGCAAAGCTACAATCTGATCCGGATTAACTTCTATACCCTGATGGGTCACCAAGTAGCCTAGAAATTTCCCCAAGCTTACCCCAAAGGCACACTTTGAGGCATTCAACTTCAAATGGTACTTCTACATGGCCTTACTCTTTACTACCATGTCATCAATGTACGCTTCCATATTCTTGCCTAATTGCTCTTTGAACATTTTAGTTACCATTCTCTGATAGGTAGATTTCGCATTCTTTAACCCAAATGACATGACCTTATAATGAAAATTACTAGTGGGGGTTATGAAAGAAGTTTTCTCCTAGTCCTCTGGGGCCAAAACTATCTGGTGGTATCCTTAGAAAGTGTCAAGAAAACTCACCTTGGGGTGCCCAAACATTGCATCAACAAGTTGGTTTATTTTTGGCACTGGGAAAGGATCTTTAGGGCATGCCTTATTTAGATCTGTGAAGTCTACACATACTCTCCACTTCCCTTTTTTTTTTCTTTACTACTACCGTATTAGCTAGCCATTCGGGATAATAAACCTCCTTGATTGCCCCCGCCTCTTTAAGTTTATCCACTTCTTTCCTTACTACCTTAACATGTATATCTGAGGACCTACGAGACTTTTGTTTCTTTGGTGGACAACGAGAGTCAACATTAAGTCGATGACAAATAAAGTCCGAATCCACCCCGGGTGCTTCATATGGACTCCACACAAACACATCTAAATTGTTTATTAAAAACAAGATTAACTCAACTTTTTCCAACATAGGGATATTGGCTCCTACTTGGAAATATTTATCCTCGAGATCAATATGTATCTTCTCCAGTTGCTCACAAGTATCCTTGGGTAGGGACTGTAGCTGCTACAAGGGGTTTGTTGACCTGGACTTAGCCTCTTGCTTATGCCCCACAGTAGCTATCTGGCATTTCCGAGCCATACATTGGTCTCCTCGTACTTCCACAATGCCCTGCTCAGTTGGGAATTTCACCTTTTGATGCAATGAAGAAAGTACTAGACCTATGAATGGATCAAAGGACGTTTGAGGATTACTGTATACGGGGAGTATGAATGCACTACTATAAAGTAGACAGTCTCCTTTCGTCCTTCCACCTCTACAGGAAGGGCCACATGCCCTGCTAACATAACAATGCTCCTATCAAAGGCCATCAAGGGACTATCATACCTTGTTAGATTCTCAGGAGTAAGTCCTAATCCCTCATACAAGTCTGGGTACATTATCTCTGCCCAACTTCCCTGATCTATCATAACTCTTTTAACATCGAAGCCCCTAATTCGCAGTGTAACTACCAGGGCATCTTCCTGGGGCTGAATAGTATCCCTAAGTTCTTTTCTTGTGAAGTTGACATCCTCCCATTGACTCTTTTTGTGTACAGGTCCTTCCAATTTTGTGTCAGAAGTCGAATTCACAGTCAACACCCTAGGTGGTGTTTTCATAGTCTCCACTCGTTTCCTAGCTACATGTGTTACCCATATGAGCCCCCAAGCTAGTGTCGAAGTTCCTATGGTGGTTCCGTCTTTTAAGTCCCGCAGGCATGAATTTCCCCGAACTAGGAATTCTGCCAGATAACCTGCTTTCTCAAGCTAACGCAAATGGTCCTTTAGAGTTCAGCAATCCTCAGTTGTATGTCTGCGATCTTGGTGGTACAAATAGTAAAGGCTCTGATTCCTTTTGGTAATATCTTCACTCATCTTGTTTGGCCAACGGAAATATGGCTCATTCTTTTTCTTTTCCACAATTCGATAAACAAGCTCTTTATACAATGAGCTAACCATTTCCATCCTTTGCTTCTGAGCTTGGGGGAAAAATTCCTTCCGAGGTCGAGAGGCCTAATCTGCTTTGACCTCCTCTACTCGTTCCATCAGTTTGTTCATATCCGTGACTGGCTTTAAGGCTAGTGAAGCCCTCAAGTCGAAATTAATGGGAAGGCCCACCTTAAAGGTACTTGCAGCAATTCCCCTATTATCTCCCCCATCTCATTATACAATTCCCAAGAACGATCTGAATAAGCTCTAAGGGTTTCACCTTCCTTCATTGCTAACGAGAAGAGTGAGGTGAATGGTTTTGAGGTCCTACTGCACGTCATAAACCTAGCTCCAAATGCCCTAATAAGCTCGTCAAAACCTCGGATAGCCCCTTTTTCTAACCTATCAAACCATCTCATAGCTATTGGACCTAAGCTAGAAGGAAAATTTTTACACATCAAGGCCTCGTTTTTAGAGTATATGGCCATGCTTTCATTGTAATGACTGACGTGCTCCATGGGATCCATTTTGCCATCATAAATTGTGAAAGTTGGCCTAGTAAATCTCTTAGTAGGTCTGTTTTCTCTATCTCTTTCGAGAATGGAGACTGAGATATTTGATGTAAAGCCTTACTCATGGCATCCTCACTAGTAACATGGGGCATCGTAAAGACTCGAGAATGATGAGCTGGCCGTTTAAGCCTCTCCCCATCCTGCTCCTCCCTTCTGCACTTATGAGGAGGTGGAGAAACTATTCTCTCCTTGGGGGGAGTTTTCTCTTGTTCCCCATGGGGATGAGGTGATCTCCTATCCCTTTTCCGATTCCTATCACGCACTTCGTGCTTATCTCCTCGGGAGTGACTAGGTGCTGGACTCGGTCTTCTCTAATGATGTAGCTCTTTGTCTTTACGGCGAAGCAATTCTGATTAGGTGCTGGACTCGGTCTTCTTTAATGATGTAGCTCTTTGTCTTTACGGCGAAGCAATTCTTTGTCCTTCCCTGCATTCCTTTGCAATAGGGCCACTTGCTTCCTTAACCTCTCTACCTCCATATCCCTATTTGCGTAGGATGGGCCCTCCATATTGGTAGCTGACCTTTCTCCTTGCGGAGGAGGGCTAGGTTGCTGCTGAGTTTCCTTATGAACTTCAGACCTCACACGTCGATCTGCATGGACAGATTCTTTCGACATGTCCAGATGAGCGGGACCGCTCCGTGTTCGGTTGGCCATTGTCCCAGACAATCCAACTCTTAAGTCTTCTGCATGGTAGAGTGATTCCCACAAGTGGCGCCAATTGTAGGGGCACCGAATTTGTCCCCTAATGTACTCGCCTCAAAATTCTACCATAACAGTTCACATAATTTAAATACAAATAAACAATAAGGAATAAACACTTCATAATGGAAAATATAAGCTGTGGATTTCTTTGACCATTCGTGTTACAATTACAGTTATAGATGTTGCTATAGGAAACTTTCTTGTTCCCATGGTGACACCCTTAGTGTTTCTCTCTCTTTCTACTTCTATTACTCTCCCTAAATAGACTTTTCTTCTTCTTCCAAAAAGAAAATCACCTCCTTCTCCATTGAACTTTCCTCTTATTTATAAGCCTCACTTTTGCTCCTACTTTTATAGTTGTTACACTGTCGGCCTAGTCTTCAGAGATATTTTTTTTACTTTATTGGTTTCTTTCACTTCCTTATCCGTGAACTCTTCCTTCAATGAGATATTTTTACTGTTTAGGTTGTCTTACATGCATTTAATGCGGCAAAAGCTAGGTGAGGGCTCCCAAATTTAGGTAGAGATAAAAATCTTCAATCTTCTTGCGTGTTATGGAAGTTTCCCACGGTTCCTAGTGCCTTCTGGTGGCAGCATATGGATCATCCGTGCAGCTGTCTAAACACATGGTTATCGTTCCATTCTCTTCACGGGAGTCACTATATCGCGACATTCCCCTTCTTAGGCATGAGGTTTAACTTCCTTTTTTTTACAGTCTTTTCCCTTCTTGGACTTTCCCCTTGTAGCCAAACTTGGCCCAATCTCATTCTCGTGGCCCATTTCATTTGTGGGCTTTAATTTGGACGAGGATCTTTCCACTCCCCACACTATATTTGTTTACTTTTAGTATATAACCTACTTAAAAAAAAAAATATATATATATATATATATTATCTTGTTTATTTAAATAATTTAATTAATTGTATAATTTAATACACAAATAATTTTATGAATTGTCATGTAATGGTTTTGAATTTTATCATGATTAATTATAAGCAAATTAGTTTCATCAAGCGTTGGACCTCACATGAGATGAAGCCACTCATTAATGGCTAATAGTGACTAATACAATAATTGGAATTTACAATTTTTCTTAAAATCGCCATTGGTAATTAAAAGAAACCCGTGTGGGACATGAGTAGTAATATTAGATTAGGGCCTTTGGCTTACACTTGATGGCATAGTTTTTCTTTTGGAAGAACAAGTAAATTTATTAAAAAAAGTAGAAATTCAAATACAATCATATATAATAGTTAATTCAGCTATTAAAAAAAAAAAAATTGATCCACTATTACCACAAGTAGTAACTACAATGTTATGAGCATTATAATTCAACTGGTATTTTTTGGTATTTTCAACTAATACATCAAATATTCAAAATCTCTCACCCCAACTTTCAAATTAAAAAAAAAAAAAAAAAAAAAAAAAAAAATCAATACAACACTGAACGCCCTCCTTGATAGGCTAATTTTCAGTACTGACCAAGGAGTCATCCACTCTGACCTTAGAACAAACACGAGTCTCATGAAATTTTTTGTTAAAACTTACAACCAAATCTTGCACTTAATTCAGCAAAAAATAAAAATAAAAATAAAAATAATAATAATCATCACTATACAAAAAGTACTAATAAACCAGTAATTACAAGACTGAGCAACCTCCTTGACAATCATAATTTGCTGTACTCTTCATGGGGTCCTTCACTTTGACCTTCAATATTGCCTAAGCACAAAAACGTGAGTCCCATTAAAATTTTTGCTATCAGTTTTCTAATATGATGATAGTGAAAGAGGAAATTTTATGGTCTATGTCCTATCATTAAAATTAATGAGCCACAACCAATAAACTACAGGTCCAACAATAACCTGCCCTGCAAGCCTGCAACTTTGTTTGAAAGTTAAAAACTCTTTTTTTTTTGGTAGTTGTCCTCGCAAATTCTACGTGTTAAAAGATGTGGGAATTATAATTTTAAGTTTCAAATATTTGTATCGTTTTAATTTGTTCAACTGATAATATATATTGTTCAAACAAGAAACATAGGATCAAATTCCCCCCTTCATTGATCATAGACAAAATGCCAATTTAATTAACAATTTCCATTAGTTTCAAAATTAAAATGAAAATTTTTGAAATAGATCAATGTCCACATTGCGAATTTCTCTCGTTTTGACTTTGTGAATTTTTAATTAAAATTTTGCAATTGATGGAAATTGTTAACAACAGGAGTCATTTTGCCTATTATCAATTCATTAATAGGTTGATTGTTCAATTTTAGAGTTAATTTGGACGATGGAACTTCACCTTGTAATTTAAAGGGAAAATTGCAAAAAAAGAAGACGAAAATTACTATTCTCCACTGGAAAATTTTGCCTCATTTCCATTGTCCCTTGAAACTATCAAATTGTTCTATTGGCACCCTAAATTGAGAGAATTGTATCAATATACCTCTTGTTGTGTAATTCGATGTTAAATAGCAATGATAAGAGTAATTTCATCGTTGCACATGGATGAGAATGTTGGGTGGTATGTGTGGCTCACACATGTATCCATTTTTTTACTCATTTTAATGTTCAATATAGACGGCATGGAGCACAATGAAATAATTCTCTCAAATTGGGGTGCCAAAAATTGATGATATGATAACGTTGTAAATAGGATGAAAGTTTATGCTAGAAAGATATAATTCTCCAATTCCCCCCAAAAGAAAAGATATCATATACTAATTCTTTTGATAAACTCTACTGACATTGTTAAGACTTAAGAGCTTCACAAATCGTTGGCATTTCCCAACCTCCCATATTCAAAGGGTTACTACATAAATCTTATAAACTCGTGTGTTATTAATCTTAAAAAAAATGAGATATTGATTTATTATGTTATTGAATTAATACTAATCACATTCATTGTAATGTTAATTTAGTAAAATGACAGTTTTAACATTTTCCAAAAAAAGTCCCACCAAATTATTAAAAGTGCATGAATTTAGTATCACATTAAAATTTTATCTGATAAGAAAGTGTTAACATTCTGTTATGCAATTGACTCCCGATAATCTACAATATTTTTTAATATAAATATCTTAGCAATGATATTTTCCATTTTTTTCATCATAAGAAAAGAAGTGAAATAGAAATAAGATATTGGTAAGGTTTGAGACTTCCCTCAAGATCCCGAAGAGGCTGAAAATGAAATTTGTACGGCACGGGACCCCCAGACCCATTTGGGCCTTGGGTCTTGATCGGAGCATGATTGATCGAGGACACTATACCTCGGTTACACCGGCATCACCCTGGGAAAAACCTCTGCCGAACATCCCTTCTAAAGTGGGGAGCTAGTTCCAATGCTACTCTCACTACACCCCACTCCCAACTAAACATCCACTTAGCAATAACGACATTGGACCTCCCCTACTACTAACTGCAAGAGTAATCATGACTCCCCACTAATCATTGGGCTATAAATATGAGAAGATAAGGGAGAAGAGGAGGTTGTTGAGAGGTTCCAGAGAAATCTAAGAATAGGAGCAAGAGAGCAACAAGAGAATAACAGTAGTGGGAGTAGGGGAGCTCTTAGGGAGAAGTTGCCTTGTTGGGTCTCTGTGTTGGGAACTACCCAAACTAGAAAATCTAAAACCCACATCACAAATAGATTATGAGTCCAAATGAGGCCTAGCCCAACAGCCTCATTTTTGGCACCCACAAAATTGTTTAACATGGTTTAAGACTCTGACACTTATTATTCTTTCTTAAAAAGATAAGGACACAAATACTAAGAGTACTTTAATTTTTTTATTTTAAAAAAAATTTAAGTAACATTTTTATTTTGACTTCTTCATCGTTTTGCAAACTGAAAATTTTCAGTGAATATTAAAAACAATAAGAAAATGACCTATAAGTGAAAAAAAGGCACATTTGATGAAGAAGCATGGGACTGTCAACATGGGCAGCAGCATTGTTTTCTCATTCTATATTATATTTTTCTTATTCTGTGGAGTCATAGAGACGTGTCAAATTGTATATTCCCATACCTATGGCCATGAATCTGCCTCATGCAATATAACGTGCTTTTTTGGTGGGGGGGGGGGGGGTGTGGGAGAAAGAAAGAGAGAAAGAAAGACAATAGCCTAATTTCGAATTAATTAATTATTTGCTGGAAATATTATTTGTTAATTTGTCCATTATTTGAAACTTGAAAG
Organism: Quercus robur; assembly: GCF_932294415.1. Taxonomy (NCBI): domain Eukaryota; kingdom Viridiplantae; phylum Streptophyta; class Magnoliopsida; order Fagales; family Fagaceae; genus Quercus; species Quercus robur. The sequence goes on along the minus strand of NC_065535.1, from coordinate 12,939,002 downwards.
TAAGAAAAATGTTGCGTTCATAATAGTGTCACTCACATCATAATAAAGAGAACAATAATCAAAATCGGACGCCATAAATTGAAAATATATAAATAAATAAAAATATTAAGTGACAAATTGTTATTAGCTGTTTTTTATTTTATTTTATTTTATACAATATAGAAATTCTACTCTATCCTAATCTAATTCATTTTTGTGGTGAACTTGTTTTAGAACAAAAAACAACTTGTCACTTATGAATTTGTTTTGAAAATGTTGTAAATGTAGCTTTACTCTTTAAAGTAAATACAATTTTATATATATATATATATATATTTTTTTTTTTTTTGAAAAAAGGCATACATTACATATTTAATTAAAAAGAAGTTGTATATAAGTAAATAAACTAATACTATTTTTTTGAGAAGAAAATAAAATAGTAATAATAAGATAACAAATAAAAGGCTAATCCAAACGAACCAAAGTGCCGAGGAAATTTTAACTTAGGAGAGCAGAATTATTTTCAATTTCTCTGCAATCATTGGAAACAATAAAAATAAATAATAATAAAAAATCTCCTGGAATTATAAAACTTGAAAAAGCTAGGCTTTCATGATACTTTAATTATTTTCAGATTTTTTTTATTATAAAAAATAATAATAATTCCTGCAATTGCGCAATTATGCACAGGCACAGCCCAGCATTTGGAGGATGCACATTGCACATGGGGAATAGGCTAGTAGACTAGTACAAGTTTCATGTGCTATGGCCTATTTCTCAGTTCTTACTTCTCAACAACCCTCCAACAACTTTTATAACTAATTGAAGGGCAAACCTATGTGTGCTCCTCACAAATACTCTGCTTTAGATGTCCACATACAGTTTCCCCTATGCTTTATGCTCTAAAACCTAGGTTAAGTTTCTTAAGGAAGAAAAAAAAAAAAAAAAACTAGGTTAATCAGCATAAAATGAGACCTGACATTCATAACTTAGTAATGCTTTTGATTTAAGTTTGAATTCTGTTAATTGTGAGTTTTGCTGGAATAAGAGATCTCTTAACTCAAGAGCTCATTTTGTTGCTAAACTTTCAGTTGCTCTTAAAGCTAGTTTCTCTTGTAATAATTGCAATCTAACTCCTGTGGGTCTGGACTCTGGAAGCATGTAGGTGCGATTGTTGTATTACCTTTTATTCTTAATGAAATTGCGGTTAAAAAAAAGTATGATCTCGTAAGTGTAGATGATGTCAAGCTTAAGTGGTTAAATCACATAATGAATAAATAAAATCACATAAGGACTATAAAAGCTGTATTTATTCAAATTTCAAAGTTTTATCCATCTCATCTAATAATGTATAACAAAACTTCTAGCATATTAAACATGCAATAATTGTATTATCAACAGTTTCTTGGAAAAGCTCTGAAAAACAACATATGCTGATATGCATGTGTACATCTTCTATAGTATTTCATATTAAATTCTTCATGCTTTAAGATTATGCACAGTTTGTTATCTGGGAAATTCTTGCTACCAAAGTATCATGTTTGGCTATTACAAACCAATTAACCAAGTACTTGTGCCTTCTTTTCCTCTTGTAGATTGACTAGTTTCTTATATATACTGCTTGGTTTTTTAGTGAGTTGCTCATGGCTACCAATTTCAGCCACCCTCCCAAATTGCAACACGGCAATTTTGTCCGCTTCACGAATAGTTGACAATCTGTGTGCTACTAGAATTGTTGTTCTGCCCTTCATAAGCTTGTCAAGAGCCTCTTGAACTTGCTTCTCAGATGCTGTGTCTAGTGCACTAGTTGCTTCATCCAAAAGAAGAATAGAAGGGTCTTTCAACATTGCTCTAGCAATTGCCACCCTCTGCTTTTGCCCCCCTGATAACTGCACTCCCTTCTCACCAACCTGAGTTTTGTACCCTTCAGGCATTCTACTAATGAATCCATGAGCATTTGCTGCTGCTGCAGCCTTCATCACCTCAATTTCTGATGCCTCCTCCTTTCCATACTTGATGTTTTCATAAATTGTAGTAGAGAACAATGCTGGCTCTTGCTGAACCAAACCTATTTTCAGTCTTAATGATCTCAAGTTTAGGCTTTTAATATCACATCCGTCAATCAAAACTTTCCCAAAAGTGGGGTCATAAAATCTCATTACTAGCGTTATCACAGTACTTTTCCCCGATCCACTTTTGCCTACTACAGCAAGACTCTTTCCTGCTGAGACTTTCAAGTTCAAATCCTCAAAAATGGGGATATCTGGCCTCGCTGGATACTTGAAACACACATTCCTAAATTCTATATCACCTTTGACATCTGTTACTACATTTGAGGTAGGATTATTGGGGTGGATAACTGGTTTTCTTTGGAGAATACTGAAAACTGACCCAAGTGCTTGTGACCCTTTTACAATGTCAGGGGTAAGAGCAAGTGTTTCTGCTATTGACAATGCTGTGATTATCAAAACCATAAAGGATTTCATGATGTCTCCGAAATTTGATTCTCTATGCTTGAGTAATACTGATGCATACCAAAGGCCAAGTGCATAGGAACAGTATGCAAAGAACTGAGATACAGCATAGCCAAAACCTGATATATGGCCTCGTACAACTGCTTGTTTGTTTGGTTTGTTTAGTTCAGAGGCAAACTGCATTACGATCCGGTCTTCAGCACCAAATGCAGCAACTGTACGTATGTTTGCAATTGCTTCACGTGCCACAGCAATTGCTCTAGAATAGGCACGACTGTAGTCTCCTCCAAATCCCTTGAGAAATAGTTGCTGCAGATAAAAAGAAAAGCAAATATAGAAGGGATATAAGGACATAAACCAATTAATTAATTGAAATGTTGTTCATGAGAAACCAAAAAAAGAAGAAAAAAATCAGTGTGTACAAAGTTTCAAGAGGTGATCAAGAATACTAGATAGCAATGACAACAAGTACATGTGCTTGAATAATCCTCATTGTTAACTGTATAATGGTTTCCAAAATTTACCTCAGTAATCGAAGCTCCAATAAGCAGGGGGAGAGAGGCAACAACAACAGCTGCTATTCGCCAACTTAACATGAATGCAATTACAAATGCAGTCACAGTCAGTGCTACATTCTGCACAATTGTGGATAGACGGTCAGCAAGAGCACTTCTTACTAATGTTGCATCTGCTGCTAAAATTGATGTCAGTGAGCCTGTATTATTCTCATCGAAATCAAACCAGCCGACTTCATTGGAAAGGATAGCTGCAGTTGAAGAAAGACATATAGTTCTTAATTAGAATGAATGATTATATTTTGAACATGCTTGTAGCTGTTATCCTGAGTGAAGAAGATTATTAATTTTGATAATTGTAGTTTTATGGTGAAGAGACAATAACCTGAGAACATTAATAATCGAATACGAGTGGTGAGACGCTCTCCCATCAATGTATAGAAATAGTGTTGCAATAGATATATAGGAATAGTAATAACTGCCACTCCAACAAATATAAGAGCTACCCGCTGGATTTCATCTCTCATTTGAGAAAGATCAGGAGAATAAAATGCAGTCAAGATATGTGTGATTCCAAATGCAAACAGAGGAGCTTCCATGCCTGCAAGAACTGCACCCACTGAGCCAAGTACTGCATAAGGCCACTCTGGAGCATTTAGTTTTAGTAGTTCCCAAATCGATGGAGTGTGCTTTGATGGGGATGAGTTTTGATCACTTGGCTGCATTTCACTTGTAGTATGATATTCTTGAAAACTGGAATGCCTTGAACTTGCAGAATAATCTCTAAAGCTGGAATGCCTTGAACTTCCAGAGGGAGATATTGAGCTAGGATCTTTAACATTTTCTGTAACCTGCAAGTTCACCAGAGTTGCATACTCACCGTCCTTGGATATTAATTCCATGTGGGTCCCACTTTCAACAACCTGACCATTCTTTAGCACTATGATTGTATCAACATCTCGTACAGTGGATAGCCTATGTGCAACTATGATTGTTGTCCGATTTGACATTATTTTATCTAGCGCTTGCTGCACTATGAGTTCTGATTCTGCATCAAGAGCACTGGTGGCCTCATCTAGAAGTAAAATCTTGGGGTTTCTCAGCACTGCTCTTGCAATTGCAATTCTTTGTTTTTGCCCTCCTGAAAGCTGTGTTCCTCCCTCCCCAACCTGAATTCAACAACCATCAAACTTGAGGATCGGACAACATATTTGCCAAAAATAATGAGGTTATGATCATGTTCCAAGATTGTCCTCTAAATGTAGTATACCATAATAAAACTTTATTACGATCAACATAATAAAACTTTATTGTTTTCAGTTTATTGAAAATGAGGTGGTTTGAAAAAGCTTTACCTAGGAAAAAAAGTGAAGTTAAAAAAGAAACGGAAAAATAAAAAAATAAAAAAAAATAAAAAAAGAATTTTCAAAATGTGCAGTTTAAAACTGTTTTACTGAACGAGCACTAAGTTTCATTATATGAAAAATGGACAATGAGCGGTACACTAGACAAGGGCTTGCAATAGGACACACCTGAGTATCATAACCATCAGGTAATCCTTCAATGAAAGAATGTGCATTTGCAGCTTTGGCAGCTAGTATAATCTGATCCATGTCTGCATCTTGTTTACCAAACAGAATATTTCCAACTATAGTTGTTGCAAATAATGTTGGTTCCTGGCTAACCAATCCCATTTGTTCCCTCAGCCATTTCAATTCAAGGCTCTTGAGATCATGTCCATCCAACAGTATGTTACCTTGTACATTTTCAGACATAAGCCACATGAGCTTTCGAAGTTTAATAATTTACATTCAAAAGTCAACTAGTGAATTTTCCTACAATCACAATTTGGACTCTAAAAATAAATAGTCTCTGCTAAGGTGGGCATTACATACCTGAAGTGGGTTCATAGAAACGTTGAACCATGGAAATAATAGTGCTCTTTCCTGAGCCACTTGGACCAACTACTGCAAAGGTCTTCCCAGCAGTAATTGAGAAGCTCAAATTTTCAAAAACCAAACTGGATCGTGAAGGATAAGCAAAACAGACCTCCAAAAATTCAATTTGACCAGCTACTTTTGACAACACTACTCCAGCATCTGATGTTTTAGAAGACTTGGAATCTGTTTCAATCATGCCTATGATATTGGCAGCAGCCGCCTGGCCTTTCGCAATGGCAGCAAGGTTTGGCATTGCTTGACCGAGAGCACTACAAAAAAAGAAGTTTGTTTTTAGTCTAAACAAAAATATAATGGACCAGTTATACCTGCAAACATCTTTAAAAAATGGACTTACAATCCACTGAAGATGACATTGATAATTGTCGTGAACGCTTTTGCTCCATTTGTGTCCCGATGTCTGACAAGTATGCCGGCATACCAGAGAAGCAATGCCCACGCACAAAATAAAAGGCCATATGTAAATCCTACACCAACTCCTTTTGCCAAGCCACTCCTCTTCCCTAGTTTAAGGGCTCTATTAAGTGATTTGGAGTATGCATCAATTGCTTTGTCCTCTCCTACAAATGAGTACACTGTACGAACCTGTGAAATAACCTGAGCCATGCAAAAGGGGAGAGGAAAAGAAAAGAAAAAAGTGTTAAAGCCAGAACACATGAGAATCAACTCAATAATCAGATAAGGTGTAATTAGATAAACAATCAAATCTATGCTGATATGCTTTATGTTATTTGAAGATAATTGCCATGTTAAAATCCAGCTTCAACACAGAGGTAACAACTATCAAATGTCCTCATTAGTATTTGCAACAATTCAATGGGGGTAGCAGGAGATGTTTTAAAGGCAATTGTTTACCTCTTCTGCAACTTTTCCAGCTTCAGCATAAGCAGCCTCACCTTTTTCTGATAAGGTAGACATGATAATAGTATAAGCCCCCCCTGCGAAAGCTATCAATGGAACAACAGCCAAGGTGAGAAGTGTAAGCTGCCATACTGATGCAAATCCAACGGCAAATCCAACAATGAACTGAGAAATGTAACGCAGAGCATGACCTGTCTGCATTAAGATACAATATAATCTTATTCATTTTTAAAATCCAATGCCAAATTTGTTCAGTATATCATCAAGCATAGCCATTTGTATTATGATATACCTTGTCACCTATTGCATCCTGCACTAGTATTGCATCACTGGAAATGTGGTAAATAATATTTGAATCTCTGGCATCAGTGTCAAAGAAATTGATATCCTTGTTTAAAACTGATTGAAGATACTTCGTTCTCAAACGAGCAGTTTGCCTCTCTCCAGTTTGCATCCATAATGCAACACCTGAAAACATCAAGTAAACAAGGATGCTTACACTCAACTAGGTGAAAAAACCAAAGCAGTTGGCAGGAAAGGATAACAATGCCAGCCAGATTAGACTGAGTATCATCAGACATACCTATCCATGCTGATGCCAAAACAATGACTCCAAGATAAACTAAGTACAGAGAATACTGCAAAAACACAAAAGTTCAGATACAATTGCAGTACAAGTGCATATATAAAAAGGATAATAATCCTGAATCATTATGTATATTCTAACATTGAGTGCTACTTCTTTCCAAACTGATATACATTATAAAACAATGGTTGGGCAAAACTCAAAATTTCTAGTGCAGACTGCTTTTCAAAACCTTTTATAATTGTTAGAGATATATTAGCCCATTAGCATAGGCCCAAGTATAATTCTACTTTGTGTGCAAGTCAAGTCTCCTACTTGTACTAGAAGTCTATTAGTCTAGGGTTTAGTCTACTATATATACACATGTTATGATTCATTGTAATACAGGATTTGTATTACTACATTCTAATATATTATTAATGTAGCCCTTTAGGGTTTCCTCCGTGGATGTAGGCCGTGAAGCTGAACCACGTAACCTTCGTGTGTTATTGTGTTTTATACTTTATGCTTTCGCTTCCGCATCTATACTAGCATATTCAACATGGTGTATCAATGCTAATATTTAACAATAATAATGAATTCTGAAAGGAAAGTGATAAAATTACCAATTGTTTCAAAAGCTTAAACTTTTAGGAAATTATGAATATAATTTTTTAATCATTATTCTAGTTTCTAACATACACAAAAAACAGCCCTACTTGAATCAGTCTTTAATTATAGTAGTTGGACGAGCTGGGAAGATATCAACTTGAATTCATCTTAGTTAAATACCCTTTTAACTCCAAAATTGTCTCTCATCCTTCTATATCATTAGGTAAATTTCATAACAACTTTCTAAAATAGTACAAGACTTCCTTATTTCTTTATATAGAAGAGGTGAACATGGGCATTCTGTACCTCACATGCAAAGTATCAACTATGGGTAAACATCTTGCTAAACTTGTTAGACACATTAGGTTCCCCAATTGAATTCGAACACCTTGTAAAACATAAATTATGTTATCTTTTCCAAGGACCATTAATTCAATTGGGAAACTTAATGTAGTGTGACTAATTTATGTACCTAAGTTTTACCCCGAGAATTTATCCATTTTGACCCATTAGTTAGTAGTCTTACTTCATTCTAATTTTTAAATGAATTCCAAAAAAAAAAAAATAGTACTAAAAGGTAATCCAAAATTCAAAATGAAGGTATCAAAGTTCCTCGTACCTTGGAAACCTGTGAAGACAATTTGTGAGGATTCTTGGACAGATGTCCTAAAGAATCAATCATACGACCAAACAAAATAAAGAACACAGGAAGTGCAGCACCATGGATGCAAGCCCCGACACTACCGAAAAACATCAAGACACAATCAATTTTATCAGCAGCAGCAAATAGGCCAAGTAATGAAACACTCTTCTTTTTGCTTGCATTAGATGTATCTTCCATTTTTACAACTGGGTTGGAACTGGAGGAAAGATTCACTTCTTCCATGGAAAAATGTAGACCAAAAGTTGCAGAGACAGTTAAGAGTGATAACAGAAATTGGAAATAAAGCACGTAACGCTCTTTCTTTTCATGAAAAAGCTTGAAAATGATGGCAATATGCCTTTCTTCGCGCCAATAAATGTGAAGTTATAACCAGTTGGCCACCCAACGGAAAACTCGGCTCCTCCTTAGCTGTCTTTTCAACTTTTATTATTGGTAGTCACACTCACTGTACACACATCATCACATGACTTTTTTTTTTTTGGTAAACATCATCACATGACTAAAATTTGAGAAATCATGTTTTTTTTTTTTTAATTAAAACACGATTCAAATGACGGTGGGTACAAAAGTATGCAATAAAAGTGAGTAATAAGATTTTCCATATAAGATACGAAGATGATTAATTAAAAGAAATACTATGTTAATAAAATTTTCATAACAAATCTTAAGTGTCATGTTGTTATTGAAAGTTACAGGTAGACAAAAAAATAATTTAAGTTTTGAATTCAACTTAGAACCAATAACAACTTATCACTTATGATTTATTGTAAAAGTATTATAAAAATATTGTGGTAGCCACACTCGACTTGGTATAATATGCTAATAGCTCGGCAATTAATCACCAGTTTCTTTTGGCCGCCTTTGTTGTTGTACTTACTATATCCTCTTCTGCCACCTGATTCCAAAAAAATTAGCTCAATAATTGGGAAAAAAATTTATTGTTTGGGCCAAATTAGTCATGGGCCTCGTGGCTGTAAAACTTAGGACCACTACTAGCTAAACCATTTTACTTAATGTCGAGTAGGGTCTGCCTCCAAAGAAGGTACTAATTTGCAGAACCAAACGTGCTACACAAAAATAATAAATCAGTAGTAGACAGGGACGGAACCAGGATTCGAACCTGAGGGGGGCAAAGCTTAAAACAAATTTTTTTTTATGAAAATAAAAACTAATATCTATTTCATATTTAACAAAATACTACATATAAAATAAGTGTTTCTTAAACATTTCAACACATTTATCAAAATGGAACTCGGCACTATTTCAGAGGAGATCCAAAAATATATATATTTAAGGGCAAATTTTAATTTTTCAAATTACATATGTATACCAGTTTTTTTTTTTTTTTTTTAATTTTAACTGGGGGGGTCTATTAGGACCAAAATTTAAAATTTCAACATATATATATATACAGCTTTTTTTTTTTTTTTTGGGGGGGAGGGGGGGGGGGGCAATGGCCCCCCCTGCCCCACTGTAGTTCCGCCCCTGGTAGTAGACTAGACCCGACTTCTTGAATGATCCTAACTTCCAAACTGCTTTGCTGCACAACAAAGGCTGTGTTTGGTTCGTGTAAAAGTATTTCCGGAAAATATTCTATTTTTCGGAAATGCTATTTTCCGGAAAGGAAACTGTTTTCATGTGTTTGGTTGCATTTCAAAAAAATTTTCGGAAAATATTTTCTGATATTTGGTTGTGTTCTTGAAAATACCATAGAAAACACATTTTCACATTTTCTACTTGTTGCTCACATTTTCTTGGTTACCAAACGATTATATAATATCATTTATTCATCAAAACACAAACAAAACCCAGCAAAAAATCATCAAATCCGGACAAACGAAGGCGAGATTGCGATCGGAGAGATCACGATCGGCGCGATTGTGATCGGAGCGGTCGGCGCATCGCGATCGGCGGCTCGATGCGTCGATCGCGTTCGCGCGATGCATCAATCGCGATTGCGCGAAGATCGAAGCAGAGATCGCGATTGCGATCGCCATCGGCGCTACCGTGCAAGCCGGTGATGTTGGCGGACGGTGATGTCGCGATCTCTCTCTCTCTTTCTCTCTCTTCTATTTTCCAAGGTCGGAAGTACTTTGAAGTGAAAATAGAAACGGAAAATCATTTCCGTTGTTTTGGCTCTCAAATTCGGTCAACTGGAAATGCTTTTCAGTTTGACCGAATTTGAAGTAACAACCAAACACACCTATTTTCCGGAAAATCATTTCTGGAATCACTTTGAAGTCAATTCAAACGCAGCCAAAATTCGTATTGGGTGGGTATACGAATCTATAGACCATGAGTTATTACCTATTAGTAGCAGTGATGCAGTATGCACATCTTTCATGTCGTACATATTTCTGTAATTCTTTAATACTACTATACTTTGCTTATGATTGGAACTCAGTACATCCATGGGCAGAGATAGGTGCGTCTCCTGGAAAAAATGACACATTCATGGGCGGAGCTCTGTGTAATAAAAAGTAATCATTATTGAGCGGACGTTATAAGTTAAAGTTCTATCGTTTTGGTCCAACCCATCAAAAGTGGTCTAGTTAAGAACTTTAATCTCAACTCGGCTTGTGCATAGTTGTACTATACAAACAAATAAATAAATTGACACTAGGCATAAAAATATAAATTATAACTTATATTTACATTATATTTTTTATATCAATCAATTTTTTGTTTAATTAATTAACTTTTACTTATATTGATTAACATTTTCGAATTAATTTTTTCTTCAAGCTTTTTATTGTAAGCTTCCAATATGTTCGAAATTAATTGTTTTTTTATAATTTTTATTTTAATTATTAAATTATAACATTTTTAACCTACTATTTTAATTAATTTAATAATTTGTTCTAAAATCTTGCTTTCTTACTTTTTGGTCCACTTTAGTCCATTTTGGTCCTGTTCTGTATATTTGGCCAGTTCAGTCTATTTGGTCAAATATCGGTCCTGTTTGGTCCATTAGACTTATCCTTTTTCTTTCATTCTTTTTTTAATTGAAAAAATTATCATTTTAAAATAAAGTAAAGGACAGTCAAATCACAGTTAGGGTTTGGTTTAGTTATTGTTAAATATTTTTTGTTCTTTTTTATTTTCAAAGCATTTGTTTTATTTCTATTTTTTAACATATTATATTTGTCTAGGTTTTTTTTTTTTGGATAAGTATGATGCTGTTTGGAGTAGGCGTCTGCGTTTTTAGATTTTTTTTTTCCCCGCACGTGAATAGTAATATCACATGGGTTTACTATGTAGGGAACAAAAATCACTGTTCACGCATTATTTATCACTGTTCACAGCACTGTTCACGCACTAAAAAATATTAAAAATGGATCTCACGGTACTATTAACACATTTAAAAATTATTTTGCTACAGTATTTTCAGTTTTCAGTTTCAGCAACAATAAGTTCAATCCAAACGGATTCTATATTTGTCTAGATAGTACTTAGTAGTACTAATTATCAAATCAAATTATGTAATGATTTTATTTTTATTTTTTTGCAGGTTGAGACTATTGGGTGATACTAATAACTAGTAGAGCTTCAAAAGAATAAAGTTTTTTTTTTTTTTTTTTGGGAGAAGGAGTAAAGAAAATAAATATGAGGGCAGGTATTTATATTTTATAGGCAAAACTTAGATACAGTACCTTGGTATTGTTCGTTAGGTACCCCTTTTAAAATTTAGCCACCTGTCTATTTTCTTAACGGAGCAAACGTGCGTTAACAGTTAACATCTTTCTTTTTTTTTTTCCTTCTCCTTCAGATGTGTGAAAACCAGAGTTCATGACCCAGATTTTGAAGACCAACGTCCCTCTTCTCACACTCTCAGACCTCTAGATTTTGAAGAAATCAAGATTTCAAAAGGAGGAAAGGGCTGGCTCGTGTGTTTCGCGTTGTCAATTGAACGATTTGTTGGATGCCAGTCTCTATTTCTTTCTTTGTTCCTCTCTTGATAGTTCTTTTTCCCGATCTAACCCTTAAACAGTCAGAAAGTCGATGGGGTTGCTGGCTTTTGATCTCAAAGATTTGAACTTTGGTTTGCAATTTGAACAGTTGGTTGGGCTCGGTAGGTGCCTGGCTTTGGTAGCTGGAGTGTGGATTCTAAATAATTACTACATGGGTTAATGATAATTTTTCCAAGAAAAAAGGAGGAGTCTTAACTGAAAAGGGTCTCTTTTCCCATCCCTTTTTCATCTTCAAAACCTTGAAACAGAGGTCACTTTCACTTTTACCTAATGACTTTTCCTTTTGTTTTCTCCTAAAGGCGTGTTTTAGGTCCAATAACGCCTATCATGTCAAACAAATTCATACCCATGTTGTGAAAATGGGGTTTCTTGGTGATCCGTTTGTGTGTAATGGTTTTCTTGCAGCTTATTGTAAGAGTCTTAAAGATTTGGTGTCTGCGCGTAAACTGTTTGATGAAATGCCTGATAAGGTTGTGGTATGTTGTTGGACTTCGTTGACTTCTGGTTATGCTTAGTCAGGCCAGACTGAGGATGTTTTACAGTTTTTTCTTATGATGGTTCAGCTAAATTTGCAGCTGAAAATGATACCTTGGTCAGTGTATTATTTGGGTCATGAACTTTGGCTTTTAGATCTGAAGGACACAGCCAAAAAGAAAAAGAAGAAAAAAAATATGGAAAAAGGATGTTAACTGTTAACGCACGTTTGCTCCGTTAAGTGAATAGCCAGGTGGCTAAATTTTAAAAGGGGTACTTAACGAACAGTACCTAAAATACTGTATCTAAGTTTTGCCCTTTATATTTTATACTAGTCGGCCAAATGGTACTCAGACTTTACCAAAGCGTCTTCTTTTTTAATATCTAATGTACATTTAAAAAAAAAAAAAAAATATATATATATATATATATATATATAAGATACACTTGTTAATAATTTTTTAATAGGTTGAATTCAAGTTACATTTAGTGTAACTCTAAGCAGTGTTACATCATCCAATAACTTGTTATTAAATTCATATTTTGAAAATCTAACCGTTGAATTACATGTTCTATATGTTCTCAACATGCATGCTAATTTTCATGCCAATTGGATGTAATTTACCATTCGATCCATAAACTCAAATTTTATACATTATTTTAAATTACAAAAACTTGAATCTAAATAATTTATTGATGACATGTTTATTGATCTTTAATTATTTTAAAATTTTGCAAGTATCAAGAATATACAGAAGATAATGTAATCCAGCGGTGGATTTATCAAAATTCACATTTAATTAAAAAATATTGAGTTGTGTAACATTATTTAAAGTTGGTGTAACTTTAACCCAACCATTTATTAACACACACACATACAATTTTATTCTTATTGTGTGTACTTTTTTGGATATATGTCCACACTTTGATTTTGTTTTTTAAAAATGTATAAAAATATTATTTAATAAAACACTAAATGAATCTTAAAAATATTATATAATATATTGGCGTGATGGTCACTCTACAAGTACAAAGTTATTGTGGGCTGGGGTTTAAGTTTCTAGGAGGGAGGTTCACACACATATACATTTATATTAGGCTAGAATAGAATTTATATATATATATATATATATATATATATTTATAATTTTTTAGAGAGTTTCAACCTATGATGTCCTCTCTTGATAATAGCTTAACCAAGACACTAATCAATTTTTTGTGTCGATGAGAATTGAATCCTAGATCTCTTATTCAATCATAAATAAATAAATAAATAAATAAATATATATATATATATATATATATTATATTTTACATAATGTTCTTTTTTAGGGGCATTAGTAACTAAACTTTCCTTTCTTTTATTGGTGTATGAGTGTATCAGTGTATGGCTGGTAGTTATGGGTTTAAGATCAAGAACTCTTCTCTTATTCTCTTGGTTTCACTTTTATTTTTTTGGTATTAGTCTTCTTAGTTCTTATACACCATTCCCTCTAACATAATACTATTTTATAAATTTTGGTGTGTGGCTTCTTTTTAAGTTGTTGTTGCAACAAACTTCTTTATATTGATTTGCTTTTCTTCTATAAGAGCATAAATATGTAAACCTTCCTTTTCCTTTGTTGTTTGAAGGGTAATTATGGTTTTAAAATCACATAAGATAACAGCCACTGAACCAAAATATAACCTTAAAATTTTGGTTTTGGAATTTGGATAGGTTTAGTTATGGATCCAATTATTTGGAGTCATTAAACATAATTTTTTTTTAAAATTATTGAAAATAGAATACTGTATTTTTTTTTATTATTTAAAAAAACTAATATGAAAATTATAACACTTTTAAAAGTTGAGTTGAAATTAGGCTTTTTAAGATATGAAATCGCAAGTAACTTGCAATTTAAAATCGCGACTTCAATTTATAATTTTAAATAAAATTGTGAGAGTTAAATTTATAATTTTAGATTTAAATGTGAGAGTTCAACTAATGTCTTTAAGAGCTTCCACAATTTTCATATAAATAGAAACATAATATTTTCAATTTTCTTATAAACCGAAAGCTAGATTTAGTTTGATTCATCGGAAATCCAAAATTTTGGGTTTAAATTGGTTTTATTATTATTATTATTTAAAAAAAAAAAACCGAATTAGTTATTTTATCCAATCTAACAAAAGGGGGCCTCGAATTGTGTGTTAGCAATAGTTCACAAACTTAGACTGGACTCCCAGCCCAATTATTATTTTTTTCAATGGGATCCAGCCCAATGCATTGCATTGGTCACGTTGGGCTATAAAAGTCCCAAATCATAATCAAGCGCCCAAACCCCAAACCTGTTTTGAAGTATTATTTTTTCGTCTCGGCACAATACAATGTTCGGGGTTTTGGACTTTTTCATTTGAATCTCCTTTCTCAAAAATAAAATCATCTGAATCTCATTACCTAGAGTAGAAAGAGGAGTAAAAAGAATTTCACCGCAGAATAGACTGCTTTTGCTCAAAATTCATTTGAGTAGTTATATGTTTCTAAACAAATGGAAGATTCTATTTAATAACTAATCATCAATGCACACTAAAATACAACTCTTATAAGAGTCCCTTTCAATTTGTTGCCTGGTATTAATCTTAGCTTGATAGGGCAAGGTTATCATAGGTTTAGCTAGCCATTTTAACTGAGCTGGGAATCTATATTGTCTATATGTTTGTGGACATTTAGTTTTGGATATGTGGAAGGATAGAGTTTTCAAGTTTAACCATCTTTGGAGTAAAAATTGCATCATGTCTTAGCACAACAAATATATTGGAAATTTTCCCATTGCCAATACAACTTAAATCATTACAGCTTCTCTTAATATCTGTGTAGAATTGCTGCATTAGACAGCTTACTGAAGGTGCATTTCATGGCATATTCTCACGCATGTGAACTTATGTGGGACAATGCTATCTTTGAGATCAATTATTTGTGTAATTTTAATGGTCCATTTAGATTAAGGGAGAGGAAGGAGAAGTAGAGTGAAATTGGCCTAAAATTAACCTATTTTCAGTCAACTCTACTCTACTCCATTCCACTCCCCCCTCAATTCAAACGGGTCTTAAGTGCAGCGTGAAAGGTACAGCCGTCACTTTAACTTGTGTGATTATTGTAGTCACATTTTTTAATTTGTTGAGTTAATGATAGTCTTATGTGTTCATCTCATTTTAAACATACATGCTCCTAAATGATATAAATTACCAAAACCTTTATGCTCTTATCTTTTACTTGTATATCTTAAAAGATAAGTCAAATCTCATTGATCTTGAGTTGGATCGTCAGTTTTTAATAGGATAGCTGCAATTGCCAATTTGTTGATAAAGCATTTCCCATAAAATTAACAGATGTCTTCTGCAAAGAAATTAGCACCCACCAGCCTATTGTTTTTTCTACTGTAATTGGCAGGTAATTTCTGACTGCAACAATTGTGTAGAATGAATCATAGAATAATCAGGGTTTCGGGGAAATGCTGATGAATTTTTATAATTCGATTCCCACTTTCTATTAAAGAACACATTGAAAACTTTTTTCTACTTCTTTGTAATCTAAATATGTTTGCAATTTTTCTTTTATATTGTTTCTTCCACTATGGGGTAATTGCTGGCAGACTCCCTCTAGTGTGGTGCATGGTTCTATAGTCTTTTAGGTACCCAGTTGAGTTGGCATCCAACTTGCAATTCGAGTTATCCACAGTTTATATATATATATATATAAAAAGTTTCTTCAAATTTAGTCTAAGTTAAATTAATGCTTAGTTGAATTGAGTTGATTTGTGGTACGGTCCATGGATTTTAGCAACGTAATTACCTCTTAAAAGTAAGACGGCAGCTTATGAATCAGAATTTTTAAGCTTTTTTCAATAAATGGTTTAAGGATAGAAAAATTCCTTACTGTAAGATTTTTGTGTGTTGGTCAAATCTTTGTTTTAACTTAGTAGTTGTCTTTGAAAAAGATTATGTTATTTGTCTTTCTTCTTTTTATGTTTAGGGTCCATTTGGTATCGTTGTTTTAATAATGTTTGTATTTTTTGAAAAAATGTGTTGAAATATATGTAATATTGTTTAAAAACTGAAAACTATTATTTAAGTGCATATACCAAACAGGTCCTTAATATTTCAAAAAAAATGTCTGTATCTTCATTTATCAACACAATAAATGCCTAATTTTAATCTCTAGGTTGTCTTACCGAAAAAAAGGTTACTTTGCATTAAAGTTCCTTATTGAGATTCTTACTATATCTTTTTTTTTTTTTTTTTTGAGGGAAAGATTCTTACTATATCTGATAAAATGCAATTTATTTTTGCTAGATATTTATCTAAGCTGAATTTATCCTATGTGTAGGATCATTGATGTGCACAAAGATAATTTTTTCCTGTGAGCATGTTTTACATGATTAATCATGACATATATATATATATATATATATATATATTTATATATATATACTCAATTGCATATGAACTGCGGTACCTACGAAAGTATGTACTGTAGCTTCTCAGTGTATATCCATAGTGGCATCCTATTATGTACTGTAACTTCTCTGTGTATTCCATAGTGGCTTCCTATCCCCATTTTGGTGTTTATACTCCAATGCAGTAGCTTTAGAATCACATAATTGTATCCAATGTTTTTATCTCCTGTCTGACTGCAGTGGTTTTACAATCTTATACGCTCACAAAATATATATTTCTTAAATTACTGCTATTTTTTCATTTGATTTTGTACATTCCTAATTGGTTGCTGTTATCTTCAGAGATTTCTGAAAGTGAAATATCTTACATAGTCACAGCTGAGGTATGCCTCAAACTGATCTGCTGTTGCATTTGTTTTGTTAATTAGTTATTAGTCTTTCATAATGGCTGAAGCTTGATTAATAATCAAGTGGTAACACAACGTGTACCCATCATATATGATCTGTCTGGATGTGTAAACAGATGTTAAATGTACATTTGAGGTTTTGCATTTGTGTGGCAGTAAAGGATGCTGCCGGTGGGCCAATTATGTCTTTTACCAATCAACCTGTCTGGTTGCCAGATTACACTTAATATGGTATTCACATTTTGAATATAAGTTAAGGTAGAACTTCTAAACATAATATATCATGGCTATCAAAATTGTTAACTTTGTTCAGGACCTTATAGCAGCATCAGCAATGGAATTATAGTTAGTTCAGATCTACACGCCAAAATATTGATCCTCTCTTGGTTCAAAGTTCAATTATTTTATCATGGCACAAAGTTTTTTCATAATGTAGTTGTACGTTGCAGGATATCAGAAGGGAGTTGGGTATTATCATTGATTCTTGACCAGGAAGTGCAATCATCAATGGTAGCTAGTTGCATTACAATATTGATTTACAGGCATGGGTGTTTTCTGAAGAATCTGCTTAGTGCTCTCAGTTTTTCTAATATTAATTTAGATTTTACAGGTGAATAAGAAAGTGAAAAATGCGATAGTGATGAGGCTGAGTATTCTACCACTCAATGCAAGCTGTCCTTTTTCTTAAGGCCATCTAAGAATCTTAAGAGCATCTCCAATGGTATTTGTAAAGGCAAAATATTCTCTATAATAGAGAATGACACCATAAAAAGAGTTTTCAATGGATTCTCTATAGTTGGGATTTTTTTTGGCTCATGAACCGTAGTTCATTTTTCAAATGTTTTTTTTTCTATTATAATAATCAGGTATTTAATAAAAAAAATGTTGGAGATGCGTAGTTATTAAAAAATAATAAATAATGAATGAAGAAATAATATTTAAATGAAATAGAAAATCTGTTAAAAAGTATATTTTAAAAAGTAGATAGATAAAAGGTAAAAGTCATTATTTATTTTTCAAACAGTACAAAAATTTGATAAATTTGGTGGAGATGCTATAAGAAGCACATTTTCTTTATAATTTTCTCTCTACAGATGAGATCCGCGGATGAAGGGCAGACTGCATTTTATCGTCGCATCAGAGAATTGAGTTTGTCCTATTCTTTGTATTCTTTTCTAGCAATGCAAACTTCAATGTATTTAAAGAATATTGTAGTCAGACGAGTGCTTGTTAGCTTTGAAATTGAAAGTGTAGGTCAATAATTATCTACAAAATAATTGTAGATAATTATTTTGTTATGTTAGACATGTTTTGGTTTTCAGGAGAGATCTTTTTCTTTCTTTTTCCCCTTTAAAAAGAAAGAAAAATTATGAACCCCAAAAATTCATCCTTTTTAGGGGCAGTAAGGGGAAATATTCAAACCACACACACTCTCACGAGGTACCACAAATTATGAACCCCAAATTCATTCTTACTGGTTAAATCATCCCTCAATATGTGGTCTTTTTAATTCGTTTGATTCTCAAAATAAAAATAAAATTTATTTCATTAGTTTTGTACATGAAAGTTGTGCCTAAATTGAATCGAATTTTTTTTTTCAAATTAAATATTAAGTGTGGAAGATGCCAATGCTTGAACCACCTCCCAAAAAAACAACTTGATCTATATGAAATACAGAATTTTATTTCAGGCCAAGAAACAAAAAGTACATATCATGTGGAGAATCAACCAAACAAAAGAAAAGAAAACAGAATCCAAAAGAGAAAAAAACTACAAAGAGATAACCCGTACTTCCCAGGGACCCGTACTAATTAATAGTTCTATATTTGTGCACCCCAATTCAAAAACACAGGTGGTGATCACAAATAGAATCTAAAAAAGAAAAAAAAGAAGATTACACCACAAACAGCAAAGCTACCCATATTGCTGATGCCTTTTATTTACACAAAACACCAAATACCATAATATAATATTATCATCACCAATCACACAATCGTAACAAAAAGTTTCCAACTTCAATGGAGCCTTAACAGTCGACGGAGATTGTCAGTGGCTCCGGCATCTATTCCGGCGGATGCCTCAACGTTGCACCTAAGCTTTGGCCTCAAAGAAAACTTTGGCAGTGGCAAGCTACTCGGAGGTGGAGCTAGACTAAATACTGAACCTGAAAATTTTTCAAACTCTTCTGCACCCACCACCTTACCAAAACTCTTACCTCCTCCAGGCACCGATGATAAAACCCGAGACACATCCTTTGGTAGATCATTCGGGTCTGGACCTAAGCGCTTGGTGGAAGCTATGATCAAACACTGAGAAAGAGCATGTGTAGTTGTTTTCAAATCTTGCTTTGGGTCTTCTCTCTTTGTGGGTTTTGATTTCTTTGGTGTGAGAGACTGGTCTCTGGGTTTGTTGGGCTTTCGTGTAGGAGGAGAAGAGAGGCCTCGAGTTCGAGAAGGGAGAGATTGGTGTGTTATGGGGTTTGGTAGAGGAAGAAGAGGTGGTTGTTGTTGTTGTTGTTGCAGATATGATTGGTTAAAGAGTGGAGCTGAGGATGGATAAGAAAACGAGAGAGAAGGGTGGTGTAAGAGACCACCACGGATTTCTGAGGGCTTGGAAATGAAAGCTCGAGGACTTTTCTTCGGTGAGGTTTTGATTTGCTTGTTATACTTGTAGGGAGAGATTGGTTGGTCTGGTGAATATGGTACCAGAACTGCCTCCATAGTTACACTGGTTTTGATTTACAGAAGCTAAACAAAAGATCTCAAAATTTCAACAAAGATAATAAACAAAAAGGAGGCGTTGATCTTATAATAACTAGATCAATAGCCTGAAACTTGTTTTATAAAAAAAAAGCTGTACCAGTTGAAAATCTTATCTATCAAAATATATAGATCAAGAAGTATGAGAAAATTTCATGAAAGTATAGACAAAATTTAAAAGAAACTTTTAAACTAGTAGATCTTTGGTATAAGAAACAAGAAACAAAAACCAAAATGAAAAATCTAATAACATAAGTTAGATATAAGTCAGTTTTTTTTTTTCTCTGACCCAGAATTGGATACAAGAACTAGCGTATGTAAGAACGGTCAGATTTGTTTTTCTGTATTGTTTTTTCTATCTCTATGTGTCTTTGTGTCAACTCAGAACCTCTTTATATAGAAACAAGGCTCCAACGGCTACTTTAATATTCATCATTATTAATTTATTGCATATATTTTATGAATAATATTAATGTCACAATTACTCCTATTTTACCGACAACCGTTGCGGTAGGTTACCCCCTTAAGGTCTAAAGCCATTGGGATATACACTGTAGGGCGGCTACCGCCGATTCAATTTCGACCGTTGGATCTTGCTTATAGAAATAGCCGTTGGGGTGATTGTGACCGTAGATTTCAGTCCTCGGGTTCCTCGAAGTTTACACTTTATATAAAAGACCACGAAAAAATCCTAGCCATACACGTAATGTTTTAACATGATGGGACCCACGTGCTTTTCATGCATTGTTTTCTTCCTTGTGACCTCACGTGCAAGGAACGAAGGAGGGCAACACATTTTTTATTTTTTTTATTATCATTTTTTTAAATTAAGATATTTTGTGGAAGAGAGAGAAAATAAAATGGAGTGGTTTTGCTTGCTTTCTGCAATCATACACTATTACTTTTCAGAGCGAATCGTTTTGCTACACGTCGCGGAATTTGAGCCACGTCTTACGTAGCGTTGATTAGATTTTTGTAACGAATCATTGGAGGCCCCATGGGTGCTATAATAAAAGGTTTTGTAGTATATTTTAAATTTTAGTGTGGAATGGATTGGATGCAAATATGCAATGCATCCATATTTTGCATAGTACCTTTGCTTGTATTTTTCTTTTCATTCCTTTCTTAATGATTAGGTATTCTTAAATCCTAAGTATTTTTGCATAACATCAGTCACGAATAATAGTGTGTCATGATGAGTTCTGCACCGTAGGTTTCCTATCATTTTATACGTGAGAGAATGCTAGGTAGTAGGAAAAATTCATTTTCACAATTTCCATGCCAAATAGAAAAAGAAATTTTATATCGGTATTATTTTCACAATACTTTCATAATAAATTTTAAATGAGAGGCTGTCACTGGCTGTTATTAGTGGACAAAAAAATAATTTCAGTAGTAGATTTAAATTAGAACCAATAAAAACTTACCATCTATGATTTATTTTTAAAAGTATTGTGAAAATAATATGAACGTAGCATTTAAAAAAAAAATTATTATCTTTACAATATTGATAGCATCTTCAATAGTTTGTAATTATTGAGTTGGTTGAATTGTCTATTTGACATTTTAAAATGTTGTCTAATTTTTATTGAATCGCCTCTTATATATTACATATTCATGTGATATGCTCCCCAAATTTTCACTTAAAATTTAGCTATATATAATTTTAGTTATTCATTTTTTTTTAATAAAGTGAGGTGGGGTTTTCATTATTGGTGATTCTTTTAAAGAAAAGGGGTTTTAGCTAGTCTTGTATCAATAGTTTTACTCTTACCAATTCTCAAGACAAACCTTTGATAAAAGGATCTTCTACTTTATTACTTGACTATACATGAACAATGGCTATGTTCTCATCAAGAATCAACTCTCTTATGTACTTATGTCCTAGATTAATATACTAATATGTCTAGAATTTCCTTAGCACACTTTACTGTATGCTCTAATAATCTAAATATGGTGGCTTTATTATTATTATTATAGTACAAGAAAATGACTAGTATTGGTTGTCTTCAAATTGATGTTGTTGTCCTATTTTAAGAGAGTTTGCTAGTAGTTATTGCCAAGTTTCCCCCAAGATTCAACAAACTCTGTAATTATATAGATAGTGACAATTTTAGATAATTCACAAAACTCTTTTATACCGCTAGAACAAATGGTTGAGAAGTGGGATAATAGTATTTTTAAACCTTAGAGTTCAAGAAAATGAATGAATTTCAAATAATTACAAAAAAAACAAATAAATGATTGTCAAAAGTGAGAAAATCTTACTTATATAGTTTGTTAGCTTGGTCGGCCATGTGAGAAAAGAGAAAATCATCTATTCAACGAAATGGATTAATCTTGGTAGAATTTTGAGCTAAAATTTTGCTAATTGAATTGATGTGTCAAAATTGTGGTTGCAATTATAGCTTATCTCTGAAGGATAATGGTGATGGGTTTACATGGTTTGACGACATGAAATCTGAACAGGGAACGAGAGCTATAGCTGGATAATGCATATGCATGCAATGATCATTCGCACCAAGCAATCATTCAGGCCAGACAGACAAAATTAAAGACATTTTAACCTCCTAAGGCAATCGGGCCCCCCTTAATTAATTCGCACTTTAAAAAAAAAAAGCTGATCTGACTAGCTACTATACTATGTGCTCTACTGTTGGTTTAGTTGCTAGAAATTGATAATGACTTGGGATCTTAATTTTGTCTGGAGACAGATGTCTCAGCAACCGAAAGTTTATTTTATTTTTAATTTTTTAAATAGGTAAATATAGGAGAGGAGGATGTGAGGTTGAGATCATAAACATGAGATATCACAAAAAACGTCATTATTTTTAAACTATCACTTGATGTCTTGAACTTGTCAACGACTTTTTTTTTTGGTCAACAAACAACCGAAAGTTTGTGGTAAAGATTTTAGCTATTTAATTATTATTATTATTTTTAATGAAACATATTTCCATCTATAATGTATATAAAATCAAAGAACCTTAACTTTAGGGTTTTTTTTTTTGCAAGAACTTTAGCTTGACTTCATAATACTTTCTCAAATAAGTTTTGATAGCTTTACATACATATTCAACCAGTATAATATATTGATTGAATTTAAATTCTATTGAATTTTTAAACTCACCATTAGAGTCTTGTCATAACATGGTTGGCCTATATATTAAAGTTTCAAAATTTGTATTCATACTCTTAATATTATATATTGTTTGAATTTAAGTTATTTTGTCCATGTACAGTGATTATGTTATTCTATCAAGTGTCACCTAAACTCAATAGAATTTAAATTCATTCTTGTAGTTCAATGATTTGGCAATGTGCCTACATCTATGGAATTGCAACAATTTTCACCATGTCAAGAATAAAAATCAAGATGGTGGTTACAGTACATGATACAACAAACCCATATTTTGAGTCAACCCAAATAATCGGATTAAGAAGGGGCCAAGATTCTAAAAATAGAGAGTTTAAAAATGTTTGGACTAATCGTTGAATTTAAATTCTTTTGAATTGAGGTGGCACTTAATAAAACATAATCACATGTATGGACATAATCATAGAATGACTAAATTCAAACTATACGTAACAATAAGGGTATGAATACAAATTTTGAAAACTTTAATAGAAAAAATCAACACTATCCCAAATTTTCAAGGTCCAAATTACAATGTAGTCATAAATTTTTATTTTATTTTTAATTTCACATAAATACATAATATTAAAAGCTTCCAGAGATAAGAATGCTTTGACTTATAAGACGATGGACAAATCGTGGCTGGGGAATGTAGTTGAAGAGATAAGGTTTGATTATGTTGAACTGTCTTGTGTTAAACACGAAGCCAATAGAGTAGCCCATTTGTTGGCCAGTCTTTCGTTCAGTCCCAATGTTATTGGATTTGAGTCTTTGTTTTCTGATTGAATAACGTTGATCTATTTTGGCCTAAAAAATAAAATAAAATTCCAGCGATATTTCCTACACAAAAGTCTTAACTTTTTAAAAGCATTTTTGCAAGGTTCTTTACCATTTAGCTTTTTAGGAAAGAATGATAGCAGTATAGCACCGAGTTAATTAATTTGGCATAAAAAATTCCTTAAACTTTGTATAGGAAGCGTGTCTCACGGGTTCCTATTGCATAAAGAAGAGAGTTGTTAAATTTTTTATTTTTAACGAAAGTTTCCAGAATTCTTTAAACACTTGATTATATTCCGATGTGTGTATTGTATATCTTATACATCAGATAATTGCAAGGAATAATTATTTGAGAGTAGTCCCTAGATACTTGAATAAATGTTTCAAATTCAAGATTTCATAAATCTCATGAGGTCTTGAGAACTATTAGACCAACCTTTTAAAATTGACAACATTGATTAATTGTTACCACCAACTTGCTAACCGACCATGTTCAAAAAATCTCATATTCTTACTATATTGCAATTTGCAATTTTGATTTGTTATAATCACACGTTGAAATGATTATTTTTTTCCCTTGAGTTGATAACTAATGTTACCATAAAATAATAGAAGCCAAAATATAATATAGTATTTGATCTTTATAACTTTTGAGATACTTAAGTGTATCTCATCAAAAAAAAAAAAAAAAAAAAAAAAAAAAAAGATACTTAAGTGTATGTGTAGGCGACCCAAAGATTATGATTGGGCTTTCTTTATCTTGTGGTTGTTGCATCCATGTCGGCAATAAAAACTCCTAGTCAACATATTGAGATTACTCTCAAACGATTCCTATAAATAAAATAAAATAATCTTCTCAAAAAAATAAAAATAAATAAAAGTTGGACCCTAATTTGAAAGAATAATGAAGTGTTTCCAAGTGATAAGTAATGTTATTGAGCTTGGTGAGAGAGTATAATTAAAGTGTGTGGGTGTTTAATAGCTAGTTTGTTTCTAAAAAAAAAAAATCATTTTAAAAAAATTCATACTATCAACTGATAATATTCCTAATTAAATTAAGGTTACATGTTCTTAGTGCGTTCACACACCAAAAATAAAAAATATTTTATGCCACTAAAATGTTACTTTATCTATTTACGTAATCACTTTAACAATACAATCTACCTTATGTCCTTTCAGGGACGGAGCCAGAGTTTTGAGTCAAGAGGGGCGACTTTACTGTTGGTTGTGTGCATTTCAACCTTTAACTCTGCTACTATTTAGTTGCTGATTTTTTTTTTTTTTGTTAGTAAGAACAAAATTATTTTTGTCTATAATTTTTTAATAAATGATAGGGTTGTTTATTTTGAATAAAATTGGTTAATTGAGTTTAATTATTATTTTAAGTTTTATTATTGGTAATTTTTGTTGTTGAACTATTTTTTTGGGCTTGTGTATTTTGTTTTAGATTTTAGATCTAAAATTTTTTAATAGTCACTAAAATGAGGAAAATACTAGTACTATAAACTTTTTTATAAATTATTGATGTAATAAGTGGTTACTAGTACGTAAAAAAATGATGTGAGTGGTGGGTCCATGTGCTACTAAAACAATTTGTAAAAAAGTTTGTGAGCATAACATTACTCTTAAAAGAATCAACGATATTGTTCAAGGGAAAAAAATGTAATTTTATAAAATAAAATTGCTAAAATTAGTACATATATATAATAATATTTTTTTTAAAAAAATTTCAGGGGGCATGCCCCTAATCCAAAGCTAGCTACGTCCCTATGTCCCTTATTTCGCAATTCTTTTTATTAAAATAATATTATACTTTACACACACAGCATTAACTACAACAACAATAAAAATAAATAAATAAATAAATAACGCAAACAAATCCAAACCCGCACACCCAGTCCCATCCACACGCTAAAACCAAATGCAATCCCATCATGGCCCAAACCCATGCACGTACCTAACTCCGCCATGCAACCCACAACCCCCATAACACCACCCTCGGCTAGATTGGCCCCTCTCACCTCATTGACCTCTCCTTGTCATCATCTCCCCTCCAATCTTGTTGTCAACTTCCGCAATCAATGCCCCTTAGGCCCTAGCACTAGAGGAGAGAGAGAATGAGTGGATGACCATAAAAGAGAAAGAGAATCAAACAATAGAGGAGAGAGATAATAAAATGGAATTAAATTTTTTTTACATATTGCTACAGTAAACATATATGCAATATTTTTTGTAAAATGCCTCACCAGATGTAGCCTTGTTTTTGAGTTTTTTTTTTTAGAGAATATTTAATTTTGTACTTATTGGTGAACAATATCTTCTATTTTCCATTTTGATAAGATATGCCTCTCAGGATGAAAATGCTCTTTGGATGTTACTTTGATTTTATCACTGAAATAAAGAGAAGGCAGAGAAATTCTAAATAAAGAAAAAATAAAAATAATAAAAGAAGAAGAAGAAGAAGTAAAAGTATATGTTGCCTATGCATTATTAAATAAAGGGCCAACAATAAAGAAACGGAAGGTCGGTTTGTCGAAGGGAATGGTCAAATGATGAAAAAGTGTGTCTCGACTCTCAACTCGTTTTTCAATTCCAACCAAGCACTGCGTCAAATTTGCCATATACAATGACGTGCACATCAACGCAAAAGAAAAATAAATTTTAGTCATTACTCTTTGTTACTCATTACCATAAACACCCATATGAATTCCGATTGATGGAAGCCTAAATTGTAATTTGTCAAAGTATGATGGGATGTAGGTATAATAATATTGAGATCCACTGACACAGGGATGGACTTAGGATTTTGAGTTAGCAGGGCCAGAATATAAAGGGGAAAAAAAATAATCCAAATAGACATCTATATAATATTAAAAAATTATAAATACTTAAAATCGTTATTTCTAAATACATTAAAATGCAATCATTTACTAACAAAAACAAAATAATATTTTTTTTTAATACTAGGCTGGCTAGGATTTTTTTTTTTTTTTTTGTTAGTTGAAGTTAAAGCATTCACAGTGGTGGTGTTAAAAATTTTAACTTTTAACATCTTAAAAAGTTACTTTATATATTTTACTACCTCACTTTACGATACATCTAATATCAAATGTTCTATTTTTTCATCACTTTATCTAAAATGATATAAACAACTCATTAAAAGAATAAAGGAAGAGAGATAATTTGAGTTTTTAATTGAAGGAAGAGATATAATCTTAATAAAATATTTTATTTTATTTTATTTTTAACAACTTGCTACAGTCAATTGGTATTTATACCAATTTACTGTAATTGCAAAAAATTTAACTTTAGCTTCTCCAATAATACATGATTTTTTGGTTCTTTGGTGGTAATATAGTTTTTTTTGGCTAAAATACAATCACCACTTTGAATGTTTTTGTTAAGTTTTTTGATTGGATAGTTGCTTTTTGGATGAGGCTAGCTAAGTTTATTAAGGAGAAGGGGGACCTAAGGTTTTTGGAAGGGGGGCCAACTATAAAAATTAAATATATAATAACTATAAAAATAAATAATAATAATAAATTTGACCTAGGGGGATCGGGCCCCACTTGGGTCCGTCCTTGCACCGACGTAATGACTTTTAGATTTTACGTTTCCATAATTTCTATTGGATTTGGGCAATTTGGGGTGATTGATAAATAGGTTGTGCAGAGGTTTGGAGAACTAGCCGATTTTATTTTATGACATCGTGATATTATATATCATATTCCATGTTAAAGAGAGATTTGACCTACAATCATATGATACCAAATACCTTCCGAAGATTTATACATATTCTGAAGACTTTTGATTTTTGTCAATCTTTTAATTTTTTTTTTTTTATAATTTTTGAGACTTTACAATTTTATTCGTCATAATTCTAATATATGTTTTAAAATTAATTTTAATTTATATTCTACATATAAACTCTTTCTTTAAATCTTGTCAAATTCTATTCTATTTATAGACAAGCTCATAAAAGTCAAAAACTAGTTAGAGGAGAGGATTCCCTTTACCTTTTTAATTTTTGGACCTTTTTGTCATGTTGATAGAGGCTCAAATGCTTTAGCCCATTTCTATAGCAGCCTGGTTTGATGCTTTTGTAACTCCCATGGGGCCGAACCCATCCTCCCTCCCCCTTTTGTAAGAGGAGTTGGTATCTCATGCACCAGGCGCATGAGAGATTTTTCCTTGTAGAAGATGGACAAGTCCCACTATGATCCTTTTATTCTACTCTTTAGTAAATATCTTTATTATAATAATAATAAATAAAAAAAGTATAGGTTGATGTCAAATAGAGTACAATCATTATTCATTTCAAGATTAATTGATCTATTTTGACACAAATCCATTTTACTCATAGAAGTAAAGGTCATTTTTAATCAATATAGATATGAATATCTTGTTATAAAATTGAGCGATTAAAATAATTTTAATAGTTATATTGATAAATTCTTTAATGAAACCTTAGAATTCTTATTTATTTTCTTATATCGTGTATTTCTAAATTTGGTTGGAAATTTATTAAGTTGAAATAAAAACTTTTAGATTGTATGCTACTAGTACTTTAATTGGTAAAACAACAAGATTCTCAAAAAAAAGAAAAGAAGAAGTCATAGTATGTGTATAATTTATCTATTATAATTATTTTAACCTATGTGCCTATAAAATATAAATTACTCATTTTTTTTATCATATTACCTAAATGAATTCAAATTCCATATCAACCCAACATAACATAATTTTTTTAGAATATAACATAATTATTAAATGGATTATGTTTGTGTTAACCCAACACAACTAATTTATTAATTAAGTATCATATGTGGATTGTGTCGTGTCAATCATATTAATAAATGAGTCATGGATAGTTTCTCTGTCGCTAGCGAAGGTTGGTCTGCAAAACCTATCCTAGGCTGTAGAACTGAAGTCCCTTTTGAAGTTGCTGGTATCCCTTTGTGTAACAAGCTTACGCTTAGGTTTTTTTGTTTAGCCTTTTTAGAGAAGATATACTTTCACAGAACGTCTCCTATGTTTTGTTTTCTCTCATGGAGGATCTCACAAGGCAGTGGAATGGGCTCTCCCTCACACATCAGGAAGAACCCAAGTTTCAGTTGAACAATGATTTAGCTACAACGGAATATATCATTGCTACAAAATTCTTAACAAAGCAAGCTCTCAATATTGAAGCAATTGCAGCAACTTTCAAGCCACTTTGGCGGTCCAGAAACGGCTCCAAAGTGAAAAATATGGGCAACCATGTTATTCTTTTCACTTTTGACAATGAGGCAGAGGTGGAAACAATTATGGCAAATGAACCTTGGACTTTTGACAAGCACCTTATGGTGCTTCAGCGATACAATAAAGAATTAGAAGGGGAGAACATATCTTTTAACTACACTCACTTTTGGGTGCAAGTGCATGGCATCTCGATTAGATTTATGAATCCAAGAGTGGCAGAAGGGCTATGTGAAACAACGGGGTAGGTACTACGACATCCAAGTACTCCAATTGAGGACGGAGGTGGTTTTATATGAGTCCGTGTACGGGTTGATCTATCATAGCCCCTATGTCGAGGCAGGGTGGTGGCTCTCAAAGACCAAAAGGAACAATGGGTTTCGTTTAAATACGAACGCTTGCCTAATCTCTGTTATTGGTGTGGTTGTCTAACACATTCTGACCGTGACTGTGACTTGTGGATTGACAGTGCAGGTACTTTGGAGGAGAAAGACAAACACTATGGCTCTTGGCTATGGGTTGCTCCATTCAGGGGTTCAAGCAAGGCATTAATAAGGGTCCCAGGTTTCTATAAGAGAAAGGAGGCAGTCACAGGCCGAAACAGCCCCACCTGTATTCCCCGGTGGATGCCGGCGACAGAGATAGTGGTGGTTGATCAGACACCTACTGACATGGAAAAGACAAGCGCATTAAAGGCGGACACTCGGTTTCAAATTTCAAATCAACTTTCCAAAATGAGATCAACCCAGCTGTACAGGCCAACGTACTTCGGAGTTGACGCCCACACATAAAACCACAGATACGTTTGAGGAACAGATTAATGACATTGATGGTGCTTTGAATGATTTTGATATATCTAGAGGAGGAAATCACGCCCAAAATAAATTGTCAGAAAATATACCTTTCCAAAATAACCCCATAAATACCGAAAAAGTCCCCCAAACCACCCAAATACCACCTCAGCCCAAAATATCCTCCCATACCCCACTCTTTCCTCTTAATAACTCTTTGGAGCCCACACAACCCAGAATATCTTCCCATGCACCAAAGTCAACCACACAACCCAAAACACTTTCCCATGCGGAGCCCACACAACCCAAAATACCTTTCCATGCACCAACGTCAACCACTCAATCCAAAACACCTTCCCATGCACCAACGTCCACCACACAACCTAAAACACCTTCCCATGCACCTATTTCCTACCTCGAAACCTACCCTGACACCCCCACTCCAAGCAAACTTCATAGCAACACTCACTCCCCAGGTACATGGAAGAGAATTATCAAAACTGACAGGGAAGAAGTTTTACAAAAGACAGAACCGGTGAAGCAAAAAAGAGCAACACCATCACACACACATCAGACTGAGTTATCAAATAAGAAACTTGCAGTTTCTCACTCTGATCATGAAAACATCTAAATATTGGCAGAAGTTGGTGTCCAGCCCTGCCAAAAGCAACGAGTCTCTTAGTGTGGAACTGTCGTGGGCTTGGGAACCTACGTACAGAAGATCAGCTCGCAGACACGGTGTGGGCAAAAGATCCCTCGGTTGTGTTTATAGCCGAAACATGGACCGATAGAGCAAGGCTGGAACTAGTTTAGAGGGAAATTCAATTCAAGCATATGTTTGAAGTACCAAGAAGGAATAAGGCAGAGGGTCTGGTACTGTTTTGGAAGGAAGATTTCAAGTTAGATATTGAAACTTTCTCTCCCAATCATATTGATACCACTATAAACAAAAACCAGGAAGATGAATGGAGATTTACTGAATTTTACGGTGAACCTAACACACAAAAACGCAATGAGTCCTGGACCAAGCTGAGACAGTTGAAGAGAAGGAGTAGTTCACCTTGGCTTTGCGTCGAGGATTTTAATGAAATCACACAACAATCGAAAAAACAGGGGGGTAGAACAAGACCACACGGTCAAATGCAGTTATTTAGAGACACCTTGATGAATATGAATTTATGGATTTAGGATTTGTGGGCTTTCCATTTACTTGGCACAAACATTATCCAGATTTTACGGTGTGGGAGAGGTTGGACAGAGTTGTGGCGTCAAATGAGTGGTTCACAATGTTTCCGAATACTAAAATTACCACATAGACACAACAAACTCGGATCATAAACCACTATGGATTACAACTGAGGGCATGGATTCGGGTTTTCAAAAACCATTCCATTTTGAACAGATGTGGATGACGGAAAAGGGCTGTAGTGATACAATTGAAGCAGTATAGGCAGAGCAAGTGACAGACCCGTGGGACACAAGGGTTGTGAAAAAGATTAGTAAGTGTGGCATTGAATTAACACGTTGGAGTAAGCAGTCTTTTGGAAGTGTGAAACGAGAACTGCAACAAAAAAGAAAAGCTTTGCAACAGGTAGAGAGGGACTCGCTACGTACAGGGGACTCAAGAAGGATGAGAATTTTTGAGGCTGAGATTAATAAGCTTCTTGACAAGGAAGTTAAAATGTGGGCACAACGAGCAAAAATTCTATGGCTAAAAGATGGGGATCGGAACATCAAATTTTTCCACATTAGAGCTTCCCAACGACGGCACCGTAACTACATTACAAAGCTGTATGATCCCACAAGCAGGTGGTGCACTAGACAATCCGAGGTGAATGAGATCATTGTAAAATTCTATAAAGATCTTTTCACAACGGCTAACCCGGATGGCATGGAGGAAGTCTTAGAGATTATACCTCATGTGATCACTGATGACATGAATGAAACTTTGCTCCTAGATTTCACTATTGAAGAGGTTGAAATGGCAGTTAAACAAATGGCACCCCTGAAGTCACTCGGCCCTGAGGGTATGCCTCCTTTGTTTTACCAAAGTTACTGGTCTTTGATCGGGTCAGATGTTGCTCAAACTATACTGCATTACCTAAACACAGGTACTCTGCCTAAATCACTTTGCCACTCTTTTATAACTTTAATCCCTAAAGTAAAGAGCCCAGAACATGTGACACAATTTAGACTCATTAGTTTGAGTAACGTGTTGTATCGGATTTTTGCAAAGGTCCTAGCTAATAGACTGAGAATTATCATGCCCCATATTAATTCTGATCATCAAAGTGCTTTTATACCTGACTGTTTGATTTCAGATAACATCCTAGTGGCTTTTGAAACTTTACACCACATGAGGAATCATACCAATGGCAAAACAAGTTTTTATGGCCTTGAAACTAGATATGAGTAAGGCCTACGATAGAGTGGAATGGTCCTACATGGAGAAAGCACTACAAAAAAACAGGGCTATCCCAGCGTTTTCAAAACCGCTGGGATAGCCCCAGAAAGCGCTGGGATAGGGTCAAAATTCCTATCCCGGCGTTTTTTTTCCCAGCGCTTCAAACCGCCGCGCAGTGAATGTGGGTATAGGGTCGACGGACCTGTCCCGGCGCTTTTCGAAAGCGCTGGGAAAGGCGTATGCCCTATACCAGCGCTTTTGAAGCGCTGGTATAGGCCTTTTAAATCATATTGATTCAAGACCTATACCAGCGCTTTTGAAAGCGTTGGAATAGGTACTACCTATGCCAGCGCTTTCAAAAGCGCTGGTATAGGTCTTAAATCAATATAATTTAAAAGTCCTATACCAGCGCTTTTGAAAGCGCTGGCATAGACTATACCTATTCCAGCGCTCACAAAAGCGCTGTTATAGGTCGTGAATCAGTATAATTTGAAAGGACCTATGCCAGCGCTTTCAAAAGCGCTGGTATAGGTCCTTTTTTTTTAAAAAAAATTTAGCACTTGTAATGTACCTAAAATACATATTTTTCAATACTTATTTTATAACACCTGTAATGAATCATAATTCGTATTTTCCAATAGCAAATACAATACCACATTAAACCAACAAATTAAATATATCTACTTATAATTATTTACAATAGCAAATGCAATACTTATTAATGATGAAAAATCTTCAAATGTTGAAAAATCTGAACTTAATCATGGGTAATAATCAAGAATATCTTCAAATGTTGGCTATAATGAAGAGCCATAATTTTGTTCAAACTCAGACCACATATCCTTGGATTTCATTTTTTGGAGCAAATATATATCCATGTCCTCACTTTCTAACTCATCCAACTCAATCTTCCCCTCATCAAACCCACCTCTAGCCCTCAATCTCTCATCAAGGGCATTAAGTAATTGTCCTTGTACCATAAATTGCCATGCCCATTCTTCCAAAGGAGCCATACATATACTTATCGATGATGAAAAATCTGAACTTAATCATGGGTAATAATCAAGAATGCCTTGAATTTGACTCCATAGCTTATGTTGAAAAAGCTTTAAGATGCTAGACCACTCCAATCACCTAGGAACCTAGTGTTCACGAAACTAAAAAATATAAGTCTAAGTCAAGTTAGATCCATACTTGGTTTGCCTAGGGCTAATCACTGAACATACCAATGCATGAGTATTACTCAAGTAGCAATAGATAAAAAGTAAACTTAGATGATCACATAAAAGGTAGAATTATTAAGGAAATTCCAGCAAGAATGACTAAGTTCATTATCAATAATTATTGCACAATAGGAACAACACAATCAACACTCCCAAAATAAAATACACTATCTTATATCTTCGTGCAAACAACCCGCTTGCTCCAAATCAACAAC
Source organism: Quercus robur (assembly GCF_932294415.1). Classification (NCBI taxonomy): domain Eukaryota; kingdom Viridiplantae; phylum Streptophyta; class Magnoliopsida; order Fagales; family Fagaceae; genus Quercus; species Quercus robur. Next base: position 12,905,543 of record NC_065535.1, on the reverse strand, counting down.
CTACCACAGTAGAATATTTGAATTTACTAAGAGGAGATAAAATAAATTCACACATAGTTGAACAATAATATCACAATATTCACAAGTCAATCAACACTCCCAATAATGAAAAGTAAACCACCTTATATCACCGTGCAAGCCACCCACTTGCTCCAAATCAACAACTCACCACAACAAAAAATTTGACATATAATTATATACTAATAGGGTATTTTGAAGTAGATTTTACTCTCCCTTGAGCAATTCATTGGTTTGCTCCCAGAAAGAGGAACTCAAACTTACAATGAGCTGCTAATCTTACAAAATCTAAGTCTAAATTATAGACTACTAAGATCACTTAAAAGACGTAAATTAGGTGACTTCACGTCCAAAATCATGTAAAAAGAGAAGAAACTACTAAACTAAGTACATTGAGAGAACAAACTATAAACTAAAATAGGGAGAGGTGTACAAAGATATACAAACTAGAAGATAAGCTCCAATATTTTGCTAGTTTGCATTTGTTCCACAGTAAACATGAGCTATTTAATAATTTAATCATACGTAGTCAGAGAATGAGAGGTTAACTTACTAGTTGCTACCTTGCTTTGCTCCATAGGGGATGCTAAAGATATTGCAGTAGCCACCAAATGTTTAATCTAGCAATTTAACAAATCCAACAGTCAGAATTGAGTTGTTTTTTATTTTAATAAAAAATACAATGACAAAGTAAAATTAAATTATCAACTAAATTGAGTGGAAAGATTAATACATAGAAGCATTGTTAAAGGCACTTGCTTGATTCATGTTTGAAATATTGATAAATTAGACGTGCCATAATAGACTTGTAGTTCTAGTTGTAGTTGTAGCTCTCTCTCTCTTTCTCTCTTGGGATATATATTGATAGATGATGTATCTAAAATCTTGCACTCTCTTACACTATGCAAGTATTTTTAGTATAAAAAAAAAATTAAAAAAAAAAAGATTGCAAGAAGTCAAGAGCAAAACTCACTCATCAATTCAAAAGGAATAAAAATGGTAGAAATTATTTAATTGTCAAATTGCAAAGGCATGTTACATATTAAATAATAGTATTTATACATTATTGTCATTCAAGTCAATTTAGATTGTTATTTGGAACTAGCTGTTTGTAAATGTTAGCTATATTTTTAGTACTAGTATACTTGGTCAATGCTACATTAAGCACTCAAAAAATAAAATTCAATGAGTTGGGTCCACTTCAGACGAAATGGTTGGCTAAGAAACCAGACATGAATTGACATAGATGAATGAAAGCCTTCAGTTTGACAAAAATGCCCTGCAAAGTACCATGTTGGCAAAAAAGAGGGGGGGGGGGGAATATATACATACATATATATATATATATATATATAACGTAGCCAAGTCTAGATACTCAATAAGGATGGTGAGACAAGGACATTTGACCCATAACCTAAAAATCTACTAATAAAAGAAACGGCCACATTTTAGGCCATGAAATGAAAGGACCAAAATCAGAAAACCGTTCAGTTATTAGTACTGAATGCATTAGCCTTTTCACATCTCAATTACATCAAGATGTAACTAAAAATCATTGAAAGAACTCTTATAAGAAGACCATACCATAATCGAATGCAATAACAGGCTTCAATTTTACCTCTTCTTCCTGAAAAACAATCAACAAATAAAAACTAAATAATTGGTAAAATTAAATGACTAAAACAAGATTGTAGTTAAGGGTTAAAAAAAACTTCACACTAAACTTGCAAAAGAAATACAACAATAGCAATAATACAAATGAACTTAGTAATATCATAAATAAGGGTGAAAAGTACCAACTCATCACTCATACCTTCACCCTCAGTTTCTTGGCTAGCTTAGATACATGACATTGAGAAAGCTCCCTACTTTGTTGATCCTAAACACAAGTAAAACTATAGAGGTAAAGAAATAAAATTTGTAGGCATAACTAAAGTGGACATCACTTAGAAATTTTTCATGTGATTAAGAAATTCTCACAATTAAATCAAGGTATAAAAGTGTCAAAGACCGCTGCATGAATAGACAAGCTCTTAAAGCAAGCACTAAAAAAAAAATAGTTTGTTTCTCAAATGTGTTTAATGTAAGACCCAATGAAGACATCCCTCATATTTAGCATTGCAAAAAAAAAAAAAAATTAAACTTGTATATGATAATTAAAAAAAATTAATAAAGCATATATATATACACACAAACCTAGTAAATTTCGATCCCCTACCAGCAGTTTTCCCATAATAAAAATAGTATGAACCGGCAGCCCTAGTCCAAACTCAGCTTCCTCCACATACTTCCAAAACTTCCATTCTCCACCATCAATTACCTCAAACCCCACTTGTTCCAATACCTATAAATATCCCAAAATTCACTACTATAAAATTCAAAGTAACTCACATTTTCTCTGCATTGTTAAAAAATCAAATACAACTAAATTTTACACACTTAAGGTTTAACTTCTCACTAAATACTAACCCAAATTCATTATTAGGAAAAAAAAAATACAAATGGCTTTAAATGGCTTTATTAGAATCGTAAACTCAAAATAAAAAAATTACATGGTTACAATCTGATTCGCATATGGTGAAAATATAACATTTCGAACATAGTTTCCAAATAAAATTAAAAAAAAAAAAATAGAAAAGGAAAAAGGGTATACCTTTGTGAGAGCAGAATGGAGATCGAAGTTGGTCAAATTGATTCCATTTCTATTAAAAATCAAAATTCCTGCTCACTTAATAAGATTGTCAAGCTCTTCTTAAGCATCAAGCTAATAGCCTTAAGTGACAAGCATCTATAGCTAAGCCAAACATATGATTATAGTCCAACCCAAAAAGACAATTCAATTTTCATTCCCAAGAAATTTGAAAGCAAGCACCAGAAGGTTTGTTGCACCATAACTTATACCCATTCTTTTGCAGTTTTAAGAAAAATTCCATTGGAAGTGTTATAATTTTATGAAGATAAAAAAGGGAGCAGGAGCTAGGATGCAAGAGAGAAGAAGAAAGCTCTAGTTAATAATTCTATGTACACCCTTGCTAAATCTTGTGTCCAAAGTTCTAGTTACTTAAATTTTAAGATTTTAAAATATATCAATTTTGACGAAATTATTGCTCAAAAGTCTTGCCTCCATGTAACAGATCAAAAAGATTTGCAAGCAGTTCCCACTCCCTAGATACAACTAACTCAACTATCTAACTATATATTTAGGAAATAAGAAAGTTTTGCAAGCCGTCCCCACTCTTTTTATTGCTTTGATTAATGAAATCAATAGTAAATAGCCCGGTAACATTAATATGATTGTTGATCTTGGTAATATATAATCAATACAAATATCAATTCCCATATTAACGATTTAAAAATGTGCTTTGACTAATCAAATCAACAAGAAATGGCCTAGTAAAGTTAGTAAGATTTGTTAATCTTGGCAATATATAATCAATACAAATATCAATTCCTATTAATGATTTAAAAACATTTAACAATGAATCGTTTAATAAGGAAATATATACAAGCAATTGATAGTTTTAGAATCTCACTAACATTTGAAAAAGTTTTCTAATTACTAAAAAACCAGAAATTTAACATCAAATATATATACAAATATTGCTACAAAATAGAAATGAGAGCTAGAGAGACTTACCTTGCTTTGGGTAAACTTTAATCAAAACCAAATCCAAAACTGAAACCCACACAATCAACCAATAGTTACACAAAAATATACACATAACCCAAACCAAACTTCAACCAAAATCAAAACCCACACAATCAACCAATAGTTACCCAAAAAAATACACATAACCCAAACCAAACTTCAACCAAAATCAAAACTAAAAAACCAGAAATTTAACAACAAATATATATACAAATATTGCTACAAAATAGAAATGAGAGCTAGAGAGACTTACCTTGCTTTGGGTAAACTTTAACCAAAACCAAATCCAAAACTAAAACCCATACAATCAACCAATAGTTACACAAAAATATACACATAACCCAAACCAAACTTCAACCAAAATCAAAACTAAAAAACTAGAAATTTAACAACAAATATATATACAAATATTGCTACGAAATATAAATGAGAGCTAGAGAGACTTACCTTGCTTTGGATAGGGTCTGTGGTTTTGGGTAGTATTTTTGTGCTTAAAATTTTGGAAAAGAAATGGTGGGTTTTGAGTAAAGAAGAAGAGAGGAGGAGGGGAAGTGGGTTAAGGAAGAGGGAGAGGGAGAAAAAATGTGGGTGAGAGGAAAACAGCTGAACTAAAGAAGTGGGAGACCAAAACTGAGAGACCAAAATGGTGGGAAGGTGAAAAAAATAAGTGGGAAGTCTGAAAATTTTTAAGTGGTACGAGGGACCTATCCCAGCGTTTTTGGAGACCTATCCTAGCACTTTTGGAAGCGCTGGAATAGGGTCCACCTATTCCAGCGCTTTCGAAAGCGCTGGAACAGGTCTATCCCCATAAAGGAATAAGTGATCCTATCCCGGCGCTTTTGAAAGCGCTGGAATAAGGTCCACCTATTCCAGCGCTTCCAAAAGCGCTGGGACAGGTCCCTCCATTCCCTCATGGAGAGAGGCCTATCCCAGCGCTTTTTGAAGCGCTGGAATAAGGTCCACCTATTCCAGCGCTTTCAAAAGCGCTGGGACAGGTCTCTCCATTCCCTTATGTAGAGAGGCCTATCCCAGCGCTTTTTAAAGCGTTGGAATAGGTTGATCCTATTCCAGCACTTTTAAAAGCGCTGGGATAGGTCTTTCCATTAGCATTTTCTTGATTAATAAAAATTATATTAATTAATAAAAATATTTTTTAATAAATTAATAAAATAAATTATATTAATCAATAAAAATATTTTTTAATAATTCAATTTAACAAAATTGAATTTAATAATTCAAACTAATTTAATATATTTTAATTTAATACTTCAAATTAATAAAATATAATTCCTCACTAAAAATTACTAAAATATAATGTGATAGCTAAAAAAAATTTGTAAGATGTGACTCGAGGACCAACAATATTAAAATATAACCATGAAACCTACTAAATAACCAAAATACCCCAAAAACCAAAAAAAATGACCAAAATATCCCAAAAACCCAAAAAAAGACCAAAATACCTCCCAAAAACCAAAATTTGACAAAAATACCCCCCAAAACCTTAAAATGACCAAAATACCCGCCAAAAACCAAAAAAAGACCAAAAATACCCTTAAAACCTTTAAAATGACTAAAATATCCCCGAAACCAAAAAATACCCAAAATAATCATGAAACCTACAAAATGACAAAAATACCCCTAAAACCTAAAAATGACCAAAATATCCCCGAAACCCAAAAAACGACCAGGGGTATTTTGGTCATTTTATGGACTTCAGGGGTATTTCGATCATTTTTTAGGTTTTGGGGGTATTCTGGTAATTTTTAGGTTTTGAGGGTATTTTGGTCATTTTTTGGACTTTAGGGATATTTTGGTCATTTTTTGGACTTTGGGGGTATTTTGGTCACTTTTTGGGTTTTGGAAGTATTTTGTTCGTTTTTTTGGTTTCAGGGAGTATTTTAGTCTTTTTTTTTATGTTTCGGGGGTATTTTATTTTTAGGTTTTAGAGGTATTTTGGTAATTTTTTGGGTTTCGGGGTTATTTTGTTTTTTTGTTTTTAGGGTATCTTGGTCATTTTTTATGTTTAAGGGGTATTTTGTTCATTTTAGTGGTTTTGGGGTATTTTAAAGTTGGTTGATTTGTAGAAATGATACTTGGATCATAATTAGGTACCCATTTAAAACGCAATAAACATTAATATTAATTGGGTTTAATTAGGTTAATACTCATTTCACCCAATTAATAATTGAGTGGGTTTGAGTCTCATTTAAGTAGGCGGGTTTGGGTGGGCAAATGGATTTAGGTTGATTTTGCCACCCCTAGTGTTATTCAAATAATCAAGGGGGTTTTCCACCTTTTATATGCATGGGGGGTGCTTTTGTCATTTTCTAGTTTTTAGGATTCATTTCAATGTTTTGGGGATATTTCGGTTATTTTTTATGTTTCGGGGGTGTATCAATCCTTTTCTGGGTGTCAGGCGTGTTTTGGACATTTTTTGTCTTTCTAGGGGCATTTTGGTCATTTATTTGACTTATAGGGGTATTTTGTTCTTATTTAAGTAATCGAGGGTATTTTGGCTAGTTTTAGACACAAGGGGTACTCTAGTCATTTTTAATGCCTTAGGGGGTGCTTAGGTCATTTTTGATGTTTTGGGGTTATTTTAGTAATTTATTAGGTTTCGGGGGTATATTATTCTTTTTCTAGGTATCGGGGTGTTTTTGCTCTTTTTCAATGTTTTGGGGGGTACTTTGGTCTTTTTTTAGGTTTAGGAAAGTATTGGTCATTTGATAATTAACAAATCCCTCCACAAGTATAAGTGTTTGTGGGATGTGAGGGGCAAGTGTCGGGGTTCAAATCTCCAGGAGGAAATTCCATACACATATACACTTAAATTAGGCTATAGTAGAAATTCTATCTTGTGTTAAAAAAAAAAAAAAATTTAAAAAAACCTATAGGTGACCTATTCCAGCGCTTTTGAAAGCGCTGGGACAGGTCCTTCCATTCCTTTAGGGAGAAAGACCTATCCCAGCGCTTTTGGAAGCGCTGGAATAGGTCAACCTATTCCAGCGCTTCAAAAAGCACTGGGATAGGTCTTTCTCCCTAAAGGAATGGAAGGACCTGTCCCAGCGCTTTCAAAAGCGCTGGAATAGGTTGACCCTATTCCAACGCTTCCAAAAGCGCTGGTATAGGTCTTTCTCCATAAGGGAATGAGGGACCTGTTCCTACGCTTTTGAAAGCGCTGGGATAGGTGACCCTATTCCAGCGCTTTCAAAAGCGCAGGAACAGGTCCCTCATTCCCTTATGGGGAAAGACCTATCCCAGCGCTTTTTGAAGCGCTGGAATAGGGTCGACCTTATTCCAGCGCTTTTAGAAGCGCTGGGATAGGTCTTTCTCCATAAGGGAACGTAGGGACTTGTCCCAGCGCTTTTGAAAGCGCTGGAATAGGGTCCACCTATCCCAGCGCTTTCAAAAGTGCAGGGACAGGTCCCTCATTCCCTTATGGGGAAAGACCTATCCCAGCGCTTTTTGAAGCGCTGGAATAGGGTCGACCTTATTCCAGCGCTTTTAGAAGCGCTGGGATATGTTTTTCCCCCTAAGGGAAATCAGTAACCTTATCCCAGCGTTTTTGAGCTTCCTATAACAGCGTTTTTGAAAAATGCCGCTATAGGCCTCCTATTGCAGCGCTTTATAAAGCGCTGGTTTTGAGCCGCCGTAATAGGATTTCCTATACCAGCGTTTTCAAAAAGCGCTGGTACAGACTTATCTATTACGGCGGTTTGTAAAAACGCTGGGAAAAAAACGCTGGGACAGAACGATTTTTTTGTAGTGAAGTTCTGGTTAAAATGGGTTTCAATGAGAGATGGGTACAACTGATGATGCTTTGCATTACTACTGCATCTTACTCTATTTTGATCAATGGGGAGCCCCATGGAGAGATCTCACCCACAAGGGGACTTCGACAAGGCGATCCCCTCTCCCCCTATCTTTTTCTCATGTGTATGGAGGGGCTACATGGTTTGATACGGAAGGCAGCCACCAACGATGACATTCGAGTAGTGTCTATTTGCCAAAATGGACCCAAAATAACTCGTCTCCTCTTTGCTGATGATAGCTTGATTTTTTGTCGAGCTAGAGAGAGTGAATGCTAAAGTTTGTTACATGTATTGGCCACATACGAAAGTGCATCGGGGCAGCAAATTAATAGAGCCAAGACTACACTTTTCTTTAGTAAGTCTACACCTGGCGACATGCAAAATCTGATCAAGGACATGCTTGGAGTTACAGTGATACAATATTATGAGAAGTATCTGGGCCTCCCCTCTCTTGTTGGCAAAAATAAAAAGGAGAGTTTTACTCACATCAAGCAACAAATATGGAAGAAATTACAAGGGTGGGAAGCTAAGCTTTTATCTCAAGCGGGTCGAGAAGTTTTGATCAAGGTCGTTGCACAAGCCTTACCCACCTATACTATGAGTTGCTTTAAGCTTCCTATTACTCTATGTCATGAAATAGAAGCCTTGATTTGTAGATTTTTTTGGGGTCAAAGGGGTGATCGTAGAAAAATTCATTGGGTCAAGTGACAAGACTTATGTAAACCAAAAACTCAGGGTGGTATGGGGTTTAAAGATCTCGCCTTGTACAATGACGCACTGTTGGCAAAACAAACTTGGAGGTTGTTACATGACACTCAATCCCTTTTTCATGAAGTGTTCAAAGCCAAGTTCCTCCCAAATTCCACAGTTTTGGAAGCAAAATGTCCATCAAGTGCATCCCATGCTTGGAAGAGCATAATCAAAGGAAGGGATGGGATAAAACGAGGTGGTTTATATCGCATTGGATCTGGATATTCGGTGCAAGTGTGGGGTGATAACTGGCTGCCTAAATCTGGATGTCTGAAAGTCATCTCACCAATGGCAGAGGGTTGTGCGACAACTAGGGTAAGAGACCTGATTGATCAAGAGAACAGAACATGGAAAGAGGACTTAATTGATAGAGTCTTCTATGACTCTGAAGCCTCAACTATCAAAAACATCCCATTATGCCGATCCTTACAAGATGATATTATGATCTGGCCTTTTAATCCAGACGGTTTATAGTCGGTCAAGTTGGGTTATAGATTCTTGCAAGACTCATGCCTAGCCCGTCAACCAAGCTCTTCAACGTCAAACCCCCTACAACAACTATGGAAGAAGCTCTGGAGTCTTGATGTTCCGAATAAGGTGAAACACTTGATATGGCGGGCTTGTAAGGACTCACTCCCCACCAAGACAAATCTGATCCGACGTAAAATCGTTTCCGACAGCCTTTGTGAGATATGTAAGCAGCATGAAGAGGACACACTTCATGCTTTATATCACTCCCCCGAATTACAGAGCTTATAGATGACGACTCCGTCCTGGAACCAGGATACCCTCAAGCAAAGTACATGCTTCACTGACTTTATTGTTTCTGTTTTTGCAGGTCTAAAGGAACCCGAGCTTCTCATGGTGGTGTTATGGAACTTGTGGAAGCATAGGAATAACCCTCCGCTTAGGCAAGCCTACAATACCACTGAATAAGGTGCTGGAGCACTCTCGGGAGCAACAGATTGAGTCCCACTCCAGCCCCTTAAAAATAACAATATCGAGGATCAAGCAACCAGCTAGGTGGACACCGCCTCTGGATTATTGGTACAAACTTAATTTTAATGGTGCCACATTTGCAGACAAGGACACAGCAGGTATTGGGATCGTGGTGCGCAATAGTGACAGCCTCGTCATGGCATCCCTGGCACAACAAGTCCCACTGCCACCTTCAGTTATAGAGGTCAAGACCCTAGCAGCAAAGACGGGCTCTAGAGTTTGCTTTGGAGTTGGGTTTTGAGCAGATCATTCTTGAAGGAGATTCTAAGTCACTGGATAAAGCTTTGAAGACTGAGTGCAGTAACTATACACCGTACGGACACCTAGTGCAAGATATACTTTTCCTCAGTACACTCTTGTCTGATTTTAAAATATCCCTTGTACGTAGACAGGGTAATAATTTAGTGCACTCTTTAGCAAGAAAGTCACAATATTTATCACATATGTCAGTCTGGATGGAAGAAGTACCACCAGACCTTTTATTTGTATTACAGGCTGATTTCACTAGCCTTCATTAATAATACAATGGCCTCTTTCTCAAAAATAAAAAAATAAATGAGTCATGTTAAGGTTTGGAGGTTTTCACACACAATTATTAAATGAATCAAGTTAGGGTTGACTTATTAAGTCGAATACCTCTATCTCAACATGACACAAATACGAAATAACCATAGTTTTGGGAAAAAATAATCCATTATCACAGAAATATTAGTCTCTTTTCTTGTTTTCCTCATGGGCCATGAAATTAGCTTCTAAGTTCTAATTCATCCCCTTAAAGTTTTAATTTTATAATTCGTCACATGGCCAAGATATTAGCCGTTTATTGACTAGGCTTAAAAGATTGAGAAATCACTATCGGACCTAAATATGAGTAATGGTATTTAAGATCTCCCAGTTTCCCCAAGTTTCATGACCCAAAGAAAAAGATTTTCCTTCGTTTTCTTACTTTTTTCTTTTTGGCCCAATTGGAATTAAACGAAAACTCCTTTGCCAGAATATTTGAAGGCCGAACCAAATGGCCCAAAGTTCTGTCCATATACTATGAGGGTTGCACATTCAACACTCAACATTGGACATGTGTGATAAAGATAATTTGTTGCTCACTTGGCAGTGTGGTTGCAACTATTACAATTTTAACATCTTATGAGTCTATATTTACCAAAGCAACAATTTATGTAAATTTCTCTCGGTAGTTATATAATTAATAAAAAAACCTTTCTATTCCTAAATGGAATTCCAACTTTGAAAAAAATCACAAGTGTGAAAGAAAGAAAAAAAAACCATGATCAAATGAATGGCTTTTTATTTTTCAAATTGGTCTCAAATACTTATAAACATGCATAAATATGTGCACCATATACATAAATTTGTGTTTTCTCTCAAGTCAAATCTTGACTCCATCACTAATTCATTGGCTATAGGTAATACTAAGGTAAAAGAAAATCCTAATATCTATGTACCTTGTGAATTTCTTAGAATGCCTCTTGAATTAGTGAGTCTAGGTGTTCCTTTATAACTTCCATGAGGGTTTTAAATTAACAACGGGGTGATTATTCTTTGCTTTTTTTGTTTTTTATGGTGGTAAATGAGGGTGAGAATTCGCATATTTGGTGCCCATGCTATGCAACTGTGTATACCAGGTTTAGGGTAGTGTTACTTGTGTTACTCCAGTAATAAAATTCCAAAGCATTATTTAAACTGATTGATCTGGTTTTCTCTATTTGAATTTTTTTTGCTCAATGTAGTTATATACTATATAATATGGACTCATATATATATATATATATATATGAGTGACATAAGTAATTAAGTCAAAAGTGCCTGTGTTTTAACCTTTTTTTTTTTTTTTTTTTTTTAATGATTCAGTGGTTGGAGGATTTGAATCTTGATTCTTCTAGTTACATATGTGTGTGTATTAAGGTTAATAAACACACATTTACATGGTATCTGTTTTCAAGTCCATGTAAACTCAAAACAACTTCCAACTACCATTCTACTGCAGTCCACCACTGCCAACTACTATTCTATCACATTCAATGATCACTGCTTGACACCAATCGACTGTGGTCAACGACCTTAAGCACTAATTCTGGGTAATAAAGCAAATTTTTTATAAAAAAAAAAAGAAAAAGAAAAAAGAAAATAATATCTCAGCATTTGGTAAGACTACTCCACTTTCAATTTATGAGACATTTTAAAAATTTCATGAACTGATAGTATGGCAAATTAAACATAGAACCTCTAGATTTATATCATATCCTAGACCAATATTCGAATATGCCCATGGGACCAGCAAATACCCAAACTTATCAGTGTGTATTGAGAAACAGTGCTAAGGGATCTTGTCTTATAGGAATCAGAATGACAAAAGTCTGGTTCAGCTCTATTAACATCATGCCCTCACTTAAAAAGTCCTTCGCCGACTTGACTTTCTCCACAAACCAGTAATGCCTTAAAACTAATTCTAAGGGTGAGTCAATTGCACACAGAATATCTGCAATGAGAAATAGTGCTGCCACAGTTGCTAAAGACTAAGAAGACGTTTGTTATAGAATATCCTTTCTTTCTTTAGCCAAAAGACGTTTGGTTAGTTATTGGTACTTCTAGCAGCATCATGAAATTGCACAACATGATTGTGAAAAGAAGCAATTCAAAGGAAATGCAGTTGTAAACAGTAATGGAGTGGCCGACATATTCTAGTCTCAATTTTTGTTGTCATCTCCTTTTTATTGTTAGAGGGATTGTCATAATAATCAAGGATCTGGATAAGGTGGATTAACTTTTTAACTTTCTAAATTTTTTTTTTTTAACTTTTATTTCCATTAAACTAAATTAAGGTAGGTTTGGGCTAACAGGTTCAAGATATTTCAAAACTGATCAATTTAGTCCTGAGAGAGGAGAGAAAAATGACTGACGGGCCTAACAATGTTCACTGTTTAAGGGCTAACTTTTTATTGCCATGCCAGGGGGTTAAGTCTTAAGCTTAAAATCAATGTATTGGTGCTTTGGACACATGTCCATATTGTATTGGGTCCAATGCATAATGCATTTTGTGTTGGGTTTTGTGAAGGCCAGCTATATTTGATTTGGCTGACGACCCGAATAATGTTGCGTGGTTTTTAATGAGAGATTTTTTGAGGTTTAGTCCATGGAGCGGAGGTTTAGGCCGGGAAAAATTTTTGGCCTGTTTTGTAGCCCATTATGAATTTAGAAAACGTTGCTTTTGTTATTAAAGTTTGTGGTTGTCGTTTTTGAGAGTGAGAAAAACTGTACTGCCGCACTTTGTATTTTTCCTAGATAATAGTGAAATCCTTGCAACTCCATAGGCAAATTGCAGAACCACGTAAATACTGTCTAGTCCGTGTGATTATTTTTTTTTTGGCGTGCGTTCTCTTTATTTTTTGTTTTTCATAGGTTTGAGAATTTCGGGTTAATTCCCTTCACTTTGAATACGTGTCCATATCCTATCAAGTTCAATACACTGGACCTAAACAGCATCCTATCAAAGGAGGGGTCCTCTTCTTGTCTCTCAAAAGGGCTGGTACGTTTTAGTTTTAGTGTTTTACTACTGAATGTGATGTTAATTCCAGACATCACCGCAAGATTCCTATCTCGGTATCGTGTGTTATACACCGCAAAGCCAAATTTGCTTTGATCACCTAAGCAAATATGGTATCAAAATTTATGGCAGCCAAACAAACAGGCAACAAAGTACATGGTGATTTGTTTATAAAAAGAAAAAGAAAAAGAAAAAAGAGAAGTCCATGGCAACTTGCAATTAGTTGATGGTCAGGTTGGTGTGAAGCTTAAAGCCAAAACTGGTCCAGTGATCCTAGACAGATCAGCTTCGTATAGTCTCGTGTCCTACCATCATCATAATACAATTAAATCGTGTCTCCTTAGTGGAAGCTGATATAACAAGGGGTTGCCATCAAAAGTGATAGTTAATTTAAATGGTTAGCTACTAATCATGAAGTTAACAATTCAAGTTAATATATTTGAGAATATTTTTTTTATAAAATTATTTTATTTTATAAATTAAAAGTCTTATTTTGTGGTTGAATTATAAATTTGTTGTCAACGTATAGTTAGGATTGTAAATAAAACAGCAATTCATGAATAATTTTGACTCTGTTTGGAAAACAAAATGTTTATATTTATTTATTTTTGTAAATGAGCCATGCTTAATCATAAGTTTCAACTCAACTATTAAATATTTTAAATTCAAACAGAAATTATACATTCATATTCAAATTAAAATTAAATAAATTAATTTTGAACTTTTCCTAACCTTCTTGTAATTAAAATCCAAAAAAAGGAACATATTGTATAGTGTATACGATGTCTACTTGACCGGAAGATGACAATGTTGAAGATCAGACCAGGTGTGGCTTTCAATATGCTTTTTTTTTTTTTTTTATGGCTTTTTGATACATCAATTGAGATCACAAAATGAAAAGGATCCAGCTCTATCTGTTACACGTGATATATATATATATATATATATATATATATATATATTTTTTTTTTTTTTTGTTGGGTGAGTCTGTTACACTTACACATGAATAGTGAGAGTTGGAGTCTGCGCCACGATCGTGACTGACCAGATAATGTTGGGTGGAAGATTTGTATAGAAATCGCAACGATTTGATTTGGAAAACCTTTTTTTTTTCTTTTTCTTTATCAAGAACCAGATTTGATTTGGAAAGTAAACAGGTTCTTATAAACCAAAATTCTTAAGATATTTTATATAAATTTTTAGAATTTTATCTTAAACTCATTTATTTTTATTTATAAAATATAAACATATTCTGATATTCCAATTTCGTTTATTTATCTAATTATAAGTTTTTCTCAAAAAAAAAAAAAAAAAATCTAATTATAAGTTGCTCACTGAACATCGGTAATGCTATTTAATTAAATTTTAGAATTAGTATGAACTTTTAGAAACAAAATGTTAAGTACATTTTTTATATAATGAAACACTATAGTCTATAGGTACTCCAATTTTTTAAGGTTAATCTTTTATGGTTAATCTTCTTATTTTAAAATGCAAGTGGTTTTATTATATTGCTCTCAGTTTCTATAATTAAAGAGGTGAGGGGTAGTGATTGGTGAGTGCACTGAGTGGTCACCCTTCATAAGCCAAAAAGGAAATGAATCATTGAGACGTTGAAACGTGTAAGTTGCATCACAAAGATCGCAAATCCACCTAATTAGTGAATATATAATTCAATGTCAAAATAGTACTCTTTTTTTTTTTTTTTTTTTTTTTTTTTTTTTTTTTTTTTTTTTGGTGGGAGTGGGGGGCTCCTAAGGTTAAAGTCGAAGTAAGGATCTGTTTAAATACTGTTTATTGTTGAAAACAGAAAAAATTGTTAGCAAAATAATTTCTAAATGTGTGAATAGTGTCGTGAGATTCAGTTTTAACTTAACATTTGCATTTTTCTGTTCTTGCGGATCTCATGAACAGTACACGGGACCCACAGAAAAATGTCAAACGCTCCAATTTTCATTTTTCAGTGCAATCCAAACTCAACCTAAGTCTCCATACTTGGACGTTTGATACGAACAGGTTTTTTTGATAAGTAGATTTATTGATCTAACCTGTTTTTTTCTTTTTTGGAGATCTAACCTGATGTTAGTAGTATGAATTTGGGATTTAAAAAAAAAAAAAAAAGGGTTTAGGGTCAAATTTTAAATTTGATAGGATTTAAGGTTTCCACCTTAAGTACTTATTTGCTAATTAAATCTGACTCAATTTTGTATTTAAATTACTAAATCATCGCTAAAACACCATGTGATGTACACAACTACATATGGTTTCTGTCGAGCTATTCATAATCTGTAACATATTATTATCAACTTAAAAAAAAAAAAGTGCATATTATGCAATTAAATATGTAAAAAACTTTTTTTATTTTTGTTTTAAGCAATGACATTCAGAGGGTGGATTCCCCGTTTCCTTGCGTCCAAGTTTTGGTTTTGCGTTTTCTTTATTTTATTTTATTTTTTTTCTTTTCTTTTGCCTGCATATGTTGACTTTGGTGGACAAAAATTACTGTTTTGCATTGTAGCAACACTGTTCACGTATTAAAAAATATTAAAAATGGGTTCCACGGTACTTTTCACACATTTAAAAATTATTTTGCTACAGTGTTTTCAGTTTTCAGTTTCAGTAACAATAAACTCAATCCAAACGGACCCTCAATACTGGCAACATAATACTCTTTTTTGTTTTCTTTACAATGAACATTGTGGGGGCGTAGTTCAAAACTTTGTGTTGGTTTGGGATAGGCTAAAATTTTTAGTTCA
Organism: Quercus robur; assembly: GCF_932294415.1. Classification (NCBI taxonomy): domain Eukaryota; kingdom Viridiplantae; phylum Streptophyta; class Magnoliopsida; order Fagales; family Fagaceae; genus Quercus; species Quercus robur. The sequence continues at coordinate 12,889,997 of NC_065535.1, read as the reverse complement.
TTTGCAATTTTAGTTTTTTTTTTTTTGTTACTATTTATAAGTTTCATTGCATTATTTAACTTATTTTTCAACTTTTTTTTATATTAAAAAAAATTCAATTTCAATTAAATAAATGATTCCAAATGACTCTTCAAATCAAATCGGAGCTGTCCGCTACATGACTGCTTACATTCCAGTGTACTTTTTGAAGCTCAACTTTCCAAATTAGATTCAAATCAAATAATTTAGAAAGTTTAGTTAAACTGTTAAAGGAAGAATAATATCCCAATTCCCAACTTGCTTTTTCTTGCTTATATTATACTCTTTGCAAGGGCTGGCATAGTCTACCTCTTCCAAATAAGACGATAAACCCAATAAAATGAACAATAAAACTAACAAATTTAACCCTTCTTCCCTCGGAGACAGGAGGATAATACACTGCTATCAATATGTCGGTAGTCGGTAGACTTGTCACATGGCACATGGCTGATGGCAAATCCTTTATAAACCAGACAAAAGAACGGAAACAAAGGAAAAGGAAAGCAGCCTATTGGAGAGCGCAACAACCAAAAGTTCCAACACTTATCAAAATCCATAAAGCCAAAATACAAAACCAATCATTTTCTTTCCTTTTCTTCTGTATCTTTTTTTTTTTTCCTATCTCCTCACCAACGGGATTTATTTTCTTCTTTCTTTTTACCTTTTTTATTTTTATCATTTTATATATTTGCTCTCAAACTTTTCATAATTTTTTTTTTAATTTAAAAAAAATATATCTTAATCTTTGGCTAGACTAGACCATATACTCTACGTCCATAAGACATCTTAGAAATTCATAGTAGAGTGGATAGAAGTTGAGACATTTGGATTTATAGCACGCCATTTAAGTCTATTAAATTTATCAGTTTTTTAGAAGAAAACCTGAAATATTATTAAAAAGAAAAATCAATCATGATTGGCTAAGAGCATCTCCAGCAGATTAGGCAAATTTTTGTACTGTTTGGAGAATGAACAGTGACTTTTACCTTTTAGTTACCTACTTTTTTAAATGCACTTTCCAACAGATTTTCTATCTCATTTAAATATTATTTCTTCATTTATTATTTAGTCTTTTTTTAACAATTACATATCTTCCAACATTTTTTTATTCAATACCTAATTATTATAATAGAAAAAAAAACATTTGAATAATGAACAGTAGCCCATCAGACTTGATGAGCTACTGTTCATGAGCTAAAAAAAATTCCGAGTATAGAGAGTCCATTGGAGACCTATTTTGTGGGTTTACTCTCTATAGTAAAGAGGATTTTGTGTTTAACTCTCCTATTGGAGATGCTCTAAAAGTATATTATTGAGATGTGGAGGAATATCTTTTATTCGCAGTCCACACAAATAAACTGCTAATATGTTTTGCATGTCTAATAATGTTGTAGGCCACAAAATTACCTTCTGAATGTTCTTGAGTACAACTTTTTCTTACTTTTTTTTTAATTGAAACTGTTCATAATTACTAATATCATGTATTGATTAAACACATATTATAAAAAGTTAAGAGAAGCCCATATAAAGGTGATATTTCACGCATCATACTTCTATCACCTAAGACAAAATGTCAATTTGTGGGTTGTAGTTAGCTCAACTAATTACTAGTGAAGTCTCTGACAGTTATATAAGAGATCTAGGGTTTAATCTCTACCTACACAAAAAAACTGATTGGTATCTTGGTATGATGATAAAAGCAGACATTACAAGTTGAAATTCAAAAAAAAAAGAAAAAAGAAAAGAAGCCAAAATGTCAAAAAAAGGAATTGTATGAAGTATAATATAAAAATAAAAATGATTTTTTTATGAAAGAAAAAAAAAAACTTATTAATATCTTGAAATAACAAAAAAAATTATCATTATAAATGGAGTGAAGACAATATATTAAAAAAATATATATTTTATTTTTTAATTTAGGGTTATGTTAACGGATATCTTTAGGGTAATTGTTAATAAATTATAATAGGAAAATTTTGACACCATTTTTATAAAAAATATAAAAAACTATCAATAATATTTATTATTTTATCATTCTCTCAATAATTTTTTTTAAAAAACATTCCCTTTAATTATTTATTAAAAAAAAATTATATCCTAGTCTTTAACGGTAAAGCTTATAGCTGGAGTGGGCACAGTAAAATAAATGAGACTATATCCTAGTCTTTAACGGTATAGCTTATATAGCTGGAGTGGGCACAGTGTAAAATAAATGAGACTATATCCTAGTCTTTAACGGTATAGCTTATATAGCTGGAGTGGCCACCGTAAATTAAATGAGACTGGACTTTTCATTGACGAGTCACACACGCACGGGCCACGGTTCAGCCACTTAAAAACGTTACCGACAGAACGCAACCATCACGCTATGCTTTGCTTTGCTGCAAAAATTTCCTTTTAGAAAGTCGTTGTAGTGTGAGTGAATCCAACGGTCGTTGAACGCTATAAAGATTTGGCCACAAGAATAAATGCTCTCTCTCCATTATTATTATTGCAGTTTCTGATAAGATTTTACTAGATACGCTTAAATTTTTTTTCCAACTACACACACTTGTTTTTTTTACTTTTTCCTTCTCTTTTTGCACCCGACTCCACAATGTGATTTGAACAAAGGATAAGACAGATATTTTTAGTCATTCTTCAGTTTTCTTTTTAATGCCATCTGGGTTTTGTTTTTAGTGTTGTGATATACATATAGCTTTAGTAAACAGAGCAGAGTCTCTTTTTACTCTCTTTTTTTGGGTTCTTTTTTGTTGTATCTTGTTCAAGTCTGGGAAAGAGTGAATTGGTCAGATTTGGGGTGGTGTGAGAGTGGGATTGAGATGGGTATTTTGAGTACCATATTGGGTGTTTGGGGTTTTGGAGTGGGAACTTCAATTGGGCTTGTGATTGGTTACTACATGTTCATCTACTTCCAGCCCTCTGATGTCAAGGTCAGTCCCTCTCTCTCTCTCTTGTTATATCTTGTAATTTGATTTTGATTTCAAATTTTGGCTTTCCATTGGTTATTTTTGGTTCTGTTTGTCTGAATTGTCTTCTTTGTATATTTCCATGTTTGAATTACAATGAATGTTTTGCAGATTTGGTTGAGAAAAGTTTGTGTAGTTTTGGTCCATGATAGTGTCATTTACCCAAAAAAATTTGAGTAAATAAGTCATAAACAAGAAGAATATGGGGTGGTGCCAATGAGTTCTAGCTCATTTGGCACTTCTTTTTCCAACAATTATAGGATAATTGTTTTTTTGAAAAAACAAGAATATGCTGCGGCTACTTTTGTAAGATAGTGGTGTGCTTGCTTAAGTATGCTTGTGTACCTTGTCAATAGTTTTTTTGAAAAACCAAGAATTTGCTGTGGCTACTTTTGTAAGATAGTGGTGCGCTTGCTTTACAAATTAGTACCTATTGACTATTCAGGAACTGAATAATCTTAATCTGGTCGGGAAGACTGCAGTGTATGCATATTCATGTTACATTTCAACGTGTTGTGTTTTACAATAGTTTGGAGTACTGTATAATTCAAATTGAACATCCTTAGATTCTCTCACGGTATATAATGTATCAAATTCAGTTTATCTTAATGAGGATCTAGCTTCGTAGTTTTAGTTGCTATGACAAATTTTAGTATAAATAATTTTGTACTCTCTTTTTCACACAATGGAAATGTTACTCACTAAACACGATAGTCAGAAAGAAAAAGCAAGGGGAATTTGATTTGTTAGCCTGTTAAACCTACTTAAGTTGATGGAAAATTTTCATTTGTCGTGCGCATTCAGGATCTTGTGATTCGTCCTTTGGTTGAGCGAGACACAAAAGGCTTGCAGAGTTTGCTTCCAGAGATTCCCCAGTGGGTTAAAAATCCAGACTATGATCGTGTATGTTATTCTTTAGTACCCTCTTTTCATTCAGTTCTTTATTTTGGCTGGCTAAGTGCAATATGCAGCTTTGAATTACCTTTTCTTGTGGGTGAAGGTTGATTGGCTTAACAGATTTATCGAAAAGATGTGGCCTTGTCTGGACAAGGTATGCATACCTCTAATGATTTAAATTTATTCCTCTTTTGATATATTATTTTGGCTAATTTTTCCTTTTTGCATTGACTATTGATGATTCAACATTTCTAGGCAATATGCAAGACTGCGAGAAGTATAGCAAAGCCTATTATTGCTGAGCAAATTCCAAAATACAAAATTGACTCTGTTGAATTTGAGACACTGACCTTGGGCTCCCTACCACCGAGCTTTTCAGGTTGAACTGCTCTCTCTCTCTCTGTCTCATACACGCACATGCACAAATGACTCACAGATTTTGTACAATATATGTAATATAATCTGAGGACTATCGTTTCCTTGATTCTATAGTATGTTTTCGGACATTTTTTTTTATTTTTTTTATCAAGTTAGGTACGATATGAAAATCATACTGGGTTGGGGAATGTGAAAGTATTGAACTACTGTATAATAGGTTCTCATGTAAACCACTCAGTTTCATGTATACTTATGTTTCTTAATTGGACTTCTGAGTTTTGTTACTTTACCCCCCACCCCCTATAGGTCTGATACTTTAAACAAACCTATGTCTGGGTTGTACCGTGTACAGTTATTAGTATCATTATTCTTGTCTTTGTTGTAGTGAACCTTCTTATTCTCCCCCCACCCCCCTTCTTATTATACGTGCTTATAGATAGAATTCTCATCCTTGGTTCTGTTGTATGCCAGGAATGAAAGTTTATACCACTGAGGATAAGGAATTGATAATGGAACCAGTGGTCAAGTGGGCAGGGAATCCTAACATCACTATTGCGGCTAAGGCATTTGGGTTGAAAGCCACAGTTCAGGTATTTGGTTGAACAACTGTTGGTGCAGAGAAAGAAACTATTATTTGTCAAAGTTCGCTACATGGTCTCTCTCTCTCCACACACACATATGATAAGATTGTTTCTGAACTCATGTTTCCTAATAGATTTCTGATTTCTTGAGAATGTTTTAGGTTGTTGATCTGCAAGTGTTTGCTTGTCCCCGTATCACCCTGAAGCCTTTGGTTCCAACCTTTCCGTGTTTTGCCAAAATATATGTGTCTCTCATGGAGAAGGTGTGTGGTAATTTTTTAATATCTCAATGATAGTTTTGCAGAAAAATTGTCTTTGTTGCTACATAGGCTTCACTTTGGCTGGTGCCTACACTTCAGTGCTGATTATGTTCAAATCCTCATGAGAAGATTTCTGGCTTAGAAAATTTTTATATCTCCTTTCTTTGTTTCAAAAACTCAAATTTTCTTTATTCTTTATTTGGGGCAGAATCCCCAGTCAATATGCAGTTAGACCTAGTTCGGATTGAGGGGGAAGTAGGGGGAGTAGAGGGGAATTGGTTGGAAATTAGGTTAATTTCGGACCAACTCTACTCTCCTCTACTCCCCCCTCCTTCCCCCTCAATCCAACCGACCATTAAAGTAACTATAATACACTCTGTCTGTCTCCCTTTCCTTTTACTCTTTTTTTATTTTTTATTTTATTTTATTATCTTATTATTTATATACATATACTTTTTTTTACTTTGGTCATTTTTTTCTGATTTCTTCAGCCACATGTTGACTTTGGACTAAAACTGCTTGGAGCTGATGCTATGGCCATTCCTGGCCTTTATAGGTTTGTCCAGGTAACACTAATTAAGAGCAGAATGAAATGACTGAATTTTCAAGGAACATCTAATTGTGTTTGCTCCACTATACTTAGTTATATTTTGGTATTATCCTGTTTCATTCCTGAATATACCTTTTACTTCCAGGAGCTTATTAAAGATCAAGTTGCAAAAATGTATCTATGGCCCAAAGCCCTAGAAGTACCAATATTGGATCCAACAAAGTAAGTCTGTCATTCTATTCTACCTATCTTTAAGTAATAGTGCCATGCCTTGAACTAAGTCTGTTGTTCAAGTAATAATGTCAAGCGTTTTGTTAGGACTTGCTAATGTTACTTAATTTTGGCAGAGCCATGATAAGACCTGTCGGGATTCTCAACGTGAAGATCCTAAGGGCCATGAAGCTTAAAAGGAAAGATCTACTGGGGTCATCAGATCCTTATGTGAAATTCAAGCTCACTGAGGACAAGCTTCCTTCGAAGAAAACAACCGTCAAACATAACCACTTGAACCCTGAATGGAATGAGGAATTTCATGTGGCTGTTAAGGACCCAGAATCTCAAGCCTTAGAGCTAATGGTTTATGATTGGGAACAGGTATTTTTCTTTGGGTTTGCGTTTGGTCAAATCCCCGAATTCAAGGTCACCCTCACCTGTAGAAACTCCCTACTTGGATATGCAGAAAATTATGCATTCATTATTCTCTAGGCCCCATCTTTGTTGACAACTTCTGGTTTTCACTTACCACCATCAGCATAATAAAACTAGGAAACCAGCCCTTGGTTGACTTATATAGGTCTCCATGTTACCCAACTCATGACCGTTAGTTGTATTTCTTATATTTTTCAATGTGTTCAAATTGTGCTTCTTTCTACATAGATTGGAAAGCACGACAAGATGGGTATGAATGTCATTCCACTGAAAGAGCTTACACCGGAGGAGCCTAAAGTTATGACTCTTGATCTTCTAAAAAACATGGACCCAAATGATGTTCAAAATGAAAAGTCTCGTGGGCAGATTGTTGTGGAAGTGTTGTATAAACCTTTTAAGGAAGATGAAATACCAGTTGATGTTCAAGATTCAAATGAGCTGCAAAAGGCTCCTGAAGGAACACCTGCTGGTGGAGGTTTGCTTGTGGTTATCATTCATGAAGCTCAGGATGTGGAAGGAAAGCACCATACGAACCCATATGTCCGGTTACTTTTCAGGGGGGAGGAGAAAAAAACCAAGGTATATTGTTGTTGTTATTAGTTTGATTATTACTATTCTTTTTGTTTTTATTGTTTTTGGACATAGGTGGGGTGGTATGTTCTTACTTTTTGAGCTTGTCTGAGCATAGTACCAAAAAGAAAGCATAGGTTGTTTTTGTATAGATAGATCGCCATCTCTTTGAAGCAGCTCTATCTTAAACTCAACCCCCACACGCACACTCCCCCCCACCCCAAAAAAAAAAAAAAAAAAACTGAATCATTTTTGTGAATACTTTTATGTGAAAAAATATCTGTTGATGCTGTTCAGTGGATGATTTAAAATTTTTTATGTGGATATCAGTCCACTATGATGTCATCTGGGAAGATCAGACTGTGCAATCGGTCTTCATATAAGATTTCTATGGAATGTTAATTAGGTAGCAGGAGCTCTCATTGTCTGGTAGCCTGTTCAAAGCAATGAGGTTATCTCTTTTTAAGATATGGCATCCTGTTCATTTGCTATGGGTTGCCTCCAGACAAGTCTGAAAGTGCCTAGCTGCCTTTGTTTTTATATTTAGTCCTTACACAAGTCCTTTCCTAGCATTTTCATGTGTTTGGTCTTTTTTTTTTTTAATACGTCCCAATAGCTATTGACAACTGCACGTTATTGACACAGCATGTGAAGAAAAATAGAGATCCTAGATGGGAAGAGGAGTTCCAGTTTATGTTGGAGGAACCACCCACCAATGACAGGCTTCATTTGGAAGTAGTTAGTGCCTCCTCGAGGATGGGCATCCTGCATCCCAAGGTACACATTGTATCCATTCTACATCATCTTAGTACCAGTTTTAAGATGGCAAGTAAAGTCTGCTTTCTTGTGGGTACAGTACATAAATTGAAATAATGTTGTTTATAGCACCAAAATGAGTTTTTGCATTTTCCTTGCCAAGCAAATATGAGCTATTTTTAGAAAATTATAATGTTAGTGATTTTGATTATAACAAGTGCAAGAAATTTGCTCACAGAAATATTGAGTGGAAAATAATAATAAAACGAAATGAAAAAATAGAATTTTCCTTGGAATAATGATTAGTGAAGAATAAGTTCACTCATAATTGCAATTTTTGTAGTTCAGGTTTTTTTTTCTTCTTATATTTGTGTTCTTTCCTTTCCCATCAGGAAACTCTGGGTTATGTGGATATTAATCTATCTGATGTTGTTAGCAACAAAAGAATTAATGAGAAGTACAATCTCATTGACTCAAAGAACGGACGGATTCAAATTGAGCTGCAATGGAGAACTTCATCTTGATGGTAGTGCTCTGTGACCAGGGTAGCAATTCCATGGGGAAAACATCCTTGTTTTCTTAGTTTCAAACGAAGTGTTTGTTCTTATATGCACAGTAAGGTTGATATATGCTTCAAACTGACTTTGTATATAACCTGAAGAACTAGAAACAATAAATACTTGCTTCAAGATTGCCAAGACCTACTCTGTTTTTACTACTAGTATAATAGCTGATTCAGTGTTGGGTCAGCTGTGACTAGTTTGATAGCTGATTCAATGTTTGGATTTTGTTCAATTTTGAGAACAAAGATATAAAAACCACAATGATGCTAATCTGAATTCTCCATCTCCTGTTTTCATGAACTAGTCTTGGACGTGCTTATTTATTTAAACAGAAATAGGCCAAAAGATATTGTTAAGCCCTAAAGTTTACTGGCTTAAATTAGCAATTTTAGTTGATACAAGGCCAATTTTTAATGAAGTGGTCTATCTGTAATACATAATGGCTTTATTGAACCCAAACCCAAAGTTGAGCTAGAATTTGACATCCCTCAATTTGAGCCCTAAGCAACTAGGGTCTGAAATCTCTAGCAGAACGTTCATACAAGGGCTAAATATATTCATTGCCTCAAGCTGCATCAGAAACTTAAACAAGTGATATAAACTTGGCATTAATATTTTTCTAGCAGAGACATCTTGTACATACTGCCATGAACGATCATACAATAGTTGCAAATCCATGAAAGAATTAGCAACTATTGGGTACTCATCTGTGGCATCTTTAAGGAGCATAAGCTTCAATAGCAGCACACTGTCGGTATTCATTCTTGCATAGGACAAGTCAAGATCATATATCTGTAACTCTTTTGCTTGACTGATAAACAAGCAGTTCATTGCATTGTACACGAGGCTATCGAATAACGTATTGTTCCAACAATTAGATGGCAGTTCCAAGAGCTCGAGTTCTCGATCATTGAAGAGAGATCTTCTTCCCTGAAGTTACTATGCTCTCATAGGCAAACCAGGATGTTTCCAATTGGCTTGATTATATCCTCTTGTAGGGCTGACCAGGTCTGTATCTCAGCCTCAATCTGTGGACATCACTAAACTTCTTCATTGGTGTTATTTGAGATTTCAAACTGTAGTTGTTTAGGGCTCATTTGGGGAATGTGAAATCTGGGCCCAAATTCGGTTTAGGGTTTGGTAATTTTTTTTAAAATTAATTTATTTTAGAAGTTAAAAAAAAAAAAAAAATGCTACATTACTACATCTTTAAAAATAGGTTAGTCTTATTGATCCGTTAGTTTTGTTTTTTTATTTTTTATTTTTTTTTATTAATTTTAAATTTTTATTTATTTAAATTATGAAGAACACACACAAGGGAAAGAAAATTAAGTTCTAACATATTGATCCATTAGTTATATATACATGAAACTCAACGGAATTATATTGAATGACAAATAGAGCTCGTTATTTAAACTTTAAAATTGCTTATTTGAAACATCAAGGATTAAAGTGCTGAATGTGTAAATTTTAGAAACCAACATTTTATTTTAGCTAAAGAAATAATTTTGGAAAAAGAAGAATAATATGGAAGCATAAATTTTAATACCAGTTTGTTGCAATTTGGCATTGACGGAAGCGAATTTTTGCCGAACAATAAATTAAAAAACATGCACATGACACGACAATATTTAATACGATCCTTTTTTAACAAGTCTTTTTTCTTTTCTTTTTTTGTGTTGTAAATGCATTTTTTGTTTTCTGTTTAGAGAGGGGGGCTTCAATTTTTTTCTACCATCATATCTCCATCCACAAGCAACATTAATCAAAATCCAATATCAATATAGCATAGATTACATCCACATTTAACCAAAAGCTCACAAGCCACACTCAGTTACTCTCACAAACTCAAAAATACAAACCCAAGAGAAACGAGTCTTTTGGCATGGATACTGTTCAAAGTTATTTGAAAAATGAGAAAAGAGAGTGAATTTCGACAACACCGTTGCCGAAATTCTAACAAAAAGCATGAGAGAGGAAAGAAAAATGATGTGATGGGAGGAGGGAGAAAAAATTTGAATTTCAGTAATGAGATTATTGAAATTCTTGTTGCCTGAAATTCCTGCCCAAGTGAAGTGATAGGTGAAGTGCTCGAAAGGGAAAAAACCAATTTTGGCAACCAAGTTGCCAAAATTGTAGGGGAGTGAGGAGAGAGAAAATAGGAATTATGGCAACCAAGTTGCCGAAAATGGGAGGAAAAAAAAAAAAGAATTGTGGCAACCAAATTGCTGAAATCTTGGTGAGAAATTTATAGTAATTTTGGCAATGGATTGGAGGAAAAAAAAGAAAGAAAGAATGCTAGCAATTGATTTGTGGCAATGGAATTGCTGAAATGGAAGGAGAGAAAAAAAAAAAAAAGAATTGTGGCAATTGATTTGTGGCAATGGAATTGCCAAAATGGAAGGAAAAAAAAATTTGAGGCAATTGATTTGTGGCATTGTTGTTGCCAAAATGGAAGGAAAAAAGAAAAGAAAAAAGAATTGTGGCAATGGAGTTGCCGAAAATTGGAGGAGAGAGAAAATATTTAATAGGAATTTTGGTATGCCGAAAAAAAAAAATTTGTGGCACCAAAAATTAGAAGAGTCAATCACCTCACCTCTTCTTCCTTATTCTTATTCTCCAAAGTATTTTGAATATATTCTTTATTCATTCCTAATAAAATCTAACCTACTGATATCACACATAGAATCTATGTTGATAGGCCAAGAATGTATTGACCTCTTTGGCAAATTAATTAATTAATTACCCAAGTGAATTAATTAACTTAATTTAACATGCAATAATGTGGTAACACAAACAAATCACCAACTAAGTTAAATGCAGTGGAAAATAAATTTGACACAGGTGATTTGTTTACAAATAGGGAAAACCACCAAAGCAAAACCTCACCGGGTGAAATTAAGGCCATCACTTCCGAGAATCCACTTTTATCAAAACAAGCAGTTACAAGTAAAATGAATCTCAGTACCTAATACCATCCTACAATTGAACCTTTACCCAATACCCAATTGGACTTGTATTGTAGCGGTAATCTCTCCGTTCGATGCACGAATCCCAGTACGTGACTAACCAATGATACACGGATCTTAGTATGTGACTAACACACCAACTTAAGGAAGATGTTGGCTGCAAAGTTTTTCAGTTCATCAATAATAAAGATCATGAAGCTCCTTGATCACAAAACCATTAGGGTAAAGACGCAGTAACTTCTACAGAGAGAAAGCTGAACTAGGGCAATTTCTGTCTCTGGTCATAATATGCATGTAATAACAAGTGCGACAACCTTGTGACAGCCCTTAAATAATCCTTATATATATCTAGGGTTGTGAGAAAAGAAATCCTACACAAATACTCAAGGATATGCGTGTAATCAGATCTGGAATTTCTGATTTTGTAATTTTCAACAGATACAGCTTGTGTCGAGCTTCAACATTAAACCTCGATAAAAAGGATTCTGTCGAGACATCTGTTGAGCTTTAAAGAAATACACTTCCTCACTTGTTTCTTGGTCAAACTTGCTTGGCTTCAATACTAAACTAGAACATTTGTTTCTTAAAATACTAAACACATCCTAGATCTACCAAATTACAAATAAAGTGCGTTTTGTCATAGGATTAACTAATTACATCAAATATGTCCCTAACATATTTCATGGATTCTTTTTTGTCTTTTCATTTCTCCTCGTTATAAAAGGTAGCATGCACCATCACTAAACATTGTATCTCCTTACAGAAAGTTACATTTTTCATTACCTCCGATTGTTCAGTGCTATATTACTCTTCTACTTTGCTTTAGTGTGCACAACTAAAGATTGTAAGTTTTGGATTAATATGAGTTTTTTTGCTTTGCTTATTAACTTACAGCTCTAGAAATTAACAGATTTATTATTATTGTATAAATATATATTTTGTAAATATTAGAAGCTAATACATTGTAAAATATTATGTATTGTTGTTGTAGGGATGTAGGCCCAAATATATATATTGGGCCTTGGGCCTTGTTCGAGGAGGCTCAATGGTCCGAGAATAGATCAATAGTAAGGAAGACGTAAGACTTTGAACTTTATGAGTAAGCTATGACTGTAAAGGCTGGGAGAGGTGGGCCGAGGAGGAATATCCCTTCTGCTAAACGAAGCAAATATCAAAATGTGTGTCTATCATCTAGGGTGACGTTTTAGGAAGTTCTATTGATAAGGACGTGTATTATGAACGTACAAGAGGGATGGAAGCTAGGAAATATCTAAGGGAAAGTTGTTACCACCACATTGAATCTCTGTAGCTAACTCTCTGGCCGCATTAATGAAGAAGTGATATTTGAACAGTGTTTTTCAGCCTTACAGCTACCCCCAAAGACTTTAGGAGGGTGCTGATGAGATAAGGATCAACACAAGTAATCTACTGTCCACATGGAGGGCAGAGATGCGAATGGAGAAATAGTATAAATTAGGAGTGTAAGGTTGAATTTATTCAACCATCTAATTGGCTTTATTCCGTGCCAAATTTGCTTGTAATTCAGCATTTAGTAACCCTGTATTTAGGTGGGATTGTTGTAAGGGTAGTGAGTGAGATAGTGTGAAGATTGCTCAAGAGTGTGCAAGAAAACAGAGAGTCGCGGCTGGGACTCGCGACTGGACTCGCGGCTTCAACCCGCCAGAATCTGCACACGTGCCAAGCATGCTGGAAGATGAACAGTCATGCTAGCTGGAGCACTACAGGACAAAACAGGACAACTGGCCATACGGTTAACTCGCGACTGGAACTCGCGACTTAGTCAAGCCGCGAGGTCAAGCCGCGAGCCACCCCTGTTTTGGAAAAACCTGACGTTTCGCATTCCACTCCTCTTCAGTATAAATACCCTTTTAACCCACGATTGAAAGGGAGCTTCCAGAGAGAATTTTGAGAGAGAAACCCTAAAGAAAAACCAGATTGTTTTACCCACAATCTCTACCTTAGAGTCTCATCAAAATCCCTCACTCTCTTCCTCTTCATTGTCAAATCCTTGAGAGGCCTTTATACCAAACCTGGTTCTCACCATTATCATCTCTGTGAGACAGTCGTTTGGAGTTCTGGGAAGCAGTTAGGAAGGAGCCAATATTCATTGGTTGATGCTACGGTGTAGTAGCGGAATCCGGAAAGCTAGAAAAGAAAAAGGTTCGGCGCAACCTCGTTGGAGCAAGAAGCTTGGAGGGCTTAGGTGCATTGGGTAGATTAGGCTTGGAGGGTCTATTGCTGTCCTTGTATCCCAACTGTATTTTCTAGTGGATTGATTACCGCTTGGAGGGCGGCGGAGAGGTTTTTCGCCGAGGTCTTCGGTTTCCTCTTCGATAACATATCTGGTGTTATCGCTGTGTTTGCATCTTCCTTCCTCTCTATCTCTGCCTTTACATTATCTGCTGTGGTTTATTTTGTTGTGGCTTAGATAGTTGTTTAGTCAATACCATGTTATAGCATATGTTAAGTTTCCGCACACTATTGTTTAACATATTGCGTGTGTTGATTAAATTGGTTTTTGGGGGTCTAAACGTTCAAAAGTGTTTTTGTACACGTTTTTGAACTTTCAATTGGTATCAGAGCGGGTACACATCTGTTTGGTTTTATTACCATTGTGTGATCCTTGACTCCCTTTCTTTTTGAGATGGATAGGTCTCAATCCCTTAATGCACCTCCATATTTTGATGGAAGTAACTATGCATTTTGGAAGGTTCGTATGAGAGCCTTTTTATGCTCCATTGATGAATCCGTGTGGGATGCTGTTGAGATGGGTTGGACCAAACCTGAAGCAGCCAAATCCACATGGGATAAGGCAGCACTTACTGCATCTAATGCTAACAGTAAAGCACTAAATGCTATTTTCTGTGGTGTGTCTCCAGATGAATTTCACAGGATTTCTCACATTACTATTGCAAAAGATGCATGGGAGATTCTGGAAACAACTTATGAAGGCACGAAGAAGGTGAAAGATACCAAGTTACAAATGCTGACCACTCGGTTTGAGGAGCTCAAGATGAGTGAGGATGAGTCTTTCGACTCATTCTATGGGAAGTTAAATGAAGTGGTTGTCAGCAAGTTTAACTTGGGGGAGAAGATGGAGGATTCTAAGATTGTAAGGAAGATCCTTCGATCATTGCCGGAAAGCTTCCGTGCCAAAGTGACAGCCATTGAAGAGAGCAAGGATCTTGACGACATCAAGGTGCAGGAGCTGGTTGGTTCTTTACAGACCTATGAAATGTCGCTGCCAAATCAACGGAAGGGTAAATCCATTGCTCTAAAGACCGTTAATGAGAAGGTGGAAGATCAAGGCTCGTCAGGAGAAGATATGGTTGACAAGGATGTAGCCTATCTTGTTAAAAATTTCAAGAAGTTTTTGAAATTCAAAAACAATGGAAAATTTGATGATAAGAGAAATTTCCAAAATTCTGGAAGGGAGAAGAGGGATTTCAAGAGGAAAGATGGAAAAGAATCCCAATCCACACAAGGTGTTACTTGTTTTGAATGCAACGGGCATGGACACTTCAAGAGGGAATGTCCTAACTATTTGAAATCAAAAGGCAAGGTGTACGCCACGACTTTGAGTGATTCAGATTCGTCCGACTCAGAATCTGAGGAGAGCTGTGATGGAGAAGGGAACTACTCAGCTTTCATGACTATTGCTCATGTTGAGTCTTCGGATGAATTGAATTTGCTTGTTCAAGACCTTGGAGAACATAGTGAGGATGACTCACTAGGAATTGTTGAAGAATCAGAAGCTGAAGAAGAAGAAAGCACAGCTACTCTTCAAGAAAATTACAATTCACTGTTGGAGAAATCTGGTGAATACACAAGGGTGGCCAAGGCTGCAGTGAGAAAGATGAAGAAGGCTGAGGAGGACTACAAAAGTCTCCTAATCCGGTATAGGGAGGCCAAATGCGAGATTGAAACCCTTAATGGTGAGCTGTCCGAAGCCTACACTAAAGTAAGATTCCTTGAGAATGAGGTTGTTCAAGCAAATGCAAAAATAGAGAGGGTCACCACCAAGAAGCTTGATGATGTTATATCATCTCAAAAGAGCTTCTCAGACAAATCCGGACTGGGATATACCGGAGGAAGTAGCTCAACTGGAAATGTCACTAAAGAAGTGAAGTTTGTGAAGTCCAAAGATCCAGTTGTAGCTGACTCTACTAGTGTGAACCTCGAGTTGGAGGAGAAGAAGAATGTGGTGGACCATCGGATGCTGAATCATCATAATCAGTATGTGGGCAGGTCTGAGTCTCGTGCCAAGTCACGTCCTCGACCACAAAGAGGTCCTAGAGGAATGTATGTGTGCCATTACTGTGGACTTCAAGGGCACACTCGACCAAATTGCCAAAAGCTGAGAGCAAAGAACAGTGCTACTCCTCAAAGGTCAGGAGGACCAAGAGTTGATAGGAGAACGTGGGCAGGGGATCAACCTAGAGAGCAAAACGGAGATCCCGGAATGATGAACGTGATGAAGATGATTGGTGCATTCACCAACTGCTTGGAAAGCTTCTCACGAAGGTTTGAAAGCCCTAACTCCCGTACCCAATCCTCTTCTAAGGAAATCACCCCAAACGCAAGTGTCGTGTGGGTGAAAAGGGGTACTCATGCATAAGCATTACAACATATCCATGCATTAATACTTCCTATGCTTTGTGACTATGTTTGTTTGGTATGCTTGTTGTTTTTGATTTTGGTTGTTTGTTTGTGAATATCTCTTAATTGTGTTTTATCATTCTTTTTGTTTCTTAAGTCAAAAATCCAAAAATTACATAAACATTTGAAAATCAAAAGGGCTTGATTGACTTTGTTGAGTTTTTGTCTTAAAACTCGTTTTGCCGTGTACCTTTGTGCTAATGGCTTTGTGCATTTTCGAACATTACTTGTTTTCATGCACTCATATCACTATGGGAAAAATCTTGAAATCTATGTGATTGTTGTAAATAGATCTTCAAACTTGTCATGAATGATTGGTGAATGGTTATGTTGATCTTGAAACATGCATAGACTTGTGTCTATATCTCTTCCCATTTTTTATTTTTTTTGCTAAAAAGAGCTCACTAAATGTAAATCTCCAAATGAAAAGAGATATTGAGCTGCAAAAGCCTGTCGCACATTCTAGTATTTGACTAGGAAAAAGGGTAAGCGACCTTATATCAAAAGTGAAATTTCTTTCAAAAAGGCCAAAGGCCTGTTCTTCAAAGAAAAATGTTGTCTATACCTCTCACAATGAGAGATGATTGCCTCAAAAGATCAAATGTTATGGCTGAAAGTGGAGTCAAATGAAAGGCTCCAAGTTATGTTATCAAGTTGTGTGGGAAGTCATATATTCATATTTCTATAATTGAGATTGGTCACATGATCTAGTGCTAATTGTGTATGCCTTGGTTGAATTGATCATTGAAGCTTCACATTAGAAAAAGGACTATTTCATTGTTGATATCCACACACAACACACAAGTTTATGTTTGATAAATGCCATATTCATTTGTGTGATTGTACTTGATAAAATGTGTTTTCACATACTCAATCTTTGTTAATTCAAGCACAAAAAGATTTTTGAGTGTTTTAGGCGTTTTTGGAAAGTGTTTTTTTGCTGAAAAAATCTGAAAATTTCAAAAAATACAGTTTTGCCCTGTTTTGGCGGCTCAGTCGCGGGTGTGTCAAGTCGCGTGCCTCAGTCGCTTCTTCGCTGGACAGTTTTGGCGACTTGTTCGCGAGTGGAAGGTCCAGTCGCGAGATTCACTCAGAGATTTTCGCGGCTCAGCTCGCGACTCACTCGCGGGTAGACCTTCCAGTCGCGAAAAACACTTAGAAAAATTTTTCAAAATTTTCCTCTTGAGTACTTTGGCGGCTTGAGCTGGCGACTGTGTGGCGACTTGAACCAGTCGCGAAAATCGCGTGTTTTGCAGAAACAGGAGCAGTTTTTAAACCTCTTTCAGTTTTCCCTCGAACTTTTATAACTGTTCACCTTCTCTTAAAAACTGCTGTTTTCTCCCAAACCTCTTCGTGAATCCATTTCTCAAACCCTTTTGGTACTTCATTTCTTCTCCAAAATCATCAAGAAAAGGTATGGTTTTTGATTTTTCAATCTCAGTTTCTTTTTCCTGCATATTTTTGTTACTGTTTGGACTGGTATTGTGTTCGTTATTCTTATCTCTATGTGTAATGGGTTTTGGAGTATCCTGTTTTTGATATTGTTTCTCACCCGTTTTCATGCTGAGCAGTCAATGTGTTTTTCATTGTTCTGAATTTTTGCTGTTTTTTGAATCTGAGAATCTTTTCTGAAATGGGTTTGGTGTTCATGTGACTTACTCATTACTCTTGTCTGAATATTGATGTGTGGATGTTAAGGTTTCTTCATGATTGAAATATTTTCCCCATGTTCATGTCTCTGTTGGAGTGATGTTTGTTATCTGTTCTAAATATTCATATGCTGTTTGTTATTACATATCATGGTCATGTTAACCTGTCTCAATGACAGTTGTTGCGTCTCTCTTTGTCTTGGTGCACTTTCACCAAGTTTGATGCACGTATTGATTTGTGCTTCTGTGGTTTATTGGAAGGATTGTTTGGGTCTGCACTATATTCAGTCTGGGTTTTTATATTGAAATATTGTTTATACTGAATCTTGTTGACAATCTTTTGTGGGGTATTGTTGCTTGGTTCTTTTCTGTTGGTCTGCTCTCTTGCAGATGTCTCGTCGATCATCCAGGGGTAAAGACATTGTTTCTGACGAACCAGCAACCCCAGTTGCTAAAAGGACTCGTCTTTCATCTCAAGCATCTCAAGATCCCAATGAGGATAGATTCAGAGTTCCCCTAAACTCACACGCCTACTCAAATGTGTTTGACAAGTCAACAACTATAGTGGAGCGGGTCGTAGAGTTCAACACCTTAGGGACTACTTTCATCCCTCGAATCTTTGAGAAACGAGACTGGGCAAACTTGTTCGGAAACTTTGATGATCCAATGGATGAGCTGGTCAAGGAATGCTTCTCCAATGCATCTGATTTTGGACCTATCCTCATTTTCTGGGTCAGAGGAACAGAGTTTAGTGTTACCCCAGACTCCATCGCAGATCTTCTCGGCATCACCAGACCTCAGAATGTGAACTTAACTCCCTATGATGAACGAAATCCAGAGGTTGGGGAAATTCTACAAATCCTAGGACACGATCATGAGGTGTCTAGTGCAGGAACTTCCATCAGCACCGCAAAGTTTGCACCTGAGTTGACCACACTGAAGTTGATCATGTTCACCAACCTCTACCCATTGTCCAACACTACATTCATCAATCTTGGGAGAGCTATATTTCTGTGTGATCTCATTACCGGAGCCCCCATTGATATATGTGCTCACATCTACTACAACCTGAGGAAGACCGCTTGTCGATCTACAGCTCGAGGAATCATTCCATTTTGCAGTCTCGTCATGAAGCTCATCCTTAATGCAGGCATTACTCCTCCTGCAGATGGTAAAATGTTGACTCGTCAACGTCCCATTTCTTTGTTTACTCTTCAAGCAAGCAGAAGTCACTCCTCCAACTCACCAAGACATGCTCACATCTCTCCGGGTCCTTCATTTGCCCCTGACTCAGAGACACCTGCACATACCACCTCTACATCTCGTGCTGTTCCTGAAGCTTCACAGGCTGGTATTCCGCAAGCACAAACTGCTTCTCATTCTGACAGAGTTGGCAGTGTTCTTGAGCATATTCAGAAACGAGTTGATGAGCTTGTGGCACTTCTCTATTCCACAAACAACCATGTCCAAATGCGCCTCGAGACTATGGAGACTCAGCTAGATGAGATTCAACGGAAGTTGGATGAGAGTCTTTAGCTATTCGTGTCAAAAAGGGGGAGAAAGTTCATTGATAATTGAAGCAGAAAAGCAGCTCTTGAGGGGGAGTAATTTGTTGAGGGGGAGTAATTAGTGTTTTTATGGTTTTTATGTTTTTAATACACTGGGTTTTGGTGTATAACTGTTTCTAACTCTCCTCATATACTCTTGGATAAACTTTTATATATGTTTGTTGATGTTATTCAGGTATTTGTTGGTTTGTACCCATATGCTTTTGTAAGCTTTGAGGGTTTATGTTTTATGCATAGTTTGTAGGCCTTGTGGTATGTACCATGCTTAAGTGCAGCCTTTATGCTATGTGAAATCAGTATTTTAAATCTAAATGTTCAGCATTGTGGTTTATATACTGTCACTCTTGTGCCCTTGTAGGATTGTTCCTAGATGCATATGCCTTGTGTGCTATGCATTGGTTGAGTGTTGAGCATACAAGTGTCTTGCCTTGTGCTTGTTAACTTGTATGTCTTTGTGTTCATTCCAAGTGTGAATGAACACTGTGATCACTACCTTGTGGTGTTCACTTGGTTGATCAAGCCATGGTTTGTTCATTAACTCCATCTTATGCTTGATCTCTTTTTGCCTGTTTCATATGCATTAATAATTTTCTGCTTACAATGATCATGGTGTATTGTTGTGTTTCAGGAGTTTATGTTCATATGATTCAAGTGCTTCACAGCTTCTAGAATTAGGTGTGAGTGAGTTTTGATCAACTGTTCCCAACTCACATGTTAAGTCTAGAGTCTGTTTTAGGGTTTTGTCACGGAATAGCCAAAGGGGGAGATTGTAAGGTTGAATTTATTCAACCATCTAATTGGCTTTATTCCGTGCCAAATTTGCTTGTAATTCAGCATTTAGTAACCCTGTATTTAGGTGGGATTGTTGTAAGGGTAGTGAGTGAGATAGTGTGAAGATTGCTCAAGAGTGTGCAAGAAAACAGAGAGTCGCGGCTGGGACTCGCGACTGGACTCGCGGCTTCAACCCGCCAGAATCTGCACACGTGCCAAGCATGCTGGAAGATGAACAGTCATGCTAGCTGGAGCACTACAGGACAAAACAGGACAACTGGCCATACGGTTAACTCGCGACTGGAACTCGCGACTTAGTCAAGCCGCGAGGTCAAGCCGCGAGCCACCCCTGTTTTGGAAAAACCTGACGTTTCGCATTCCACTCCTCTTCAGTATAAATACCCTTTTAACCCACGATTGAAAGGGAGCTTCCAGAGAGAATTTTGAGAGAGAAACCCTAAAGAAAAACCAGATTGTTTTACCCACAATCTCTACCTTAGAGTCTCATCAAAATCCCTCACTCTCTTCCTCTTCATTGTCAAATCCTTGAGAGGCCTTTATACCAAACCTGGTTCTCACCATTATCATCTCTGTGAGACAGTCGTTTGGAGTTCTGGGAAGCAGTTAGGAAGGAGCCAATATTCATTGGTTGATGCTACGGTGTAGTAGCGGAATCCGGAAAGCTAGAAAAGAAAAAGGTTCGGCGCAACCTCGTTGGAGCAAGAAGCTTGGAGGGTTTAGGTGCATTGGGTAGATTAGGCTTGGAGGGTCTATTGCTGTCCTTGTATCCCAACTGTATTTTCTAGTGGATTGATTACCGCTTGGAGGGCGGCGGAGAGGTTTTTCGCCGAGGTCTTCGGTTTCCTCTTCGATAACATATCTGGTGTTATCGCTGTGTTTGCATCTTCCTTCCTCTCTATCTCTGCCTTTACATTATCTGCTGTGGTTTATTTTGTTGTGGCTTAGATAGTTGTTTAGTCAATACCATGTTATAGCATATGTTAAGTTTCCGCACACTATTGTTTAACATATTGCGTGTGTTGATTAAATTGGTTTTTGGGGGTCTAAACGTTCAAAAGTGTTTTTGTACACGTTTTTGAACTTTCAAGGAGGAAGGCCTTAAGAGAGGGGGATCAGAAAATTAAGAAAGAAATACTATAGCAATCAAAACTGTATTTGTAACCAACTTCAAGTAATATATACAAGAATGGATCTCCTCGAACTGTGCTGAGGATAATTTTCCTCAGATAAAACTAGTCCACTTATACTTTATTGTCATCTAGATCCATTATAATCGTTACCCAACTTATTATAGTCTAGTTTTCCAACTCACTCTCTACAAATTCATTGTATTGGGCTCATTGGGCCAAAATCCACTTACTTTCTGGGCTTACGACTCAAATTGCGTCCTTACAGTTGTAATTAATATTGTTTGTATGACTATGACTATGATTATGATTATTGATGTTGTTGTTGTTATCATTATTCAAATTTTAGATTAATGAATTTTTTTATGGTTAGGAATACAAGTATTTTTAGTTATATTTGAAATTTACCATAATAAATTGTAATAGTCACCAAATATGAATTTGATTATTTTGTAGTTGATAACATATAATCAGCCTATGACTTTGGTGCTTCTTAAAAAAAAAAAAGGATTATGCTTTTATGCTAGGAATTCTTTATTTTCACTCATTGCAGAATATTGCCTTGTATAGCAAATCTCAAGTATCTTGTTGAGATCATTATAAATACAATATCTTGAACATAGTTTTAAAAACCGGACCGGACCGGCCGGTCCGACCGGTTCAACCGGAAACCGGCCTTCAATCCGGTCCAGTTATGTTAAAAAACCGAAAATAATGAAAAAACCGTGAAACAGTAAAAACCAGCCGGTTCAACCGGAAAACCGGGAACCGGCACGGTTAAACCGGTTACTGACCGGTTATTTATTTTTTAATTTTTTTTGTCCTTTCCCAGCCTAAAACAACGTAGTTTTGTTGTTTTAGGCCTAAAACAACAAAACTACGTCGTTTTAGGCTGGGATCCTAACCCTAAAGCTCACTCAGTCACTCTCATTTTGTGTTTGTCATTTTCATTTTTCACTATCTCAAACTCAGACTCTCCAATCTCAATATCTCCGCCTCACCCAAGCTCACAACCTCTCTTCCTCACCGCTCACAGCCTCTCTGCCTCGCCGCTCAGAGCTCGCCCTCTCCGCCTCACTCTCTCCACCTCACTGCCTCGCCAGTCGCCGCTCGCCCTCTCCGCCTCAAACCATTTCAACTACCCACCCAAAACCCACAACTCAGCCACCACCAAGACCCACAAAACATCCCAACCATCCACCACAACCCACAAACCCAGCCACCACCAAGACCCATAAACCATCCAAAAACCCAAATCGATAAAGCTTCACAACAATAAAGGAAAAAAAAAATCCAGAACTGAGATTAAAAGAATGAATCAACGATGGTGGAGGTGGCCAAGAAACAGTGGGGCCGACGACGATGGAGGATAACGGAAAGAAAAAAGAAAAAAAAAACTCAGTGGATCGGTGATGATTGGATCGGTAATGAATGGCGCCGATGGCGGTGGAGATGCAATCGGTGATGAGTGGCGCCGATGAGTGGATCGGTGGTCGGTGATGAATGGCGCCGATGAGTGGATCGATGGCCGGTGATGAGTGGCATCTGGGAGTGGATCGGAGGCTTTGGATCTGAGATTTGCCGATTTGGTCTGTGGAAGGGAAACTTTTTTTTTTTTTTGTTGGAGAAAGCACAGTGTCGAGAGAGTAGGGACTAGGGAGAGATGAGTGACTGAGTGATTTTGTATAATATTTTACTGTTTTTACACCTGTTTGACTTTTACCCACACTTGTTAATATATATATTTTTATATATAATTTAAAAATTATTAATTATTTATATAATTTAAATAAATAATAATTAAATTATTTATGACGTCACTGGTTCGACCATCGGTTGAACCTCGGTCCGACCAGAAAACCGGTAATTAGCTCCTCGACCGGTTCTTTCATCGTACCGATTTTTAAAACCATGATCTTGAACTCTTTTAAGGGTCAAACTGATTCACATAAACTTTTGAGTATTATTGTTATTTTGTGTTTATTTATTATTATCTGATTGTGTTTTGTTGTTGTTGCAAGTATCACTCTATAATTCTCACTCTTTCAGTTGGTATCACAATTGCGATAAGCATCTTGACTCTCTAATTAAATTTATGCATGTGTTTTGTTAATTTTTAAATTATTTATTGTTATTATTATATGACCACAAAAATTGTAATAAATTGTATTATTGTGATTGTAAGGACACGATTTGTAACGAACCGTAACAATGTTGGGTTCGCACTTAAAAAGGCCCAAACAACATCATTTGTAGAACATGGGTTTGAAAGGCTAGGCCTTGGTCACCAGGCAGTGGGTTTTTCGTGATATCCATACATGGTTAAGTCGTCTTCGCCCTAGGAGTCTTTCTCCTGGAGGCGAGCTGGGAGGTTCTGGTCTTTGGCCATCTTTCCCAGCCCCTGCTATGAATTGCTTACTTTTCCTTTTATACTAGCCTGTGTTTTTTATCCTTCGTCCACGTGTAGGATCGACATTCCAAGACTGATACTTGTCCCATCAGCCCATACCCAGAGTGGTTGGGGGTGGTTGTAAAAGCTGGAGAGTATGGCTCTGTCAGGTGCAGAGTATTGAATGGCAGTAAGGGCAGCTTTCCCTGGTCGTTACACTTTCCAGCATACCCCTTTCTATTGGCATAGATATTTTAGATTTTTTCCCAAGTTGTTTCTATACCATTTTTGCCCTTTTTTCTTGTGAGATCTCGGACATGCCGAGGACTGAATCGTCCTCGGCTGTGTCCCAAGGCTATTTCGTACTTGTATTGCCGAGCCTGGGCCATCACCTTCCTCGACTTGGGCCTTTGGACCCCAACGAATAAATGGGCTTGGCCTACGAATTATTGGGCCCCACAATAGCCCCTCAAAACCCTGCTGTCCAACCTCTTGGTTGGAGAGGAGGGTTTTGGTAATACCAAGCCTTTATTATAGCTCGTTTAACTCAGCCCCTTATTAATGTTGGCGTCTCTTCATCTGCCCAGGAAATGTACCGGTCTACGAGACATTCCTCTGAATTCATTCACGACGCGTTCATGCCGTTTGGCTATCCAAAATGTGCCTTTAATAGTTTCCCTTTACGAGACCATTTAAATTTAATGGTTATTGATGGTGTGGGGAAGTGGAGCGGGCATATTCTCGTTTGCAGATTTTCTTGGAGATTTGAACATATTAAATACCTTCCGTTTCGCCCTTCATATAAAAAGAAAAAGCAAGAGGTTATTTTCTCCTGTACATGAACCCTTTTAATCCCCCTGAAATCTGAAACCTTTAGACTCCTCTAGAGTCTACTTTTACCCGTTAGTTATACTTTAATTTGTAATTCGTTCAAAGTAGGAGCAAGTAATGAAGGAGCCATTCCCTTCCCAGAAATTCCATGTTCTTATGAAGCTAAAGATGGCTCGGTCGGGGCAAGGATGACAGAGACTCAAGATACTTCTCACCCTCCTTTCAGCCAAAATCCGAAGCAGGGGCTCGTCGCGTCAAGCTTATGGCGCGACTGAGTTGGGGTCACCCACTATCAGTACCAGCCGCTCTCTTACAAGCATAGCTAACATGGCACCAGCGTGTTAGGAGTCAGGACTGATGCAGGGACAAAGTGTCCCTGCTTCTTCCTCTCTTCCTCCACTGGCGCCTCATTCTGCCTCTTTTTCTTCTTCTTTCCACCGCTAGATCCATCCTAGCGCTTTTTCTTCTTCCTCTTTTTCTCCTCCTTCTTTCTCTTCATCTCCTCCATCTTCTTCTGAAGAAGGTCCTCCTCTCAATATGGGTGCTACTGGGGCAGAGTTTGGAAGGACTTCGGAGACGAGTTTAAGAAGACATTTGACCGTTTATTTGTTATATTGTTGTTGTTTTCCTTTTATTATTTTTGTAATCCACTTTCTGTATAGGCTTGTTTAAGCCCTTCTTTGTACGTTGTAATACCTCTTTATATTAATAAAAGTTGTTATTGTTTTATTTCACACATTCCATCTCTTTATTTCTGAAATGGTTACGCCGTGAATACACATACTACCTTGTGAATTCTTTTTATTTTTACACTTTGACCGATGTCTAAGACCGAAATCCTAATTAATAAAAAGATCTTACTCTGTATTTATAGACACTATCCGAATTAATACTGCTGAATCGAATTAGTAATACTTAGGGTTGAAACCCTTATTAAGAAGAAAAAGAAAGGAACATTATGGTGAGCTTATTGAGGCGGCCTGGCACAATACTGCCAACCTTAGAGCACAATACTTAGGGCCGAAATCCCTTATCAAAGAAAAAGACGCTATTATGAACTTATGAGTGCTGTTCGGCACAATAATACAGACTTGAACTAATGACACTTAGGGTCAAAATTCTTGCTAAGGAAAAGATATTATCATGACTTTAATAGAATTGTTTGGCACAACAATGCCGACCTGCGAAAACAACACTTACCCCAAAAATAGCCGAGATGACAACTGAATGCTCGGTGCGGTGTAGGAAGTAATCATCCGAAGACATACAACCCACAAAATGAACAGCCCCTCCAGGTTGCTGAGTAGTAGGGCGTTTCATCATCTTCTTAACAATTTTATTAGCTTTAACCTTTTATGGTATTTGAGCCGAGGATTGAGTAACTTAGAATTTTTATTAAGTAGCCGACCTTACGAAACTCAGTTTTTCTTGCAAAACTCAGTTTTTCATCTAAGTAGTTGGTTTCCTCATAGGTTTGAGTCCGAGGACCATATAATACCTTGGTTCTGTCCAAAACTCAGTTTTCTCATCAAAGTAGTTGGTTTCCCCATAGGTTTGAGTCCGAGGACCATACAATACCTTGGTTCTGTCCAAAACTCAGTTTTCTCATATAAGTAGTTGGTTTCCCCATAGGTTTGAGTCCGAGGACCATACAATACCTTGGTTCTGTCCAAAACTCAGTTTTCTCATCTAAGTAGTTGGTTTCCCCATAGGTTTGAGTCCGAGAACCATACAATACCTTGGTTCTGTCCAAAACTCAGTTTTCTCATCCAAGTAGTTGGTTTCCCCATAGGTTTGAGTCCGAGAACCATACAATACCTTGGTTCTGTCCAAAACTCAGTTTTCTCATCTAAGTAGTTGGTTTCCCTATAAGTTTGAGTCCGAGGACCATACAATACCTTGGTTCTGTCCAAAACTCAGTTTTCTCATCTAAGTAGTTGGTTTCCCCATAGGTTTGAGTCCGAGGACCATACAATACCTTGGTTCTGTCCAAAACTCAGTTTTCTTATCTAAGTAGTTGGTTTCCCCATAGGTTTGAGTCTGAGGACCATACAATACCTTGGTTCTGTCCAAAACTCAGTTTTTGGCGTGGGACCTTGGCTTTAGGGGAATTAGCCCCTCGGCCAAGCCCCTAGAACCATCCATGCGATTAACGCTACCAAGCGTAGCCCCTAGTCAAGAATCATAGCCCCTAGCGGAACTTTACACTAGAACTCTATAACCAGCTGTCAGAAATGACAAGGGAACTGGCGTGGGACCTTGGCTTTAGGGGAATTAGCCCCTCGGCCAAGCCCCTAGAACCATCCATGCGATTGACGCTACCAAGCGTAGCCCCTAGTCAAGAATCATAGCCCCTAGCGGAACTTTACACTAGAACTCTATAACCAGCTGTCAGAAATGACAAGGAAACTCTCTCGACCTACCACCAATGCCAACACACAAGCCTCCCCACAGACGACGCCAATTGTAAGGACATGATTTGTAACGAACCGTAACAATGTTGGGTTCGCACGTAAAAAGGCCCAAACAACATCATTTGTAGAGCATGGGTTTGAAAGACTAGGCCTTTGTCACCAGGCAGTGGGTTTTTCGTGATATCCATACATGGTTAAGTCGTCTTCGCCCTAGGAGTCTTTCTCCTGGAGGCGGGCTGGGAGGTTCTGGTCTTTGGCCATCTTTCCCAGCCCCTGCTATGAATTGCTTACTTTTCCTTTTATACTAGCCTGTGTTTTTTATCCTTCGTCCACATGTAGGATCGACATTCCAAGACTGATACTTGTCCCATCAGCCCATACCCAGAGTGGTTTGGGGTGGTTGTAAAAACTGGAGAGTATGGCTCTGTCAGGTGCAGAGTATTGAATGGCAATAAGGGCAGCTTTCCCTGGTCGTTACACTTTCCAGCATACCCCTTTCTATTGGCACAGATATTTTAGATTTTTTCCCAAGTTGTTTCTATACCATTTTTGCTCTTTCTTCTTGTGAGATCTCGGACATGCCGAGGACTGAATCGTCCTCGGCTGTGTCCCAAGGCTATTTCGTACTTGTATTGCCGAGCCTGGGCCATCACCTTTCTCGGCTTGGGCCTTTGGACCCCAACGAATAAATGGGCCTGGCCCACGAATTATTGGGCCCCACAGTGATCTTTTATAATCAATTTTACTTTGTTATTATCAATTATTACATCTATTACTTGGACAAAATATATTGCATAATATGTTTGTTGGTTTATAATAAAGATATGTATGTGTATTATTATTTTTATTTAGTACAATAAATTGTACATTTGTGTTTCTTTTCTTTAAAGTTTAGTTGGTATAGGTTGGGAAATGAAAATTAATTATATGCTTTACAAATATTATACGCTAATATATTGTATATATCATATATGGTTATGTTATAGTTAATACTAATTATTGTGTGTATGATTATTTTTGCTAAAACTATTCTTATTATTATTAAAAATTTTGCTTCGTAATATATGGACCGCATTTTGAGTAGTAACAGCTATGCGGTGTGTATCA
Source organism: Quercus robur (assembly GCF_932294415.1). NCBI lineage: Eukaryota > Viridiplantae > Streptophyta > Magnoliopsida > Fagales > Fagaceae > Quercus > Quercus robur. Next base: position 12,862,281 of record NC_065535.1, on the reverse strand, counting down.
TTGGGATCATTAGCAGCTCTCTGAGTGGTGGTTTGGTCATACTGAGCTTTAAACTCAAAACAAGTAGTCTTTGATGTAACATGCTCAGTTGGGTTATCATAGTCAGCATCACTAGTGTTCATTGGCCGATAAGGAAGATGTTGGTCCTCAATTGCAACATGGGTATATGGAGTATGATAGTCAGCACCACCAATGTTGATTGGGGAACAAGCCGCATCTTCAAAATTTTGACCAGTATGAGTGGCATATGGATTATGAAAGTGTCCACCATATGAATAACTAAATGACACACTCGGTCCTTCGTTGGCATATCGAATGGGAAAAACATCTTGGTGGTTCTCATGGACTCTACACCCACGTATAACTCTGCACCTACAAATCCATATTGGCAACCTAACATATCGAATATTGTATTGACACCATTATTATCTTATGCCAAAACTTGCTGGCAAATCACAAGATGTGGATGACATTGAAAAGAAAATCTATACCAAATAGTAAGTTTTGAATCTTCTTTGTTTATATGAAGCATGGATGCTATTCCATCACATAGATCTTCAAATGTAACACCCCCGCTTAATGGAAGCATAGAAGGAGGTGGCCCTTCGTAATAAACCTCATTTTCGCCATTTTAATTATTCCACCGGAATGGATGAGAAAAATGAACAACTTTTCTGTCAATTACACTAAAACATAACAATAGTATTTGTGGGGCCAAGGAAATCACGGCCCAGGCCCATTCTACATTAGAGCCCAAGGCCCAAGCTGAAGAGAGCCTTTACCGAGGACGGCCTCATGCTCGGTACCTCACGAAATGCCTGAAGAAAGGGGCAAACCGGGTGTAGGGGTAAGGCAAGGGAAAAAGCTGCCAACATCATAATACCAAACCTTGTATCTGACAAGCCCATGCTCTAAACCATGCCCTTTAACTTTCTCGACGACCCCAACCCACTCTAGGTATGGGTTGACAGGACAAGTCTTCACCCCAGAAAGTAAAACTTACATGTGGACTTTAAAGGGGGAAACGAACACTAGCATAAAAGGAAAACCCCCCCCCCCCCAGAAGAAGGGGGGCCCGGCAAAAAGGGAGAAAAGGGAGGACGCAAGGCTCCTCGGATGACGTCCGAGGACTCAAGTCCTACAACCCGCACTAATGGAGGGCTTAGCTAGTCAAGTCAAGCCCGCCCATATAAGAGCTTCCATAAAAGCCACGATTAAACCGCCCACCTGTGCCCAAGGTCATGCCTTTCAAGCCCACTCTCTACAAATCATATTGTTTGGGCTTTTTGCATACGAGCCCAACATCATTCACTGGTCGTTACAAATCCCGTCCCTACAATTGGCGCCGTCTGTGGAAAAGGCTTGCGCGTTGGCTCAGGCTTGCGCGTTGGCTCAGGCGGCGGCGGAGTTGAGCCTTTGTCAAGCAAAAGTCTGCGAGGGTGCCTTCATTTCCAACGACATGTTGTTGTTGTTCCAACATAAGTTTTCACTAGGAGCTATGCCTGGTAGTGCCAAGGGCACGGGCAATTCTAGGGGCATCCAACATCAAGCTAACCCCTACCCACCTTGGTTAATGGGCTAACTCTTGGAAAATGAATCAGTAAAAAATACAAGTTCTGGACAGAACCAAGGCCTTGTATGGTACTCGGACTCAAGCATCTGGGGAAACCAACTACTTAGAAGAAAAATACAAGTTTTGGACAGAACCAAGGCCTTGTATGGTCCTCGAACTCAAGCCTATGGGGAAACCAACTACTTAAAAGAAAAATACAAGTTTTGGACAGAACCAAGGCCTTGTATGGTCCTCGGACTCAAGCCTGTGGGAAAACCAACTACTTAGAAGAAAAATACAAGTTTTGGACAGAACCAAGGCCTTGTATGGTCCTCGAACTCAAGCCTGTGGGGAAACCAACTACTTAGAAGAAAAATACAAGTTTTGGACAAAACCAAGGCCTTGTATGGTCCTCAGACTCAAGCCTGTGGGGAAACCAACTACATAGAAGAAAAATACAAGTTTTGGACAGAACCAAGGCCTTGTATGGTCCTCGGACTCAAGCCTGTGGGGAAACCAACTACTTAGAAGAAAAATACAAGTTTTGGACAGAACCAAGGCCTTGTATGGTCATCGGACTCAAGTCTGTGGGGAAACCAACTACTTAGAAGAAAAATACAAGTTTTGGACAGAACCAAGGCCTTGTATGGTCCTCGGACTCAAGCCTGTGGGAAACCAACTACTTAGAAGAAAAATACAAGTTTTGGACAGAACCAAGGCCTTGTATGGTCCTCGGACTCAAGCCTATGGGGAAACCAACTACTCAGAAGAAAAATACAAGTTTTGGACAGAACTAAGGCCTTGTATGGTCCTCGGACTCAAGCCTATGGGGAAACCAACTACTTAGAAGAAAAATACAAGTTTTTGACAGAACCAAGGCCTTGTATGGTCCTCGGACGCAAGCCTATGGGGAAACCAACTACTTAGAAGAAAAATACAAGTTTTGGATAGAACCGAGGTCTTGTATGGTCCTCGGACTCAAGCCTGTGGGGAAACCAACTACTTAGAAGAAAAATACAAGTTTTGGACAGAACCAAGGCCTTGTATGGTCCTCGGACTCAAGCCTATGGGGAAACCAACTACTTAGAAGAAAAATACGAGTTTTGGACAGAACCAAGGCCTTGTATGGTCCTTGGACTCAAGCCTATGGGGAAACCAACTACTTGGAAGAAAAGTACAAGTTTTGGGCACAACATGGACGTTATATGGCGCTTAGAATCTATCCCAAGAAAGAGTTCCTCATTTGATAGTTGTGCTAATCCCAAAACTGCATGGATTCCCCAGCCTACCCTCGGATTCTAAGGGCCAAGGGAATTGGTGCAACTGCAATATCGAGCCATACGATGTCAAAAACACAGTCAGAGTCCCTCACTGCTCGGCTACCCTCTCGGGTGAATTCTCTAGAGTTTATCGTTCTCGGACAGACTCCTCGCATGCATTATGGAGTATTCAGCTGTTATCTCGGTTACTTTCATGAGTTTAGTCTACTGGGAATTATCATTATGATGCCTGGTAATGTCGATAAATTAGAATTAGTAGGGTTCTGTTTCAAGGTTTCCTACTCTAAGTGTCATTGAAGGAAACACACATGCAGCACACCCATTCACAAAATAATTGTTGCAGAAAAGAAAAGTATTTAAAAAGAAATGAATTCATCTTTTATTAAGACAAAGAAACAGTACAGCGTACAATGAAAGAGCTTAAATAAGCTCATACTGAAACTAACTACATAAGCGAAAAGAAAAGATACAAGGGAATGAAGAAAAAGGCCGAAGAGGAGGTGCAGAGAAGAGACGTGCTGCCGTTTCAAAATTTTGTCTAAAGGAGCTATTCTTCAATACTTTTACATGCCTGTAACTCAGGCAGCCAAAGAGCCTAACTCGGGGTTTGCACCGTTGAAGAGAAGGTGCAGAAAGCTCGGCTCTGGGCTAGCGCTGCTGAAGAAAAGGTGCAGGGAACCCAATTTGAGGCCAGCACCGTTGAAGAAAAGGTGCCGGGAGCCGGAAGTTGATGAGCCTCCACGTAATCACGCCTGCGATAAAGCAGATGGCGCTGATGGCGGAAAATCTTGCTTCTGACGCACCAAGAATCTGGTGCGACCAGTACCTGCTTCGGATTTTGACTGAAAGAGGGAGAAATACCATCTCCCCCTTGTTAAAACTAAGGATTGTTTTGAATCTGTGCCTCCCTTGTCTGGACCACATCACCTTGAGTATCGGAAGGATTCGGTGCCTCTGAAGCGGGTGAAAACCCTTCACCCCCACCCATGCCTCAAACATATTGCTCTGAGGCAGAATGACACCGGAAATGGAGATAGTGGGTATGGCGGAAGGTTTGTGATTCTGAAGGAAGCAAAAGGGTTTATATGCAAGGGGAGTGACCCCCTATCCTATTCATACAGAGAGCGAATCGGTGGCATTTAATCCATGCAAGTTTCCAATGAATGCTACGGACAAGGAAGAGTTGGCTCAATTTCCAACGCCATTCGCAACCGTAGGATCTGAAGATCCTCGTGAAGGCGCGCCTCGAGTATTGGGGCGTCAAAGGACTCCAGGTGAGTGGGTAAAGGAGTGCCTCTTAATTTGGCACGCCTCCCATGTAAGTGGAAAAGCACAAATATTGATAGAGTACAGAATCTGAGCAAGCTATGATGTAGGCCCAATATTACCAAAACCCTCCTCCCCAACTAAAAGTCGGGCAACAGGATTTTGAGGGGCTATTGTGGGGCCAAGGAATTCACGGCCCAGGCCCATTCTACATTAGGGCCCAAGGCCCAAGCCCCAAGCCGAAGAGAGCCTTTGCCGAGGACGGCCTCATGCTCGGTACCTCATGAAATGCCTAAAGAAAGGGGCAAACCGGGTGTAAGGGCAAGGCAAGGGAAAAAGCTGCCAACATCATAATACCAAACCCTGTATCTGACAAGCCCATGCTCTAAACCATGCCCTTTAACTTTCTCAACGACCCCAACCCACTCTAGGTATGGGTTGACAGGACAAGTCTGCACCCCAGAAAGTAAAACTTACACGTGGACTCTAAAGGGGGAAACGAACACTAGTATAAAAGGAAAACCCCCCCCCCCCCCCCCAGAAGAAGGGAGGCCCGGCAAAAAGGGAGAAAAGGGAGGACGCAAGGCTCCTCGGATGACGTCCGAGGACTCAAGTCCTACAACCCGCATTAATGGAGGGCTTAGCTAGTCAAGCCAAGTCCGCCCATATAAGAGCTTCCATAAAAGCCACGATTAAACCGCCCACCTGTGCCCAAGGTCATGCCTTTCAAGCCCACTCTTTACAAATCATATTGTTGGGGCCTTTTGCATACAAGCCCAACGTCATTCACGGGTCGTTACAAATCAGGTCCCTACAGTATTAATATATTAACAATACACAACCATTAAATGCAATGCAAGAAGGTAATCCATTAAAAATATTCAATGTTTAAATAGCTAGAGCTGAGAGAATTCTATTAAAGAGGATTGGTTTACTAATAATTTATTACTGTCCATCATATTAGTTAAAATTATTTTTTGTTTCCCTTTTCTTAAGTAACTTAACATAACATTAACATTTAGAAGGATTTGTTATGGTTACGTTAATTATTTTATGTAGCTCTTCATTTTGCTTCTTCTAAAACAAGACAGATTATATAATGTTCTCATGCATCCATACGATAATAGATAAATATTTATAATATCGTACAATTTTCTTTATTATTATTATACCTAAAACTTAGATTTTAAGGTTTATGAGCATATACTAACTTTTTTTTTTTTTGGGTTTTCTTATAGCATATGTGTATATTATAGGCTAACAAAGTAAGTATTTCTTTAAGGAAAATTTATGTCAATTTTGAAATATATTTTTGCTATATGAAATTTTAGGCAAGAATTCATGGACAAATAATCTAAAACATATCATACAAATTAGTTTATGTTGCAAAACACATAATACAAAAATAAGATTTTCATGAACAAATAATTTAACAAAAACAAGATTTTCACGCTTAGCTATGCCCCTAAAACATATCAACATGAATATTATAAAAAGAAAAGTAACTACTTAAGAGATGTAACTCACCTTGTAAGAGATAAATAATGGATAAATATTTGCAAGTGTTGTTCCTTGTAGTTGTTTGTAGAATGTATGGCACGCATAAATTGAAAATGGTTGATAGAATTATGAGGGAAATAAGAGTGGAGAAGAAGGTTGATAGAATTTTTAGGGGAAAAAGAGTAGAAAATAAGAACCGTGGAAACTTCAGTAAAATTAGTGTTGTTTAAATAGGATGCAAGTTTCATATAAGTTAAATTCTTAGATTTTAAACTGTATAACTAGATTTGCCAATTGACCAAATACAACACAACACGGACCAAGATGGGACACTTTGATACAAACAAATTACTTAACTATAAACATATATTTAGTGCAAAGAATTTCTGTTTCTTTGTGTTTTTTTTTTTTTTTTTGGTTTATAGTGTGCACATCAATCGTATTTTTCTTTCATAATTTTCTCTCATGCATGGACAGGAATCTAGCATAGAATAAGAATATATGTACTTTTTTTTATAGAATAAGAATCAATGTACTTGAATCTATAATTATTTGTCTCATAGGGAAAATCATGCAAAGAATATTTTTTACAATATGCAAATGAAAGAACATAACATACACACAAACTAAACTGCTTCGGTAAAAAAAAAAAAAACTACTGACAGACGGAAAGAATAAGAACACGTGTACTTTTTAGAATAAGAATCCAATTTTTATTTTTATCCAAACAATTCTCTCTCTCTCTCTCTCTCCTCCAATTTTCGGCAACTCCATTGCCACAATTCTTTTTTTTCATTTTTTCCTTCCATTTCGGCAACAACATTGCCACAATTTTTTTTTTCCTTCCATTTCGGCAATTCCATTGCCACAATTTTTTTTCCCTCCAATTTTCGGCCTAAATCTTCTTTTCTCCAATTTTGGAACTTGGCTGCCACAAAAATTATTTTCCCCTCATTTTCGGCAACTTCATTGCCAAAATTACTATTAAATTCCTCCCCAAGATTTTGGCAATTCCATTGCCACAATTCTTTTTTTTTTTTTTTTTTTTTTTTCTCCAATCCATTGCCAAAATCACTATTAAATTCCTTCCCAAGATTTCGGCAACTTGGTTGCCACAATTCTTTTTTTTTTTCCTCCCATTTTCGGCAACTTGGTTGCCACAATTCTTATTTTATCTCTCCTCACTCCCCTACAATTTTAGCAACTTGGTTGCCATAATTGGTTTTTCCCTTTCGGGCACTTCACCTAGGCAAGAATTTCGGTAATCTCATTACCGAAATTCAAATTTTTTCTCTCTCCTCCCATCACATCATTTATCTTTCGTCTCTAATACTTTTTGTTAGAATTTTGGCAACGGTATTATTGAAATTCACTCTATTTCCTCATTTTTCCAAATAACATTGAATAGTACCCATATCACAAATAAACTTAATTTTTGCAATATTCAGCCAAAAGACTCCATAAGAAATCTCTTATATGTTTTTGTATGGTTGTAATGAGTGATCATGCCATAACATATTGTACTCTCACACATAAAATTAGTCAAATAACCTCACTTGATGAATGATGTTACATCACTGCTATATTATTACATAATGATCTTGGCCAATTTAAATCTTGAAAATTTCAGTTCGTTAACAGCCTTGGAAATTCCAAAGAAGAATTCACCCCTTCCCAGCCACAATTTTTGGACATAAATTAAAATTTTCCCCAACTCTTTGCGGTTCATAAGGCCATTATGTGTACTTTTATTGACATGACTAATATTATAGTCATATTTTCTCCAACTCTTGGATGATGATATTTTGGAAGAAACAGTTGTTCTTTCTTGTATTTTCAATTGTACCACATAACACACAGAAGTAGCTCTCCGCCCACCCACAAACTCTTTCAACCCAAGCCTTAAGAATTGCCCTTGCATTTGACAAGTGGAAGTCATGCTCACAATAAATAGCCCAAAATTCCCCAAATCACGAGAACAGAAGGCCCAATTTCTCATAGATGCCAAGAAAAAAAGGACCCCCCCACAAAGATGTGACCTTTCCCAGCCTTGCACTCTATTTTTTGGCTAAAGACAGGCGAGAATAATCCATCAGCCTCGTCATCATGGCTAAAGACAGCCTTACACATTTGGACATTGAAAGTCGAACTTGCAATTGTCTTGGTCAATCATTCATCAACGTTTCTCGATTCCCAAAAGATTATTGAGCCTATTGGGTATTGGCTCCTGGGCTTTACTTAATCCAGTAAATCAGACCATTATTGCGGTTTCTATGTAGCTTTCTCTGTGCCGTAGCCTCAATTCTCCAGCTCTGGTTCCAAAAGCCTAAGAGGGCTTTGCAGCGCGAGACTACAGCTTGAGCAGGGCACCAAGGTGACGGCAATGGATTTAGATACCCTGCATTACTTCCGCATGCAATAAGAGCATTCACAACCGTGAATCTATAATTTTAGCTATTTACCTCCATCAAAAGTTATTTTATCTATTTTACCTACACACATGTTGTAACAGTGGATCTATTTTAACTTTTAACACAATAAAATAATATAAATACTACAATAAAATAATATATCTACTGCAATAAAATAGTACATCAACAAAAAAAAAAAAAAACCCACAAACGGATCATCACCACATTTCACAACCACTGCAGGCCAAGAACAACCACCCACAAAAACCTTTCAGCCAGCTACATCCACCTCCACCACCACTCCACTAGCAACAACCTCTATGTGACAACCACAACCCACGGCAAGAAAAAAAAAAAAAAAAATCAAACCACCACCAACACAGCCACAACCATAGCCCAACACAACCACAACTACCAACACAGGCCACGACAACCACAGCCACAGCTACCAAACCACCACCAACACAGCCAACAAACCGCCATTTCAACCACAATCCACGATCACAACCAAACCCACAAAAAAAAAAAAAAAATCAAACACCAAAAAACCCATGTGAAGAATAACCAAAAACACCAGCCAAAAAAAAAAAAAAACATATCGGAAACCCACAAACCCAGCAATCCAAAACCCATGAACACATATCGGAGAATCAACCCTGCGTCGATGCTACCCACGTTGTCAACATCCTCGCCGTGCTTTAGTTTCCGTTTACGCTTCGATCTCATCGCTCTACCCGTACATCTCTCTTTCGGCTTGAGACTTGGGGCTTGGGTTGGCGAGTTGGGTTGGCGAAAGGGGTGGGTCGGAGCTTGATCGAGAGAGAGAAGACCAGTCATCGCCATCGCCATCGCCGATCATGCCATCGCCATTTTCGTTTACGCCATCGCCGATCACGCAAAAAAAACATAGAAAAGATATCGAAGAGATAGAGAAGGAAGAGAGAGGGTTGAGACTTGAGTTTGACGAAAAGAAAGAGAAGGAAGAGAGAGAGAAAAAGATGGATTATTTTAATGGAAAGAGAGAGAAAAGTTAAATAAAATAGTATTATTTTTTTTTTAGCTTTGCGCTATAGTGTAGCTGAACATCTAAAATTTTTGTTTTTGCCTCCACTGCTGCAACGTAGTTTTTAGGGGTAGTGGAGTTAAAATATACCAATATACCTATATAGCACCACTGCTGTGAATGCTCTAACCTCTACTGTGGAGAAGCTGAAAAATACAATTTTCATGAAAAATCTAAAAATTTATCAATAAAATTAATTATTTTATCATTTTTATATAAATTAATTTTAAAACTAATATCCTTAGGATATTTGTTACCATATCTCAAAAATGTTTATCTCAATTTTGGAAATAAAAATAAATTTGTTAACTTTCGATCTCAACAATTAAATAATGAATGCGGTTAATGGATGCTCTTAGAGTATCTCCAACAGATGCGGTATACTTGTTTTTTGGCTAAAATTTGGAGATTTTGTGCACTATTCATGCTCCAACAGATGCAGTATACTTGGATTTTTTTTTTTGCTCATGAATAGTAGCCCATCAAGTCTGATAGGCTACTGTTCATTCTTCAAATGCATTTTTTTTCTATTATAATAATTAGGTGTTGAATAAAAAAATGTTGGAAGATGTGTAGTTGTTAAAAAAAAATAAATAATGAATGAAGAAATAATATTTAAATGAAATAGAAAATGAGATAGAGAATCTGTTGGAAGTGTATTTGAAAAAGTGGGTAGTTAAAAGGTAAAAGTCACTGTTCATTCTCCAAATAGTACAAAAATTTGGAGATTCTGCTGGAGATGATCTTAGTGCATCTATTAATCATTTATTTTAGAAAACATTTTATAAAAATTGAAAAAATTGCCAAAAAAATCAGCTACTTTTTCATTTTTTTTATAATTTTTTTTTCTAAAATAATTTATTAATAAATATCCTAAAATCATTCGTTATAAAAAAAAAAATTTAAATAATTATTTTACGGTGTAATAGCAAATCTCAATCCAATGTCAATAATGCGCATTGTTGGATTAGGTCAAGGATTTTTTCAATTGACCCTATCTTATTGGATTGAGAAATTCTAAACTTGTTCCACAAAAAAAAAAAAAAAAAAAAAAAAAAAAAAAAAAAAAAAAAAAAAAAAAAACGAGAGAGAGAAATTCTAAACTGAACCCAATTCTTCACAAGTATACAAGTCACATGCTTTAGGTTGGGTTGATGGAATAAACTTAAATTTCATCACTTGTAAAGAAATTGAACCATGAATTCGAACCACAAATATTTGATAGTTCAATAGTGAAGGAAAGTGGGGTGAGGATCAAAATTTGAACCACAAATATGAGATGCCACGAACAATATCATTACCATTGGATATTCAATTGTTAGTTGAAACCCCTCTTTCTTTTTCTCTAAATTAGTCAAAGCTGTTAAAAGATAAAATGGTTTCTTTACAAAAGATGAAATTTAAGCCAGTTTCATCAACCCAACATAATGCATATGGCTTGTATATTCTGATTGAAAGAGTTGTGAAGTTGACTTGATATAGTAATTATGTGGTGGAGTTGGCTACTTGCATTATTGTCTAAATAATTGAATGATGTTGGACAATCTGCTATAATTTTTAATTCCAGTATTATATAATCAACAAGTAGCGGAATATAAATTTCAGTGAACCCGACTGATTAAAATAGTCTCCATACTCAATCAATGTCTGAGATGCAGGATGCATTAACATTGTACTTTAAGAGGCAATGCCAATGAATGAATGAATACTTATTGTTTACTATTTGTTTACCACCTAGCACTACAAAACGCAAATTTCAGCCTCCCAAGTACACTTAAAAGCATTGTGAATCAATGGATCTCCTGCTTTCTCTGGATATGGAGATTGGAGAGCTAGAGAGCATCCCAAATCTCAACTATCCAAATAGGTTTTTGTTGCTGCAAAAGTAGCTATCTTTATTCTTCAAATCACTCACTTAGATTCTCATAAATCTCAAATAGCCACTAATACTTTCCACAAGAATATGAATTTGTTCTCTACTCTAGTGGGATCGACATCGAATAGATGCTTGTGTCTTTGTACCCAAACTTATGCGGCTCACAAATTATCCTCAGTAATATACTTAAGAACAATGTAGCATTTCCCCTCCACTTAACCTGTTTCAACTCTTGCATAAAAGAAGACCATAAAACTTAAAAGCCACTTTCTTACAAAGATGCAAAGGAATACGATTTTAAAAGCAAAGTCCACGAGCAGACTCATTGGAGTCTTCATTCTCAAGAATTGTTCTTTAAACACAATCTACGGATAATTCTAATCCAATAATTAAGTATCTAATTTCACAATTTACTTATTTGTGTGATTATTAGTTTTGGACACTTTCTATCCACTTTCGATTATATGAACCCAACATTTTTTACTAATAATTTACAATCGCACAAGTTAACAAATTGTAAAATAAGTTGTGAAATTTGATATAAAAATAGCATGTGATCTTGCCACTGTTACACTAATCCGTGCTAAGAGAGACTTGGGTGTATAGGCCTTAAAAGTTAAATTGAACCGGGGCACTAGCGGATAGGAAACTGGTGGGGCAAGTAATCAGACTGGAATGGTCGTATAAGCCGTTTGATTATGGGGGCCACAACTGGAACGATCGGGATTGGTCAGAGAGAGTTATGAAAAGGAACAAAAGGAGTGGACTTTCAGCTCAAAGCCAAAGTTGAGTTCAGAGGGGAAAGATGTCTGTATGGGAAAAGACACGGCCAGACTTTGCAACTGGGACCAAGCAAAAAAGACCACAAATCTCCATTCGTTTTTCTCAGTTCTATTCTAAACGAAAAAGGACAGCATCTACATTGATTTTGATAACTTCCAAAGCCAGATAAAAACGACATCGTTTTTTATTTCACACTATCCTATCATGTAGATATTTTCCTATCAAAAGGAAAAAAAAAAGAAAAAGAAAAAAAAAAGGGTGAAATTTGAAGTATAATCACGTCATACGTAGAATAGATACAACTGGTGCCTGGAGGACCTGACCCTGAAGAGCAGAAGAGACAGCAATATCACGCCCCCTGTGGCCCTGTCATTCAAACTTACAGATCACGCCGTCAAAAACACACCTTTCAATTGTGTACTATATATCACTCATCAACTCCGACCTCAATCTTCCGTTTACATTAACGAATTACTTTTCCATCTCTTTTTATTAATTTTGAAAAAAACTAACTTTTTCATGTTTAATTAATGATTTTGAGCAGTATAAAATCATACTTAATATTTTTTTATTAAATATGAATTTTGACAAATTTAATATTAGATTATATCTTATTCTTATATGCTTCATCCTTTTAAAATATTTTAAAAATTGAAAATCAATAGCTCTATTATTAATAAATTATTTAAATGACAAGTTTTTGTAATTTAAAATTATGTATAAAATAAAAACTGATAGATCATATAGTAAATAATATTTGATTGACACAAAATTTGATATGTGTATTAAGAATGTGAAGAACATGCAATTCAACGATTAGATTTTTAAAATATGTAATAATGTTTATTTTATTAAGTAAAATTGTAACCTTATACTACTACTAATTTTGTAACTAAATTTTGTCTTTTTGAGTAATTTTTAGATACTCTCAGAGCCTCTTACATTTATGGTAATGTTCACTAATTAAATTTATGGTGAGATTCACTGTAAATATGAAAAAAAATGAGCAATATTTTATGATACTCTAACAATACGTTAAATTTTTTCTTAATTGACGAGTGTCTCAACACATTAAGTAAGGTTGAGATTGATCAGTTTTCTTTTAGAGTCACACATCACTCAATTGACTAAATATTTATTTATTTTATTCTGTTATTTCTTAATGTAATGAGATTCAGTAAATTCCTCTTTAACATGCATCCACTCACTTATTAATAAAAGCCTAATTTATAACAATTGAATTATAAAACACAAAAAAATAAAATTTAGGTTTACTCATAAACAGATGAAGATTATATAGATAAATTAATATGTTTAGTTATTTTAAATGGTTGGCTTTAATATATATATATATATATATATATATACTTAGACAAACCCTATAAATACCCAAATTTAATTCTAGCAAAAGTATGAAAAAAAATTATATATAATTATTATAAATATTTTCAATTATGCAGCTTATTTATAATTATTATACATATACTTTAAGTTTTTAAAAACTGTATATAAATTCTTAAGATTTGAAGGTAAAACAAACATCTAAAAAGATAAATAAAAAAATTTCAATCAATTTCAGATTTATTATAAAGAGTTTTATAACTGAATTGATACATACTAAATTTCTAATAAAAATATTCAAAGTTTTATTTTCATTCATTATAATTCAACTAACACTTTTTAATATTTTTAATGATAAATTTTAAGTTCAAAGTTAAAACCCAATTTATTTGAATAATGGGAAATTTAAAAAAAAAATTATATATACATTTTAAGGAAAACGTTTTATTTTTTCTAAAATCCATCGTCTCACATCGTTACCTTTCTGTTAACATCCATCAAATCCGTAATGTACTGTAGGACCCAGCTATGCCCAGCTAAGGGTAATAGGGCCTAAAAGAGTAAGGTCACACAAGTCTTCATGCAATTTTACAACCCTATTCTCTATTCTCTTCCCTCTTTTCTTTTGCCATTTGCAGTTTCACCAATTGTTTATTATTCACTCAAGTTTGATACTCGGTGGAAATCTTCTGATTCTCCCATTACGAGGCTCTTATAAACTAAGCCTCACAGTGAGATTTGATCGAACCTGCATTCATTCATTCTTCCTCAGGCTTTTGCGTAGAAGAAAGAACCCGTGACAGTGCAAACACACAGAGAGACAGAGAGATGAGGAGCTGTGCCACTACCAGCTTCCTACTTCACATTGCTATACTTTTCCTTCTCTTCTCAGCATGTTCTTCTTCGTACAGTGATCTTGAAGTTCTGTTGAAGCTTAAGTCCGCCATGAAAGGACCCAAAGGTGCAGACTTGAAAGACTGGGAGGTCTCTTCTTCTCCAGCGGCGCATTGCTCTTTCCCCGGGGTTTCATGTGACGAAGATTTACGAGTTGTTTCTCTCAACGTGACTGATATAAAACTCTTCGGTTTTCTTCCACCGGAGATTGGCTTACTGGACAAGCTAGTGAACCTAACACTCGCCGCCACCAATCTCACCGGAAGTCTTCCATTAGAAATGGGGAACCTCACGTCACTCAAGTTCCTCAACATCTCCAACAACGTCTTCGTCGGCCAATTCCCCGGCGAAGTCACTCTCGGAATGGCAAGCCTCGAAGTTCTCGACATTTACAACAACAATTTCTCTGGCCCACTTCCTACAGAGATTGTGAACTTGAAAAACCTCAAGCATCTTTGTCTCGGTGGGAACTACTTTTCTGGGTCAATCCCAGACTCCTACTCCGAGATTCAAAGCCTCGAGTTCTTGGGCTTGAATGGTAACTCACTCACAGGCAAGATTCCGGCGAGTTTGGGTCGGTTAAAGAATCTCCAAAAAATGTTCGTTGGGTACTACAACGCTTTCGAAGGTGGTATTCCAGATGAGTTGGGTTCGCTCACTTCGCTTCAACGATTAGACATGGCTAGCTGTAGCCTTACTGGTGAAATTCCTCAGAGTTTAGGCCTTTTGAAGAACTTGGACTCGTTGTTTCTCCAAATAAACCGTCTCACAGGTTTGATACCTCCTGAACTCTCTAACTTACAAAACTTGCTTTCTTTGGATCTCTCAATCAACCAACTTACTGGTAATATACCAGATAATTTTTCAAGGCTTGAGAATATTAAGCTAATCAATTTGTTTAAGAACAAGCTACAAGGTCCAATCCCGGAATTTATTGGCGAGTTACCGAATCTCGAAGTGTTTCAGATATGGGAAAACAATTTCACATTGCAACTACCTGAGAATCTGGGGAGAAATGGAAAGTTGAAAGACCTCGACGTGACGTCCAACCACCTCACCGGTTTGATTCCTCGAGATTTGTGCAAAGGAGGGATGTTGAAGACGCTGATTCTCATTCAGAATTTCTTTGTCGGTCCGATCCCTGAGGAACTCGGAGAGTGTAAATCGCTTCTCAAAGTCAGAGTCACGAAGAACCAACTCAACGGTACGATTCCGGCGGGTCTTTTCAACTTGCCATTAGCGCAGGTGGTGGAGCTCGACGATAATAACTTATCCGGTGATCTTCCTTCGGATTTTTCAGGGGAAAGTCTCGGGATTCTCTCACTTTCCGGTAATAGAATTACCGGGAAAATTCCCAAGGGAATTCAAAATCTCAATAGTTTGCAGACTTTGTCCCTGGAAATGAACTCGTTTTCCGGTGAGATTCCGAAGGAATTGTTCCAGCTAAAGATGCTCGCGAAGTTCAATATAAGCGATAACAATGTCAGCGGCGAAATCCCGGGTTCGATTTCTGAGTGTAGTTCTTTAACCACGGTCGATTTTAGCGGAAACAGTCTGTTTGGGGAAATTCCTAAAGGGATTACCGAACTGAATGTTCTCAGCGTTCTCAATTGCTCGAGAAATCAACTTACGGGTCAAATTCCTGATGAAATTCGAAACATGACGTCCCTCACAACGCTCGATCTTTCTTACAACAATTTGGAGGGCAGAATTCCCACTGGAGACCAGTTTTCTGTTTTCAATGAAAGTTCCTTCGCTGGAAACCCCAATCTCTGCTCGCCACGTCATGTTTCTTGCCCGTTCTTGGTCAATTCGGGTCGCGGTTCGGGTCGGAGGAGTACCAACCCGGGTACTTGGAAGATAATTGTGAGCGTGATTGCACTCGTAACGGCTCTCTTACTGGGTGTGGTTACGGGTTACACGCTCCACAAGAGGAAAGTCCAGAACTCTCGAGCCTGGAAACTCACCGCGTTTCAAAAGCTCGATTTCAAAGCGGAAGATGTTCTAGAGTGTTTGAAAGAAGAGAACATCATTGGCAAAGGTGGGTCCGGGATTGTGTACCGTGGGTCCATGCCGTTCGGCATTGACGTGGCGATCAAACGTTTGGTGGGTCGAGGGAGTGGACAGAGTGACCATGGTTTCACGGCTGAGATTCAAACGTTGGGTCGAATTCGACACCGGTTTATAGTGAAGCTGTTGGGTTACGTGTCGAACAAGGACACGAACTTGTTGTTGTACGAGTACATGCCGAACGGGAGTTTGGGGGAAATGTTGCATGGGTCGAAAGGTGGGCATTTGCAATGGGATATGAGGTACAAAATAGCCGTGGAGGCTGCTACGGGGTTGTGTTATCTTCACCATGATTGTTCGCCTATGATTATTCATAGGGATGTGAAGTCTAATAATATATTGCTGGACTCAGACTTTGAGGCTCATGTTGCTGATTTTGGGCTCGCCAAGTTTCTTCAGGATGCTGGGGCCTCGGAGTGCATGTCCTCCATTGCTGGATCGTATGGTTACATTGCCCCAGGTTTGTCATCTTGTTCTTCAACCTCTAGTGCTAGTACATGGGCTGTAGTGACATGGTAGCTTTTGATTTGAATATGAATTTGACGTGCATCTCATGATTGATATTACCTTTATCATGTACCAATGACAAGAAGTTTCATCAATATAGTTAAAAATTGCTGTGAAAATTTGTGTTTGTATTCGTTGTTTAGTATACCTTTATTGAGTAAGATCACCTCTCTCAAAGTGTGAAAATTCTGTCTATATATAGTTGGTGTTACTTGTTAGTATACTTTCGTTGAGTAAGTTATAATTGAGGGTGTCAATCGGTATACACGTGTATCTAGTGAGTGTTATAGCTCAATTGTCACTTCTATATACTTTCAAGATTTAAATTTTTTCTTCCCAACTATTGAATAATAAAAATAAATAAAATAAGTTGTACCTAAGAAAAAAAATAATGTTTTGAAAAAACAGAACCCATAAAATTAGCTGACTAAAATTTAAAAATCAAGCCATAAAAAATGACTTTGCTGTGTTTATGCTTAATGTCATATATTTTGTTCACTGTCGCTCCAAAGCTCAAAAAAAAAAAAAAAAAAAAAGATTCTAGTAGATCGAGAGCTGGACTAAAATTTGACCACTTTAGAATAAGATATTTTGTAATAGACTTGGGTTAGGTCTAGTGCATCTAGTTTGCTGTACTCATTAGAATGATAACACATGGTTAAAAATGGACACATATCATCATCATAATGAATCTAGTACAACTAAACATTCAATCCAAGCTTTGTCTTTTTGTATAAACTAGTCTTAAAAATATACTAGTGTTAATCATATAATGGTAATAAGCAATTCACCAGTACAACTTAGTTATGTCTGCTTTTTGTCTCATTTAGCCACGTTCAGTGTTTTGAATTCAACCTTACCAACATTTTACTTTGAACGTGAGCTAAGCATCTGAAATCTCATTAATTTTCGCTGTGCAACAGAGTACGCTTACACGCTAAAAGTGGACAAGAAAAGCGATGTGTACAGTTTTGGTGTTGTGCTACTGGAACTGATAGCAGGGAGGAAACCAGTGGGGGAGTTTGGTGATGGGGTAGACATTGTGAGATGGGTTAGGAAAACAGCATCAGAACTTTCTCAGCCATCTGATGCAGCTTCAGTTCTCGCAGTTGTGGACCCTAGGCTCAGTGGGTACCCTCTCACAGGTGTGATACATTTGTTTAAGATAGCTATGCTGTGTGTTGAAGATGAAAGCTCTGCTAGGCCCACCATGAGAGAAGTTGTTCACATGCTCACAAATCCTCCTCAGTCTGCTCCAAGCCTTGTGAACCTTTAGTTTATAAACTTATATAATATATACTCTTGGTGCTAAAGATCAATGTTTTTGGAGTAAATAATAGTAAAGTAATTTGTAATAACAGGTGGTGGGTGCAAGAAATGTTTCACTAAACTACCAAGCTTCATGGTGGCTTACTTAAGCTTTTAAGCTTGACTTGGTTTGAATTGATCAAATTTTCTTTTTGTCACTGTAAAATGTTACTTCTGGGTTGTTAACTTGGTCAGTTAAGCTAATATATGGTGTTTATTGTGACATTGTGTATTCCATTTGCTCTATGCCTTTCCCTATTTAATTTTGTTGTAGATTTGGTGTATTTTGGTATTTTACGTTTTCTTGCGTGGGTGATATTCGAGACATGCTGTTTGATCAGTTGCATCACTTGGTACTCTCTGATTACTACTTGTGTTTCATTGCACTATAACACACTTTTGTTATGTGTGACTTGTTTGGATATGTACGATGTGCATGAGAAGGCTGTGATACTATATTGGACCAACAGATATTGAACATCAATAACAAATTTACTTCGCAAACTAGTCATATAGTGTGAGTTTGGATAGCGCGTTTTGCGCTATTTAGTGTGGCTGCGTTTTTTATAGTGGGTCCATGGGTACTGTTTATGGAACCCATAACTTGGGAAAAATGCAAATTTAACTTTAAAATTGGGTCCCATAGCACTATTTACATATTTAAAAATTATTTTATTACAGTGTTTTCAGTTTTTAGTTTTCAGCAATAAGCGATACCCAAACAGATCCATAACACATGGTTTGAATGTAATTGCAAGTTGGTTCAGTGCTTGTTGGTATCTTTTGGTTTGTGTTGTTTGTGTGTGTTTTAGGTCGTGAATTGGGGTTTTTAAGTGAGAATTGGGGTTTCAGCCGAAAAGTACACCTATTTGGCTATTCTTTAAGGCAATTTCCAAAGTTACTTTGTAATTCTTTATTTGGGTAGTTTTTATTCAGGTAGTTCTACTTCTAACTTCTATTTGGTTACTCTTTAAGGCAATTTCCAAAGTTACTTTATAATTCTTTATTTGGGTAGTCTTTATCAAAGTAATTCTAACTCCTAAGTTCTTACCGATTGCCTCAGAAAATTGAGAATTTAATTATTTAACTATAGCTCTAACACTTCCCCTTTAGAAGTGCAATCCAACACGTAAGATTTAAAACATTTTAAATGGGAGGTAAAGTAAAGTAATGGGATCAAACTAAAGAATTCTATTTCTGATACCATATTAAATTATCAATTCTCTCAAAAGTTTAAACAATTAGAAAATGATGAATTTATTTATTTAACCACAGATCTAACACTAGGAATTTAAATCAAACTGACTACTTCTAATTTGAAATTAAAAATCCTTGAACTTTTATAAATGTCCAAATCACACTGTGTTACAACGATGAACAGAAAATGCATGCAACTAAATAAAAAATTATTCTAATTAAAATTTAGTTAAAAACTTAAAAATTTTGATTTAAAATTTAATATTTCTTTTTCCTCTTCATTCACTGGCGGCACTAGTCTAACCATCACAACCACCATTAACACTATCACTGATCCACCCCAAACAACCACACACCCAACACCACTGCACGCATTCACACACCCAACTAAGCTAAATCTTTCAATAAAAAAGAAAAAGAAAAAAGAAGAAGCTTAATCTGCCATTTTATTATCATATACTAGCTAGTAACTTTCTTTGTGTGTATATATATATATATATATACATGTAACTTTTTGTGAGAATTAAATATGATAAACACACTTCTGCTAGGGCTCTACAAAATATCTAACTCGTTCATTTGTATGACTCTTTCCAAATCGTGCAGGTTTATTATGTGAGGTGGCATGAATTGGGCAATTATGACCATCAAATTAGTAAGGTCAGTTTGATTCGTAGGTTGAAAATTTTCTAACTTATTGAGAATTGAACCGTCCACTTGTATATATTTGGCAAAATTTAAAATTGACCTTCTAACTTTCAATTTTTTTTTTTTTTTTTTTAGTCCTCTAACTTTCAGTTTTGTCATTTCAGTTCTCTAACTTTTAATTTATGTCAATGCACAATTTCTTTAGAGCTCAGTTAGGGGCTGCCGTTAACACTAGTGAAATGATCCCGTTTTCCCTCTTTTTTTTTTCTTTTTTTTTTTAAAAAAAATTTGGAATTAAAATAAAATAAGAAAAATCCGTAAAAAAAAGAAAAAAAAGAAAAGAAAACATTTAAGGGGAACATTGTCGTCATTCCCCTTCCACTGAAATCAAAACAAAGAACACGACACCCAAACCCTAACTAAGAAAATCTACAAGGAAATCTGCACCCACAAATAGTGGAGTGAAGAAGCCCCATTTTTATTGTCCCGGAACTATTGCTCTTCGGTAATTATTTTTTGGAAAAATTCTAACTTTTGTAATTTGGTCGTTTATTTTCTTTTGAAACCCTAGTTTCTTCTGGACTTTAAACAGTGAAATCCACAAATACCAGAAGAGTACCGAGCTTTTGATCCGCAAGTTGCCCTTCCCACGTCTTGTTCGTGAAATCGCACAAGACTTCAAGGTTTGTTTATATCCCTCCCCTTTGTTTGGTTGCAGAGAAAATTGATCTTATATATTTCTCTTTTTCTTTTTGTGCGAACTGTTTTTCTTATATAAAATTTTGTTTGTTCTAAGACAGATTTAAGGTTCCAGAGCCATGCTGTTCTTGCTCTTCAAGAGGCCGTGGAGGGGTGTCATGTCGTGTTCTTTATTTTGATTTCAGGGAAAGGGGAATGAGGATGTCGTTCCCCTTAAATTTATATATTTATATTTTTTTTTACAGATTTTTCTTATTTTATTTTAATTCTGAAATTAAAAAAAAAAAAAAGGCAAAACAACATC
This sequence comes from Quercus robur, assembly GCF_932294415.1. Taxonomy (NCBI): domain Eukaryota; kingdom Viridiplantae; phylum Streptophyta; class Magnoliopsida; order Fagales; family Fagaceae; genus Quercus; species Quercus robur. Next base: position 12,841,582 of record NC_065535.1, on the reverse strand, counting down.
GTTTCAGTAGTTTTAACGATAGCTCCTAACTGAGCTCTAACGGAATCTTGCATTGACAAAAATTGAAAGTAAGAGAACTGAAATGACAAAAATGAAAATTAGAGAATTGAAATGAAAAAAAAACTGAAAGTTAGAGAATTAGACTTAGGTACAATATTTGTTGTTCCTTAAATTCCCCTTTTAATATTCTGCCTTGTGAATTTTTTCTCATGGGATGGAAGTATATTGTTTTAGTTAAGTAGTCATATGACTAAATCTTAAGAGGAAAATTTAAGGAACAATACTTAAAGTGTTTCTAAGTTTTGTCCATTTATTTAGGGATTCAAATTTTTGTTAATTTTTTCTTTCTTTCCACTAAATATAATAATAAAAAAAGCTCAACTTTATGGCCCAATTAAAGAATTCCTAATTTAAGTAAATCGGTAAAAATAGAGTCTTAACTTGCAAAGTAGTAGAACGGGCAATCTTGCTCAAATTATATAATACATGCATCAAGGACGGAGCCATTCTTTGGCCAAATTTTGAAAAATTAAAATACTCCTATATATATTGGTAATTAATTATAGCAATTTTGCTCAATAAAATTACATATGCCCCCTAAACATCATCACTGTCCACTAAAGCAAAACAAAAATGCCCATAAGAATTAAACTAATCTAAATTACACATTAATGAGGCACATAACTTTAAAAGAGAAGACAACAGAAGTTAAAGGTACACACAAATACTCTACAAAATCACTCTCAACTCATTTTCTCTCTAGAATCTTTCTCCCTTGCTGACTTAAGCATCGAAGGCGGTTTGGCTGACGCTACATCGGCGTGTTACTTTTCCTCTCAGTTCATTTTGCAAGATTCTCACCTACGAAGACAACTCCATTCACAGCATCATCCATCTGCTACGACGAGGAGCTCAACTGTTGATTTTTTGCATCATCATTCCATATAACCAGAAAACATAAAATATATTCATCCACCCTATCCTTAATTATTTTATTGGATAAGTTTGGGTTTCCCCACATGATTTTGATATCAACAGTGGTACTCATTAAACTCTTCTTTGTAAAACCATAAATTTGATATATATCTTTTAATTTAATAATGACTTTACCCTCAAATGAATTGGTTTCTTTGTACTAATACTACTATAAATCATGAAATATTACTATGATATTAGCATGTTAAATGCATTTCATGCAATATGGTCACATTGCTATGAAAATTTTTCATATCCGTAGAAATTTTAAATAGAAAATAAAATTTTAAAAAATTTGTAGATTCCGAATGGTGTCATTTGTATTGAATATCATAATTCAGATTCAAACCTTGCTCATATTCATGGTTTGCATAATTCACATTTTAGGGCCAGATGCAAATGTAAAATGTATTATTACTAAATATTTTATAAGCGATACATGAGTTTGAAAAGAAATAAACAATTTTGTATAATTTAATACATTAATTAGACTATTTTCATATGAAGGGTTAAGGGTCCAAATCATACATTGGGCCTTAGGCCTTGGCCGAGAGCATGAGTAGTCCGAGGACGAATGAATGGTTCAAACCCAGGACTTAACGAACAAAATACGAATGGAAGGGTGGTCCGAGGAGGAATATATCCTTGGACATGATAATACAGCTTAAATCTATATTCTAACAATCAAGGTGACCTTCTAGGAAACTTCAGCGATAAGGGCGTGCATCATACACGTATAAGGTTGATGGGAACTCAGAAATATCTAAGGAAAAACTGCTACCACCCATAGAATGCACTGCAGCTACTTTTCTGGCTACATTTATGTGGAGAAGACCCCTGAACAGTGCTGCCTTGACTACCACAACTCATAGAAAATCAAAGATGGTGTCTGATAGGACAGGCACTCAAGTAAGGTCTTAAATGATCAATAAGTGTAGAGTCAAGATGGTTTAAAGAGAGTTATATAATATAAGAGACCCTCCATAAGGAAGGGATTGGAAAAGGAAGAGAAACAATGTAGCAATTAGGAATCAAACTTGTAATAGAGCTTCAAGAGCAATTTATAGGAACCAGTCTCCTCAAACGTTGCCGAGGATATCTTTCCTTAGTGTTAATTTGTTATTTTCATTTCTTTGTCATCCAGATCTGTTTACTTGCTACTTAATTCATTAAAACCCAGTTTTTCAACCCATTCTCTACAAATTTATTGTTTTTGAGCTTTTTTGGCCTAAGTCCATATAACTTTTAGGCTAGGAGTTTAGATTAGGTCCTTACATCATATATTTTTAAAACATATTTTAAAACTTTTAATTCTAAAAATATCAAGACAATTAGTATTAGATAAAATTTAGCTACAAAATTGGTTGTAACCTAAAGTTACAACCTTACTCAATATCATTAATATTACTACATATTTCAAAAATTTAACTGTTGGATTACATGTTCTTTATGTTTTTAATACACATGTCAAATTTTGTGTCAATTGAATATTATTTGCTTTATAATCTATAAGATTATATTTTATGCATAATTTTAAATTACAAAAAATTGTAATTTAAACAAATTATTAATGATATAGTTATTGATCTTTAATTTTCTAGAAATTTTACAACTATAGAGGATATAAGAAGAAAATGTAATCCAATGGGGGGGTGTAGGGACAGTTTTTGGGGCCCAAACCCAGCAAGTAAGTGGTTCTGGCCCAAAAGTCCCCAGACAATGAATTTGTAGAGAGTGGGTTACAGAGCTAGGACTAGACGAAGTGAACGTCAGTTAGACGTACGCCATGCAACATGTTGAACGTGAGAATATTCCATTTATGTTAATGGGATATCGGTCCTAGGAGACGTATAAGTGCACCTCTTACTCTGTTTACAGACTACAGAGTTCTTTCACCTTTCTCTCTCTCTTTTTTCTTAATTCTCCGATCCCCTCTTCATGGGGATCTCCTTCTCTTATATAGCCTCCTTAAATTGATAAGGACCTTACACTTGTTAACCATCTGAACCTTCACTTGAGTGCCTGTCCCATTGGACATCTTCCTTATCTTTCTGTGAGTTGCACTAGCCAATGTAACACTGTTCGCCTGTCTTCTCCACATTAATGCGGCTAAAAAAGTAGCTTTCTTGCATTTAATGCGGCAGTTGTGGCTTCTCCCTAATGTCTTACATTTTCTTCTTTCCTGCTGTGTGAGGCTCACCTTCCTACCCACGTTCACCTGGATGGATTCTTCACTGTGGAGGGGACGCACATTGGGCCCATATTCGTGTGTCCGAGGAGGCATTCCTCCTCGGACGTCTTTTAGATCAAACTGGGCTTAACAGGGTTGGGCCAGAAGTTACTTGGGCCCCTATTCCCCGTTGGGTCATGGTTAGGCTTCGTGTGGGTCCCCAGGCCCATTTGTTGATTTTGGGAATTTCACTCCTACAATAGCCCCTCAAAATTTCGGCTCCTTCTTTCTTGTCCGAGGAGGAAGGGCGGGATTTTGACATTCATAGGATTATTTACTGTGGGTCCCTGCTTCACTCGCGCGGAGGTATGCTTCTCACGTGCCTCATTAATGACAGAGGTGGTTGATGACCCATGCGGCGCTAATTATTGCTTTTAGCGGTTTTATATATATTTTGATCCGACGGTTGGACGCTAGATCAACGGTTGCGATCATTTCCGTTTCCCTAGGCAGGAAGATGTCTGTCCGGCTTCTCCTGGATACATAAGATTTTCAAAGGCATTTCCTTCTCGTTTTTGGACAAGCACTCGAGCACTTAGAGCACTCTCGCACTCTCCCTTTTAAAGCGTTCAAGCCTTCGCAGTCGTCCCCTTGAAGATTTCCTGCAAGTTCCTCTCCCGTAAGTGTACCTTCCTTTTCCATTGCCTTTTCCGGCATTACTCCTTAAGTAAATCATCTTCGCGTCACCTAGGATTAGGGGAATGGGTAAGCTTGACAAATTGGTAAATTCCCCAGCCGGTATGGAGGGCTTCAGGGCCAAATACCGTATTCTGCCGGAGGTAGGTCTAGAGTACTGTTCTCTGGAGGAGATCACAATCAAGAGGAGAACGGGGCAGGTCGCCATTCCAGTGATAGCCTTTGTGGAAGGAGGAATGACCATCCCTATGGGGAGGATAACTAGGGATTATTTGCGTGGTCATAGGTTGGCTCCTCACCAATGCGTCGCGAATATGTTCCGGATCCTGGGGTGCATAGAGGTCCCGAACAATCAGATGAACCTCGGCCTTACGTGGCATGACGTGGTTCATCTATATGAACTGTACAGCCTCGACGACTCATATTACTTGAAGTCCAAGTCCGATGAGGTGAGATTAATATCCTGCCTTCCCAAGTCCAACAAAGGCTTGAAGGACAACCTTTTGATCGTCTCCGGACAGTGGCACGACGGTCTTCACTGCCCAGTCAAGGCAGGAAAACCAGGTGGGGCACCATAAAGTTAGATCCCTTGGAAAGGATTTTAGTTTTGATCTTTCCCCTCTTTTTTTTTTTTTTTTTTTTTTTGTTTCGATTCTAACTTTGTTTGTTTGCCTCCTCAGATTAACATAACCCTCTCTTCGGACCTTGCAGACAAGGCGCGTACGACTCCTCGGCTAAGTTTGGTCAACGTCCAGACACTTAATTTCCTTATAAGGTCTGAGATTTACGTGAGCACAGACGGGCAACGGCGGGCTGCTCCTCTAATTTTGGACTACGTGCCCCTTACACTCTAGTGGAGCCCGGCCAAGCAATCAGGGCTGGTAGTCCGCGATTGGCATGGATCGACGTCTCCGTACTAGGTTTCCTTGCTTCAAGAGATTTACCTCCCATTCAGCTGCCTGCTCAGCGTGCCTTTCCCGTAGTGGTTGTCCCAACGGAAGAAGCCGGTTCCTCGCACTCGTCTTTGGAGGATCAGATAGACCAGTTCCACTTCGCCGAGGAGGGAGAGGTGTCGGCCAGGATAGTAGAGCTCTCGGATTCTGATTCTGATTTAGACCGTGCCTCGGCAGCCCCTGCCCTTGGTTTAGTAACCGCACAAGTTGGTACCAGCCAAGATCTTGAAGAAGAAGGAATGGACCTGAAACAAAGGTCTGGTCTCAGAGGCCTCCTCTCCAATAGGAACAAAGGGCAGTCCTCCAAGGATGTCCCGAAGGAGCAGCCGTCCTCCAAGGCTCCTCCTCCTCCTCCTCCTCCCACATCGGATGCGGCACTGCAGCCTATGCCTAATTTAAGGCGAAAAAGGCCTGTGGGGGAGTTGGAGGAAGGTGAGGTTGGTCAAGAAAAAGCCAAACCTCAGAAGAAGGGCAAAGAGACCAAGGAGCCCAAAGAGAAGAGGACCAAGTTCATTGATAGCCGAGACGAGGCGGCTATTCGGAGGGAACAACGAATATGGTCGCCGCGGCTCGAACTGGATGGCGCTCCAATTTCTTGGGATGCAACCTTGTGGGAATCCCAACGACGGGAGGCGTCATTCTTGGCTGAGGCTCTGCAGTAGCCTCTTCTTTTGCCTCGCGACATGAAGGGGCTCCGGGATACTCAGCAACCAGAGTTTTTCATGTCGTTGAAGAGGGACATGGCAATGGTAAGCGAAAACTTTTACTATCTCGTTCTCTTGTTACGCATCCATTTATTCACCATTCTCTTTGATTAAGCCTTTACTTTCCTAGCGCAGGTCACTCAACAAATATTCGTTGCTGAGGAGTGGGCCAAAAAGACACGTGAGGACCTTCATAATGAGGCTCAATCCCGCCGCGTTGCCGAGAGGAGTGCTGGCAACCTCAAGAAGGAAAACGATAGCCTGAGCCATGAAGTGAAGGAGGCAAAGAAGGGTCGGGCGAGCGCGAAGGCCGACCTTAAAAATGCTACTAAGCAGGCTGAGGATCTGCGCCTACAGCTCTGCCAGTTCGAGAAAAATCTTGTGACAGAGAAGCAGGCGGTTTCAGATCTCAAGGCCGAGCTTGCAAAGGTCAAGGGGGAGGCTCGTTTGGCCAGGGAGGCGGCCGAGAAAGCAGTGGCAGCCTCTTATGATCGCGGGGTCAAGGATATTGAGGTCAGGCTGGCCGAGGAGGTGGCTACTGTATGCAGAGAATACATTACCCTGTCTTGGGGTGTAGCCTTGGACCGGGCGGCGGTCCCAGCGGATTCTGACCTTAGGAAAACCGAGAATATCTTTTTTCTTGAGGACGTTCGTGAAATCCCTGACGAGGTCGCGCCTGAAGAGCCTCTCCCAACGAAGGCTTTAGCTTCGGACTCCGCTATGCCTGAAGCTGGGGATGCGCGGCTGGCCGTGAAGGACAAGTTGCCCGAGGACAGTCTCTCAATCAGGGAGGTTGTTGCACAGGCCAAGGAGACTGTTCCGGGGCCACAGCCAGCAGACGACCAGCCCGGGCCTGCTCAGGGATCAGATTTAAGAAAGTAGTGTAAGATCTTACTTGTTAGACCCTTTATATTTTGTTATGTTTAATGGTTGTAAAATGATCGTTTTGGGGATTTTAATGAAAGGTGTCGTTTCCCTTTATTCTTGTTGTTTTACTTTCTCTTCTGTTTTTATCATAAATGGATGTTTGTTCTGCCATTAACTGTTGACAACCAAGCATGAGTGAATGAATGTGTAAATAATGATAGTCAATAATTTAGACAAAATTGCTGTGAGGCTAATTTCCCCAAAGTCTGTGGTCCGAGGAGCCAGGCAGGACTTGGGTTCTGTTTAACACTTATTGAAAATTGCTGCGAGGTTAATTTCACCCAAGTCTGTGGTCCGAGGAGCCAGGCAGGACTTGGGTTCTGTTTAACACGTATTGAAAATTGCTGCGAGGTTAATTTCCCCCAAGTCTGTGGTCCGAGGAGCCAGGCAGGACTTGGGTTCTGTTTAACACTTATCCCAAGTAGCTGTACAGTAACACAGCGTCAAGTATGGTGTCTTTCATTAATAACAGTACATTTTCAGGTTATTTACATTCCATGGACGTGGTACTACACGTTTATCCAAATCTTCCAAAGAGTATGCCCCAATGCCGGCTACGGAAGTGATACGGTATAGGCCCTCCCAGTTTGGTCCAAGCTTTCCCCATGCAGGGTTCCTCGCGGTGCCCAGGACTTTCCTCAGCACTAGATCCTCGGGCGTCAAGGGCCTTGACTTCACCTTGGCGTCGTAGCCCTGTTTGAGCTTTTGCTGATAGTATGCTAGGTGGACCATTGCACTTTCCCTTTTTTCTTCGAGGAGATCCAAGCTTTTTTCCAGAAGGCTGTTATTAGCAATGGGGTTGAAGGCAGTAGTCCTCTGGGTTGGGAAGTTTATCTCTAGTGGGATGACAGCCTCGGCCCCGTAGGTCAATGAAAAGGGGGTTTCTCCCGTGGACCTGCGAGGCGTGGTGCGGTATGTCCACAAGACGTGGGCCAACTCTTCAACCCATCTCCCTTTCGCATCGTCCAACCTCTTTTTCAGTCTGTTCACTATGGTTTTATTGATGGCTTCCGCCTGCCCATTACCCTGTGGGTAGGCCAAGGTGGAGTATCGATTGATAATTCCCAGCTCATTACAGTACTCTCTGAAGGTTTTACTGTCAAATTGGAGGCCGTTGTCTGAGATTAGGGTGTGCGAGGTCCCGAACCTAGTGATGATATTTTTCCAAACAAACTTCTTGACGTCGACGTCGACGTCCCTAATGTTTGCCAGCGCTTCAGCTTCGACCCACTTTGTGAAGTAATCGGTGCCGACGAGAAGAAATTTCTTGTTTCCAGCCACTTTAGGGAATGGTCCTAGTATGTCTAGGCCCCATTGTGCGAATGGCCAAAGGCTGGACAGCGGGTTAAGTTCTCCGCCTGGCTGATGTATGTTCGGGGCGAACCTTTGGCACTGGTTGCACTTCTTCACATACTCTAGAGCTTCTTTATGCATGCTCGGCCACCAGTAACCCAGTGTCATGGCCCTGTGGGACAGGGACCTACCCCCCGTATGGCTTCCACAGATCCCCTCGTGTAACTCCTCCAGGATGAGTTCTGTAGCCTCTAGGTGCACACACAGCAGGTATGGCCCCGAGAATGAGCGTCGGTAAAGTTTGGAGTCCTCAGACAGCCAGAATCGAGAAGCTTTCCTCCTGATTTTATCAGCCTCAACCTTATCGTCTGGCAAGGTGTCGCGCTTTAAGAACAGCACCAGAGGTTCCATCCAGCTAGGTCCTACCCCGATGTTGTGTACCCGAATACCGTTGGCCTCCTTTGTTGTTGGGCGGCAGAAATCTTCAACTAAAATAACTTGCGGAAGGGGCTGAGCCGAGGAGGTGGCCAGCATTGCGAGAGAATCAGCATGGGTGTTCCCACTCCTGGGTATATGCGTTAAACGGAAGTCATCGAAATGGGTCTGTAGGTGTTTAACCCGGGCAAGGTACACTTGCATTCTTTCATCCTTCGCCTCCAATTCCCCATTTACTTGTCCCACAATGAGTCTCGAATCCGAGACTATGCTTGCGCATTTTCCACCCAATTTCCTGATCATTGACATCCCCTCCAACAGTGCCTCATACTTGGCTTCGTTATTCGTGACAGAGAATCCGAGCCTTAACGACTTTTCTATGGTTATCCCTTCGGGAGAGACTAGAACGAGCCCCACCCCTGAGCCCCTTTGGTTTGCTGGACCATCGATGTATGCTCTCCACCAATTGTGTTCATGCTGAGAGACCGTGCTGATCAGTTTCCTATCAGCACTTGGTGACCCCGACATTTCCATCCCTTCTAAGGTGGGCTCCGTAAATTCAGCTACTAGATCGGCGAGAACCTGACCTTTTATGGCGGTGCGAGGCATGTATCTAATGTCGAAGGCGCCCAGGATTGTTCCCCACTTAGCTATTCTACCTGTGTAGTCGGCGCTGCGGAGGACTGATTTCAGTGGAAGTTGAGTTAGCACAACTACTGTATGTGCCTGAAAATAGTGGGGGAGCTTCTGCGTGGCTTGTACGAAGGCCAATATAGCTTTTTCGAGGGGGAGATACCGGGTCTCTGCCTCCTGCAACGATTTGCTTACGTAATACACGGGTCGTTGCTTGCCGTTGTCTTCTTGGATTAGCACTAAGCTCACTGCATGAGAGGCTACTGTGATGTATGCGAACAACACCTCGTCGGCATCGGGACTGGACATGATCGGTGGTCGGGCGAGGTATTCCTTGAGCTGTTGGAAAGCTAAAGCACACTCCTCAGTCCACTCGAAACCCTTCCACTTGTGCAATAGGAGGAAGAAAGGCCTGCATCTGTCCGCTGAGCGGGAGATGAAACGGTTTAAAGCAGCTATCATGCCGGTAAGCTTCTGGACCTTTTTAGGATTTCGAGAAGGCTATAGGCTATGAATGGCTCTTATTTGGTCAAGGTTAACTTCTATTCCTCGGTGGGTCACCATATAGCCCAAGAACTTTCCTGATCCCACCCCAAATGAACATTTGGATGCGTTCAATCGTAGCTTGTACTTTCTCAGAATTTGAAAGACTTCACCGAGGTCTCTGATGTGGTCGGCCACCAATTTGCTCTTTACTACCATGTCATCTATATACACTTCAACGGTTTTACCCATCTACTGTTCAAACATCCTAGTCATCATCCTCTGATAGATCGACCCGGCATTCTTCAGGCTAAAGGGCATCACCTTATAATGATAGTTTCCAACTGGGGTGACAAAAGCGATTTTTTCTTGGTCTTCGGCAGCCAGGGATATCTGATGTTAGCCCTGGAAAGCGTCCAAAAAACTCATTCGGGGGTATCCGACAGTCGCATCTACCAATCGGTCTATCCGCGGCATTGGGAAAGGATCCTTCGGGCAGGCCTTGTTTAAGTCCGTGAAGTCTACGCAGACTCGCCATTTCCTGCTCTTCTTCTTTACGACGACTGTGTTTGCTAACCATTCGGGGTAGAATACTTCCTTGATAGCCCCAGCTTTCTTCAATTTTGCGACCTCTTCTCTCACAGCGTCTGCATGTTCTTTTGACGGCCGCCGAGGAGGTTGCTTCTTTGGTGTTATGGCCGGGTTAACATTAAGGTGATGGCATATGAGATCTAAGTCAACCCCGGGGGCTTTATAGGGATCCCAGGCGAATACGTCCTCATTCCGTCGAAGAAAATCAATTAACGCTGACTTCTCCTGTGATGGTAATTCCGAGCCGATCTGAAAAAACCTCTCAGGGTTTGATCCGACAAGTACTTTCTCCAGCTCCTCACAGTTCACCTCCATGGCCGGTCCTCCACTACCAGCAGTTGGGACCCGGGTCATTGATTGCTATAAGCCGCTCTCGGCTGAAGTGGAAGGTTCCCTATTTGGTCGTCGTGAGATTGCCGACACCATGCATTGCCTAGCCATTCCTTGATTCCCTATTATTTCTTTGACTTGACCTCCTGACGGATACTTCACTTTTTGGTGCAAAGTTGATGGCACAACCCCTAGTGCATGAAGCCACGGTCGGGCCACAATAGCTGTGTAGGGGGAGTATGTGTCTACGACAATGAAGTTCACCTCTACCACGTCTGAGTCTGTTTGCACAGACAGCCTAATCATGCCTTTCGGGATGACGATTTTTCCTTCAAAACTGACCAGAGGGGAATCGTATAGCGACAGGTCTTCTGGCTTCAAGTTCAACCCCTTATACAAATCGGGGTACATTACCTTCACGACGCTGCCTTGATCAACTAACACCCTTTTCACGTCATAACCTCCTATTCTAAGCGTGACGACTAGGGCATCGTTGTGGGGTTGAAGGGTTCCTTGCTTGTCTTCCTCCGTGAACCCGATCAATGGCGTGGCACTCACTTTGGCTCTCTTGGATTCCCTTTCGTCTGGCTCAGTCGGGAACCTGCCCACTGACATTACTCTGAAAGGGCTGGAACCGGTCCGCCCAGGTTCGGCAAGAATGACATTGATTTTGCCAATGGGTGGCCTCAATGTGCCTTGTCTGGTTTCGGCATTTGACTGTTCAGGGCGGTGCAATAGATGCCTCAACTTTCCTTCTCGGACAAGCCGATCTAGATGGTTTTTCAGATTCCTGCAATCGTCGGTGGTGTGATCGGGCTCCTGATGGTACGCGCAATACAGATTCTGATTGCGTTTTAAGGGGTCGCATGCCATCCTGTTCGGCCACTGAAAGAAGGGTTCGCACTTCACCTTCTTCAGGATCTTGTGCAATGGTTCTCGGAACACAGCATGGACTGCCTGAGCCCCAGTAGGTTCGGACTGTTCCACGTAATCTCTTCTCGGCCTGTTACTGCTGTTAAAGCGATCCGACCTGAAGTCCCTCCTCTCCTGAGGGACAACCTTCGCTATACCCTTCCCCATCTGCTGGTCCTCCTCGACCCTTTTGTACTTGTCTATTCTGTCCATGAGTTGGCGCACGCTGGCAACTGGCTTCCCAGTGAGGGACTTTCTTAAGCCATGCTCTGTCGGCAGGCCCCTTTTGAACGTACTAATGACGACGTCATCGTAATTTCCTTCTATCTCGTTATACATTTCCCAGTATCTGTCTGAGTAGGCCTTCAGCGTTTCTCCTTCCCGCATGGACAAGGATAAGAGGGAATCGAGGGGCCGAGGGACTCTAGTGCTGGTGATGAAGCGGGAACCAAAAGCCTGCGTCAGCTGTTTAAAGAAATCTATGGAATTCGGCTGGAGGGTATCAAACCATCTCATCGCCCTGGGTCCTAAGCAGGATGGAAACACCTTACACATTAGCGCCTCATCCCTGGAGTGGACGGCCATCCTCTGGTTGAATTGGCTTACATGCTCCACTGGGTCAGTCCGACCATTGTATATGGCAACGTTGGTTGATGGAACCGCCGAGGAAGCACTACCCTCTCTATTCTACGCGTGAATGGCGACTGGGAGATGCGATCCAGGGCCTTGCTCATGGCATCATTGGCCAGGCCTTGGTAAGAAGGGCTTTTGTGGCCGCGTTTGCGAGGCCGCTCTTCCTCATAGGAAAAAGTCTCGCTCGGAGGGGTTCTTGACCTTCGCTTGTATTCGCCATCCTCATCACTGCTAGTGTTTGAGCCAGGTGAAGGACGTTTTCGCTGCACTCGATGCAGCTTCTTCTTCAAATCATCTATCTCTTGCTGTAGAGCCTTTCGCTCGTTCTGCTTATGGGATGCATGATCTTTCCCTTTTGAGCGGCTTCTACTCGTGTGAGAGGTGTTCACACTGCCCTCTCGTTGATTATCTTGGTCTTTCCCTCGTTCGAGATTTAAAAAGTTGTCCTGCCGTTGAGATTCTGCACGTCCGGTTTGGTGCGGACCTGATCCTTCCATCTCTTACTGTTTCACTTGTCGAGACATAAGTTCTCCCCACAGACGGCACCAATTGTAGGGACAGTTTTTGGGGCCCAGGCCCAGCAAGTAAGTGGTTCTGGCCCAAAAGTCCCCAGACAATGAATTTGTAGAGAGTGGGTTACAGAGCTAGGACTAGACAAAGTGAACGTCAGTTAGACGTACGCCATGCAACATGTTGAACGTGAGAATATTCCATTTACGTTAATGGGATATCGGTCCGAGGAGACGTATAAGTGCACCTCTTACTCTGTTTACAGACTACAGAGTTCTTTCACCTTTCTCTCTCTCTTTTTTCTTAATTCTCCGATCCCCTCTTCATGGGGATCTCCTTCTCTTATATAGCCTCCTTAAATTGATAAGGACCTTACACTTGTTAACCATCTGGACCTTCACTTGAGTGCCTGTCCCATCGGACATCTTCCTTATCTTTCTGTGAATTGCACTAGCCAATGTAACACTGTTCGCCTGTCTTCTCCACATTAATGCGGCTGAAAAAGTAGCTTTCTTGCATTTAATGCGGTAGTTGTGGCTTCTCCCTGATGTCTTACATTTTCTTCTTTCCTGCTGTGTGAGACTCACCTTCCTACCCACGTTCACCTGGATGGGTTCTTCATTGTGGAGGGGACGCACATTGGGCCCATATTCGTGTGTCCGAGGAGGCATTCCTCCTCGGACGTCTTTTAGATCAAATCGGGCTCAACAGGGTTGGGCCAGAAGTTACTTGGGCCCCTATTCCCCGTTGGGTCATGGTTAGGCTTCGTGTGGGTCCCCAGGCCCATTTGTTGATTTTGGGAATTTCACCCCTACAGGGGGTTTGTCAAAATTTACTTCCAATGAAAATATATTGAGTAAGGTTGTAATTTTAAGTTACAACCAATTTTGTAGCTAAACTTTGTCCATTTTAGACAATCATTACCTTTGCAATGTTGGACTTCATTTATTAAACAATGGATTTCAGTAATGAATTTTTCGAGAAAACTATTAATTCTAATTTTAATTTTGATAAAGAGATAAAGGAAGATTAAAATCACGGTGACATAATAAAACGAATATAATACTAAACATTCAAAAATAGTATAATATTTTAATAATAATTTTTACTTATTAAACTTTTGGGCCTTAATTAAATTTTTTTACATCATAAATAGATAGACATGGCATTCTGTCCGCTAATAGAAGATATCTTGAAAAAAATCCAAGCGAGAGATCTTACTTTTTTATTTTTTATTTTATTACAATATTACTTTTGTGCAATATTATAAAACAAATAGATATAACATATTATATTTTAGGGTGACTTCTTCTATTGGAGAGCCTTAAGTGCCCTAATGGTTGAGCCACCCCTGGCTTGGTGATTGTAAGTATCCGTTTGGATACAGCGGCTGTGTCCAGCGTCTGCGTTTCACTTTCTTTTTTTTCTTTTTCTTTTTTTTGTGTGGAGAATAGGGCTTCATGCTTTTTTAGTGGGTTTTATGCACTGTTTACGGGACCCACAAATCTCTTTTTTTAACAAAACTTTTATTAAAAATTAGTCTCACGACATTATACACACGTTTTAAAATTATTTTGCTATAGTATTTTTAGCAAAATAAACAGTATTCGAACAGATCTGAGTCACCAATGAAAGTCTGAATCCAGAAGAATTTACTCAACCTGACGATTCCTACTGGGATGTTTAACTTGCTCATGGGGAAATGATCGATGTCAGCAATAACAACTTCTCTAGCAAGCACGCTCCAATATCTCAGGGGACTCAGTTGTAAGTCTCACGCTAATCCAACAATAAAGTCATAAGAAAAATCTCTTCAACCATATCGGAAATCTGAAAAGTTGGAAAACTTTATTACTAGGCATGAATAGATTTCACAGTGAGATTCCTAATGACATCTTCGATTTATCAATGTTGTCAGTACGTGATTAACATAAGTGCAAACAACTTTAATTAGTCGTGAGATTCCAACTTCGATATCTCATTGTACTTCAGTTGTAATTCCACTAGATCTCTCTCAGTCCTCTGATCTGATGCAGCTTCTATACTGCTACGTTAAGGATAAGAGTTCTGCTTGATCCACCACGAAGGAAGTTGTTCACATGATCACAAAGCCTCGTGAACGTCTAGATCTATTAAAAGATCAATGATTTTGAGTAGATCATAGTAATCAAATTGTAATAATAATAGTATGATCAAGATTCAGGTGGCAATAGCCGATGGGTGCAACAAAAGTAACACCTTACTGGCAAGCGAAAATGTTGAATGATGCTCTTATTGGTTGAAACCGGACCGAGGCAAAACCAGATTTGCCTCCGGTTCCGTTCAACCTGGTTTTTGACCCGTCTTGGGGGGTTTTTCCAAACCGAACTGTGGCCAATTTCCGGTTTAACCATTCGGATGGGCCAGTTTGGTCTAGTTTTGAAAACCATGGTTGAAACTGATCAAATTTTCTTTTGGCTTAAATATGCTTTTTTTTTTTTTTTTTTTTTTAAATTTTAATATTAGTTTCATTTCCTCTTCAAAACGTCTTTTAATCATTACTTTTATTGAAACTCATTTTAAGAGTAATAATTATCATACACTACTTATTACACAGTTATAATTACCATATATACATTGTTATATGGATTGAAATTGTGTCTTAAAAACACTATTTTAAAAGAATATGTGTGTAACAATAACAGATGTATAATAAGATTTTCCATTTTAATAATTAGCTTTTTCACAGCCTAACTACCAAACAATTCAGGTATATAATACGGAGAACACATGTGATATCTTATCTGTCTATGCCTATATTAGAATCTCGATCTCAAGAGTATCTAACGACCTCCTCGAATACTAATGTACCTTGGCAAAGACATTGGAAGATCGATCAAAGCTCCTGAAAATGAAATAATAAAAACGCTGCTTTAATTTGGAGGATAAATTCCAACTCCTTACCTACTAGAGAAATCCTCCAAAAAGAATTGGCATTGATGGTCCAAGTTGTGCTCTTTGAGCTTCTATAATTGAGTCTTGTGCCCTTTTGTTCTTTAAAAGTCATGTTGCCAAAGTCATTTGGTTTGATGGCAAGTGGGACATGAGATCCGACCATTGCCCAATAATTTCAAATGAAGACATTATTAATTTGGTGCTACATCCTTTTACACACTTAGATGCTCATCTTCATAGGGAGGAAGCTTCCATGTGCTCTCTACATATGGCCTTCACTTTCACTGCAAAAAACACTGCCTATAGTGGCGTTTTTGGGAGTTTGAGGAACTAGTGTGTGCATAATAGCGAGTAGGTGAATATTATTGCTATCACTAACAACATGGAAAATAGGGTCAACAATATGCCTGGGTTATTGCTAATGAGGAGACTAAGGTATTTAATAGAGTTGAAGAAACAAAGTCATGGCAATCCCCACCTATAGGCATGGTCAAACTCAATGTGGATGTAGTTAGCACAAATGACTTAACTACCCTAGCAGTGGTGGCAAGAGACAGTTCTTGTAAAGTGCTCAAATTTTGGGCTAGCTTGAGATGTGCTCTGCTCTCCTTTGTAGGCCATGGCAACGACCTATCTCTAAGCCCTTACAAGTTGCTACTAGTGAGAGTTGGTTGCAAGTTGTTCTAGAAGGTGAGGATAAAACTTGAGTTGACAATCTTAAAGTTAATGGTGAACTACTTGACTGGTCTGTTGATACTATTATTTGTAATAACCTTGAACTTACTAAATCTTTTTTCAGGGTAGGTTCAGTTGATTTAGAAGAATTTTAAATTCCGCAACCCTCTTGCTGCAAAAGTTGTTGGGCTCAAAAGTCACTTTTATTGTAATAAGCATGAAGCTCCAAAAGTCACCTTGGAAGCTTGTAAGGCTTATTGCATTTTTGTTGACTCTTTTATTCAATTAATGCAGTTCCAAAATACACACACTCATACACGCATATATATAATCTTAACAAAAATCTTTAGGTCATTTGATATGTACAACTCCAATGGGGTGAGTGGAGAAAGTTTTCCAATATTTAAAAAAAAAACTTATAATTATAAGCAATGTCTATAATTATAAAAAAAAAAACCTTATAGTTTAATTAATACTTTACCGTACATGAAGTACTTGAGGGTTTTAGGATGAAGGGGTTCAAGTTACAGAATTAACAGTATATTAACATATATGTTTCTAATTATCTCTAAAAAATACATGCAGAAGTTGATTTTAAATTTATATTTTCTCTCTATTCCAAGAGAGAAAATTCATTGAGTCAAAAGTCAGTGAAAAGAGATGAGTACGAATTTTCACTCTGAACTTATATATTCGCCATTATAACTTTTCAATGAGAATATGAATTTGTTCCCAGAGAACTGATTTGACGTTGCGAAAATGGAATTGATGCTTCAGACTTTGTGGTCAATCTTGAGCTATTCTCAAATTAATATATATATATATATATATATATAGAAGAAGATTGCTGTATTAATAGATTATCCCAGTACTTAAGAATAACACTTTATTGCTGCATTCACTTAATCCTAGCCACTTATTAATATATTATCCTAATACTACTTAGGAATATCACTTTATTGCTGCATTCACTTAATCACCTTCTTTTCTAGAAGAGTTAAAGACGTCCTAGCCACATGGATAAAAAATTTAATCCTATTAAGAGTGCAAGCGAACTAATCCAACAAGTAAATAGTAAACTAATTCAATCTTACTTGGGGTCTGTTTAGGATCTACTTATTTTGTTCAAACTAAAATTTTTTTACTGAAAGTATTGTAAATAAATATAAAGGTTAGTTGAAATAATATAGTGAGACCCATGAATAGTACCAAAAAGTGTAGTGAGACCCATAAATAGTAGTAAAAATAAGCTGAATAGTAAAATAAATTGGCAAAATTAAGTCATGCCAAACGCACACTTGGTGTACGTACAATTAAAAAAAAAAAAAAAATCATAACACTACTTTTATTGTAATCTTAGGTTCGTGTGTAGACACTTTAAGTTAGGGAAATTTAGACTCTTGATTTACTTCACAATAAAAGTTATCAACTTGTTCAATTAACTAGTTATGAATGTTGTTTATAACTCCAATCTACAACTACAAAGGTTTGGTCTTTTTGTAGTTATACTCTGGTTATGTAATATATTATAAACTCGGTTTAAAATACTAAGTATTATTATTTTTGTGTGTGTTCTAATAAATATTATTGTTTACTCAAAAAAAAAAAAAAAAAAAAAACTAGTTATGAATTCAAATTGAATTCTAGGTTAATTCCTATAAAATTAAATATATCAATAAACATAGCAATATAGGGCCTGTTTAGATAAGCTATTTCAAAAGGTGCGTTTTAAAAACTAGCGTTTTTAAAACATGCATTTTAAAAGCCACAGATAAGTGTTTGGTAAAAATGTGAAAAAATGCGTTTTCTATTTTTTAAAGCCATATTAAGCGTTGGGATAAGCTGTTTTAAAAATAGCTGTTTTGAGTGTAAATTCCAAAAAAGGATTTAACTTTTTTTTGAAGGTTATATTGTCATTTTTCCTGTGATCAGTGTTTTTTTATTATTGAAAATATGTAATTAAGCTTAACAATTACATTAATAATAACAACAATAATGATATTTTCGTTGTTGAAATTCATGGAGAGAAGTTTATCAAATTTAAAATATTAAAAATAACTCATCAAGAAAAAGATATTAAAATGATTAGGAAAATAATTATATTAAAATGTTAATTGCCAACAATATCAATACTAGACAATCCATTATAATAATAAAAAAGTTCTTATCTGAAAAAATTAAAAACCAAAACACCAAAACAGAAATAATAAAAATATTGTTTACAACCCACAAATTGATCGAGCTATTTTGTCACGAACAAATTTCATCTCCTCATCTTGTATATTGTCAACGTTTGCCTGTCTGCTACTACCTTCTCCACTACTATTGCTTCTTGGTCTGTCCAAGTCATGTTCATCCCAATTGAATCCCTCATCTTCCCTATCATGTTTTCTAATAAAATTATGCAAAACACAAGTAGCAACTATAATGTTTCTTTGGTGCTTAATGTCATAAGGTGGCATTTGCTTCAAAATTTTCCATTTATTCTTCCACACTCCAAAAGTTCGCTCAATTGCACTTCTAAGTGATGAGTGAACATAATTAAACCTCTCTTCTATGTGATTCCCTCGACCAGCTCGTCGAAAATCTAAAAGATGATACCTCTGTCCCTTATAAGGTGGCAAATATCCTTTCCTTAGGGGGTATCCAGCATCAACTAAATAATATTTTCCTAGTAAAAGAAAAAAAAAATGTAAGATGTACATAAATAATATCCTTCATACATATATAAAAATTTTATATACCTGGTGGTGGTTTTGGAAAATTAACAGATTGTCGATGGATAACATCTAGGAAAATACGTGTATCATGTACTGCACCCTCCCATCCAGCCATAACAAATGTGAAAAGTAAATCAAAATCGCATACTACCATCACATTAAAAGATGTCACGCCCTTTCTATTATAATATGGAGCTTTCTTGTCGTCTCCAACAACTTGGATATGTGTACCGTCAATGGCACCAATGCAGTCCTAAAATAGAATATAAATCTTAGTTACTTAGGAAATAATCCTAACAAATATTAGAAACAAATTACAATGTATGAAATGAATACCTAAAAGTGTGGCATGTACAATGGATTCTTTTGTATATGTCTTGGAACTACACTAAATGTAGGGTCAGAAGGTTTGAAGATATCCATTGACATTATGTTAAGATGTTTCAGAACTCTATGAAAATGTCTGCGTATAGTCTCACCAGAATGTTGAAATCTTTCTTGAACCATCCTATAACAAGCTCTTTGTCCAAGTATCATTAAACATATACCTACTGACTCTTCAAGCCTAATATGCCTTGTGTGCTGAAGTCCATATATATGTTGTAAAACATTACACAATTGAAGGAAAACATGTGGCTTCATTCTAAACATTTCGTTTCATTACCCGTCAAACAATCCATCAACCACATATAGCCAGTTTGTTCAAAATCTCTACAAGGTTGTTTATCAATATATTTCATATAATATGTCACTGCAACATGACATCCAGCAACAGCAAGATCATATAATTCCTCATCATCATATTCATTGTTTTCCACATCATAAGAATGATCTTCATCACTATTATCAATATGATCATTGTAATCCATAGGAATATCACCTAAAATATTATAGCAATAAATTAGATAAATCACAAAAAAGAAAATGAGTAAACATTTAAATGATATAGGAGTGTGCGTGTGTGTGTGTGCACAGGTGGTGTGTATATTGCTGCAGAGGGGTGCGTGTGTGCCTGCATGAGGGTGCATCTGAGTGTGCAGTGATTGGACTGTACTGTGCAAGAAAGTAGGAATTTATTGTATGGGCCTGTGTTTGAGCCTCTCAATCCAAAAACTATGGATCCTACTAAATTTATCAAGTTCCAGAAGATTCAAGAAAATTGGATTTTTTTTATATTAGTCATGTCAGCATAGCTTCATCCAAGGATGTCTAATTTTTCAATGGACCTGCTAGAAGTCCACCAATAAGTACATTCAGATTTCAGAACCAATGAAATGGTGACAATCTAGATAGATATATATATATATATATATATATTTTTTTTTTTTTCCAACCCTTCCAAACTTACCTGGCCGCTTAGTGATTGATCTATCACTGCTCCAAATATCAAGTTTGCACTGGGATCCACTAGGTCATATATAACCTCTGCTGCAGCATTCACCTGCAATTAACAAGCGACCCAAGGTCAAAGGTTTGACATAATATGAGTTAAAAAGCAAGTGTGATGCTAGCTAAAGCATATTGTAACCAGTATGACAAGAAGTATAATATCCTCATTTTATTATCTCCTTCAAGCAGGTGAGACCTGCACAAGTACTACCTCAAACACATGAAAAAATTCAAGAAAGATCAACTAAAAAACCACTATTTGTAACAAGAAGGCAATCTTTATGTTCACTTTGACGAAATGCACAGATTTTTCTAAGCACATTGACACCAAACACAACATTTTGATTGGTTGGAAAGTAGCTTACTTTATGCACTAAAATCAACTCTGAATAGAGTTTTAAAAAAATAATAATAATGAGTGCCGTGGCCCAAAACAAAGCTGGGAGCAAGTTGTTCAGTTATCTTGGAATGCACCCTAATCATGCACTGATATAGAAAGGAAAATAATTCAAGCTAAAGATTGTCCCATGAAAAACCCGAGTTTTCATTATGTTAACACAAAGGTGAGTACTACTAAGCACGAGTCCAAGCATCAATTGGACAACTAATTGAAAAAAGAATATTATGCTGTGCTGGTCACAATCAATCACCCCTGTTAAGAACAACTAATTGAAAAAAGAAAAAGAAAAAGAATTAACTTCTAGCTTTATATTCAAAATTAAAACCAACACCAATTCTAGCAGAAAGTGAAATACATGTAGCACAATAATTCACACTTGCAGAAACAATGGCATCAATTAGTTAGAGACTAGAGGTTCAAGTTTAGTACAATAAATTTAAGAGCTACAACTAAAACAAGATATACCAGTAACAATTGGGTCCAACTTAACCCTTTTTTCATAACCTTCTTCTTTCTTGATTTCCATTAGAAACAACCAACAATATCATTTTTTTAGTACTATTTGCAAAGCTGAAGTTGCTATGTGTTAACAATTATGAGAAAAAAGGTCAATTGGACCACTATAAAGATTTTACCCAAAAAAATGCCATCTAGAATAAAACAATAAATTATTCAACGGATAAAACAATAAATTATTAAAAACATCTCTCTCTTCCATAAAACATTATTCAAAGGATAAAACAATAAAACATTAAACATCTCTCTTCCATAAAACATTATTCATACGATAAAACATAAAACACCCTAAGTGCCAAAGTAGTGCCCTCCTAACAATCTTGCCTCCTCTTGCAGAAACTAAAGTTGTAAATATGGTTCTTCCATCACGACAAATATCTCTCTCTTCTCTTGTTTCTAAAAAATACGTGCTGCCATGAGGTAGAGTTCGAAACCCTTCTCAATGCCATCTAAGGTGCACACGCGTTCCATGACATTACGAATAGTACTACTTGGCTCCATTGAAAAAACTGAGTTCCTTAACTTCACAACATCACATATACGACTAAGCTGTTGTGTCAACTGTAATGTCGTTCCTCCTTTCTTCCCTTTGCTCTGTGTGGATGATAGTAAAACTCGCTTCTTTCCTTTGTTTTGTGTTGGGTTAGGTGGTTGTGTGTGGTCAGGAGTCTCATCTTCATGAACGTCATCATCATCATTTGGAGAAGATGAGTCAACAGAAGTATCACCTAACCCCTCCTTAGGTGTCTCAAGATCATCTGGTAACACACCTGAAGTGGGGGCCCATGCTAAACCTCCTGTGGCCGCAATGTCCTTAAACATAATGTCTAATAAGTCAACATTCTCTAAACCTTTCTCTTGAAATTTTGCAGCTTCAGGAACCTCCTACAATTTTGAATATTTTCATTAATAACTCAAATAGCATGGTTTATCTACTAATACAAAATATGTACAATGGGTTATACAAAACATACCATTAGTTTCCTCTCCCACCACTCATCAGTTGCAGCTATTGTTCATTTGGCTGCATCCCATCCCAATCCAATTTCACTTCCCTTCAACTTATTCCAAAGTACCCAATCTTTCTTCAAACTATCCCATTTATGCTTATACTTCGCCGTAGGATATTCCTTTCCAGTTTTCTTTTCAAAAGTTGCTATAATATTTGCCGAACCCTTTTACTAAAGTGGGTATTAGGTCGATTACCCTTAAATACCTCATCCACACAAGCTTCACAAAAGATAGTCGTTACTTTGGATGACCATTGAACTCTAACATTTGAGCTATTTTGGGATTGTTTGGTGTTGGGATTTGAATTCTCCTTGTTCTTAACCATCTAAACAAGATATAGGTTTATTAATAACAATGTTCAACCAAATATATAAAAATTCCAATGCTCTTACAAACAATACTCTTGTAGGTAAAATAGTTTCACACGTAACAAACTAGCAATACATTTTAGTTAAAAATTAGTAAACGGCAGAACTAGCAATAGAATAAGTCGGTGGTTGGAGCCTTCTATTAAGTAAGAATATATAAATAAATTTTTTGGGTCAGAAATAAGATGATCTGAAGCATCATGACTCATGACTGACCGGTGCTGCATGTGTTTGAGAACCATCTTGTTGTTTCTCATTGTTTTTGTAGATGGGTATGCGTGAACCAATCTTTGTTTTTTATTCTTTTTTTGGCTGAATCATAAAATTGAAAAGAAACAACACAATAAACTAGCTGCCCAAAGCAAAAGGCAAAAACAAAAGACATAAGAACAAACAAAATTACTTAAGGCCTCTTTGAGCGCACTAAGCTAGAAACACAATGAGGAGGATTCCATAGACAAATTAAAAATAAAAATAAAAAACTGAGAATTTACCCCACTTAACAAGTGTGTGAGCAGCCACATTCCCCTGCCTATTCATCATAGAAAGCTAAATTCTAATCTCACCGCATTCTAAGTTCAGTTTAAGTGTAGGTTCAATTTAAAAGGCAGCAAGAACAAATTGGATGAAACAAATGCCTAAATTTTTTAATGAATCATAAATTTAATTGATGATAATAAAAAAAAAAAACACATGCAAAAAGGACAGATTATAATAGACACCACTTCAGAACAACATTATAATAGAAAAGCAAACAACATCAAGCATCTTCAAATGTTTTGAGTAATACACTCTTAACTGCAAAAACACTCTTAACTGCAAAAGTAAAAGCACTGCAAAACACTCTTAAACTGCAAAAGCACATTAGAACAACCTGAAATTTTCCATCAACCCCATCTATCTGAATTTTTTTTTTTAAACTTCACAACTAGTAAATAAACAGCAGCATGAACAAAAACTTGAAATATTCTTCAAACCCATATACTTTTCAACAAGAAAAAACGAATCCCATCCAATCCAAATGGTTTTGATCAACCTCATCTGTCTGAAATTGTTTTAAAAACTTCACAACCAGTATATAAATAGCAGCATGAACAAAAACCTGAAATATTCTTCAAACCCATATACTTTTCAACAAGAAAAAACGAATCCCATCCAATCCAAATGGTTTTAATCAACCTCATCTATCTGAAATTGTTTTAAAAACTTCACAACCAATAAATAAACAGTAGCATGAACAAAAACCTGAAATATTCTTCAAACCCATATACTTTTCAACAAGAAAAAATGAATCCCATCCAATCCAAATGGTTTTGATCAACTTCATCTGTTTGAAATTGTTTTAAAAACTTCACAACCAGTAAAGAAACAACAACAACAACAACAAATCCCTTAGTCATGTAAGTTCTAATATTTTGAGTTTATTCAGTCATCTAAACTAACATGCAAAAGCCCAAATCAATATAATTATTTCAAAGATGAGTAATGGAGAATGTTTACCTGGAAATCGTGATGCAGAACAACGATGGCAATTGGAGAGAGCAACTGAGCAATAACAGAGAAGAAAGAAGTAAATATCGTGAAATTGATGAGGAGAGAACCAAGACTGATGAGATATGAGAATGTTTACCTGGAAATCGTGATGCAGAACAATGACGCCAATTGGAGAGAGCAACTAAGCAATAACAGAGGAGAAAGAAGTGAATAACGTGAAATTGATGTGGTGAGAACCAAGACTGATGAGATATATATATATATATATATATATATATATATGGAGAAGGGATAGGCTGGGATTTCGGTAAAAAATTTCCTGAACCACCCAAAACAATTAGCAGCAATCCAATCGTCCCAACCGCGCGATGCTGAAAAAGCAGTAGAAAATTTCATTTTCAGAATCGCGAAAATCTGCGGAATTGAAAACGCAATCCCGTAGATATCGCCTAGCCAAACGCAATCCCGGAATCGTGATTCGCGAAACTGCCGTTCTGTGCAATGTAAACACCTAAAGAAACGGGTCCATAGCGATGAAGTAGGAAACTCAAGGATAACTATCAGAGAGAAAAACCATTATGAAACCTCAAAAAGAAATTCAATAATAGAATTGAAGTTCTTGCAATTGAAACATACCCATGTTTCTTAGCAAAAAAAAAAACCATATTTTTAATTGCTACCTCCAATAGTGACTTACTCACGTGACCATGTGCAACTCCAGCTCAGTTAGATTCCTTTATTCTAAAGTCTTCACAAACTTCTTGCTTGCGACTTCAAGAACATTTTTAAAGATCCTTCACAACAACTTCAATGTGTAGGCTCCATGGCTTTAAACTTGATCTGCACTATGACAACCGCAACACTGGATGATAGTTCTCTATTTGTTTCTGAACTCAAAGATTGAATAGGTGGAGGCTAGAATTTTCACTTTGAATACCTCATAGTTTTTGCCCCTATAACCATATAAGAAGCCACACATAACGGGCATTTATGTGCCTCTCTAATGAGTATTACCAAAAGTCACTTTTACAACCAACTTAAATAAAATGCATATTAGGAAAGACTAATTTCTTGATTCTCAATCGATCGACTGCTACCAAGCCTGTCTTGATCAATCAAATGGCCTTCTTCGCCACGCAAGGAACGGTCTCCATCGCGTGGAACAGCCGGTTCTTTTCGGCCGAGTCCTTGATATAGGTCTCGAGCAAGAGACTGTACATTTCGGAGTGGATATTCAACGCAAGAGAAGTTACTTTTTTTCTCTTTCTTTTCTCAGCATGCTCTACTACGCACAGTAGTGACTATGAAGTACTGTTGAAGCTCAAGTCCTCTGTGATGGGACCCAAAGGCTCAGGCCTGGAGGACTGGAAACACTCTGTCTCCAACAGCCCATTGTTCCTTCTCCGGAGTCTCCTGTGACCATGATTCACGAGCCATTTCTTTGAACGTGTCAAACATACTTCTCTTCGGTTTCATTCCGCCGGAGATTGGGCTATTGAACAAGTTGGTCAATTTAACACTCGCTGCAGACAATCTTACGGGGATGCTTCCTATGGAGATGGCAAACCTCACGTCACTCAAGGTCCTCAATGTCTCCAATAACGTTTTCTACGGAAACTTTCCTGGAGAAATAACCCTGGGAATGACAGAGCTTGAGATTCTTGACACTTATTACAACAATTTTTCCGGGACCCTTCCTACTGAGCTCGTGAACTTGAAAAGTCTCAAGTATCTTTGTCTTGGCGGGAACTATTTTTCTGGTCCGATTCCAGATAGTTACTCCGAGATTCAGAGCCTTGAGTTCTTGAGCTGAATGGCAACTCACTAACCGGCAAGATCCAGAAAAAAAATTCAACCAGAAGAACCGAAGTATTCATTGAGTAAGCATGGGCGGCGCCATGTATAGTTCAGGGGGTTCAAATGAACCCCTGTGCTAGGAATTTTTTTTTTTTAATATAATATATATATATATATATATATATATTTATTTGACCCTCTTAAATAAAAATTTGAATACTTTGACTCTAAATTTTTTTAAAACTCACTAGAAATAAGTTTAATTATGATCATCTTAACAATATTTTGATATTTTTAAATACAAAAAAATGCCTAACAACAATCCAATTTTATCTAAAATCTGGGAGAAATAGTAAGCCCAACAACAAAGTAAAAAAAAATTTTCATCTAAAATTGTTTTAAAAAGCCCATTTAGATCTTAATAAATTTGAAATAAACTAATGGAAAGTTCATAGTTTACATTGTACTATCATTGTAATATTTACATTGTTTCTAAACAAATGTGTACAATATTGTATAGTTTTTGCAAATGTGTGTAGTATAATTATCTATAACTTAAATCTTACATTGATAGTACAATGTAAACATATAATCATCATGAACTAATAAATAAAAATATTTTAAGTAGTAATAATTAAAATTCACTTAACAACAACAATTAACATGTTCATTATATTAAGAAAAAAAATATGTCATATAAACCTATAGTTTATTTTTTATTCTATTACTAGATCATACTATAGACAAATTTGTAATAAGAAAACCATTTAGACCGTAAGATTCATATTTTATCTAAGATGTATCTTTTTACTGACCCCCCTATAAAAAAATCCTAGAGCCGCCACTGTGAGTAAGTTCTTCTGGATTCAGACTTTCATTAATTAAATTTTTTTACATCGTAAAATAGATAGACATGGCGTTCTGTCCGCTAATAGAAGATATCTTGAAAAAAATTCGAGTGAGAGGTCTTACTTTTTTATTACAACTAGTTAATGCCCATGCGTTGCACGGTTTTGGACAATAACTTATTAAATACAATATATAATAATGCATTTGAGAAATAATAAATTAAATGAAATATTTTTATTCATAATTCTCTTCAACGGTACCAATTGTCTAATAAAACTAAAAAATAAAAACTAATAACAACATTTAACAAAATAATATGTCCATGTAAATTAATATTTAAGAATTAAATCAGTATCAACATAAAATTCACAAATTATAAGCTATCCAAATTTATAAGCATTAAAAAAATAAAAATAAAAATTTCATTTTCTATATATATATATATATATATATCTATATATATAATATAATATAAGAGAATTGATTGAGTATCACAACTCTTAGACTACTCGATGATGTAGTCAAAATTCTACATTGTATTATACTTGGGTGATGCACAACTTATTTAAAATTTATATGGAAATAAATTATAATCATATTGATAATAAGTGAGCCATATGATAAATGGATTAATTTTATAATATATGTAACTTCGTGCAAGTATGGTATATAGTGTATAAATTTTATTATATATATTAAATTAAATTTATTTAAACTGCCACAAACATTTAGTAATAGAATTACAGTTGAAGTGAATTTATATTTTAGATGATAGAGTTTTATTTCATTATTGGTAATATTTTTTTAATTTTCAATAACCAAACAGTTTAAACACTTGTCACAAAGAAAAAAAAAAGGTTAATAATGCATTCTATGAAACCCACGAAATAGCCTTGGTGTAGTTATCAAATTTTAAAAAATAAAAAATAAAAACCAATGAAATAAAATGGGAATCTACCTCAAAATCCACTATTAATAATAAGTAAAAGGAAGAATATTAAAATTGAGTTAAAAAACGAAATTGAGATAAAATGGGAATCTACCTTAAAAGTGTATATAACTTTTTCTTTACATTCATGGGATTGAGTGTTAAGAGTCTTCAACAATCTTAGAACCCATGGACTCTTCTAAGACAACACTGAAAAAGAAAAGAAAAGAAAATATAAAATAACATTTATATAGCAATAACAAAAATTGAAAATACAAATAAAAAAGAAATTAAAATCTAAGTTAAAAAAATATAATAACATAGATTACAACCTTTGAATTGTATGTCAATTTAGGAGTCTTCAACGGTTTTATAGGATGCTTGCTTGGAATCACCTATGAAAAAATCGAAAATAAATTTTAAGAAAAAACTATTACAACATATAACAAATGGAATGAAACATATACCAACAGCTAAAACTGAAAATATAAATCAGAAATAAAATTAAACTAAATTAAAAATAGGATTGTATATTATACAACCTTTGAATTTAATGTCAATTTAAGAGTTTCCTATGAAAAAAAAAAGTTCTAAAACTATATAAAAGAAAGTGAATGGAACATAAATTTCATTGATCCTTTAAGAGATCCGATTCCCTAATGAAAAACAACAATATTTGACTCCATAATGAAAAACAACACTATTTCAAAAGTACTAAGAATTAGCTTTCAATTCCTGTTAAAAAAAAAATTAAGTATGAGAATCACTAACCTTTGTTGTTTGTTGTTGGACTGAGATTGTGATAGGGTGATAGATCAAACATATTAATAACACAAATTTCCTTACCTTTCCATCTTAATGTTACAAATTGCATCTAAATTGTACCTACCTTTCGTGATGGCATAACATTTGTTATCTTAGATTCACAGGATACAATAAACGATTTTTGCCCATGCAAAGTAGATGGAACATAACCTAATTGATATAGAATTTTAAGATAGAGAAACCGTACAATTTTTTTGGAAGAGATTATTACAAATTAGTTATACTTTTCTTTAGTTGCTTTATAACTTCTTTGGATAAAGTTATGTTGATAACAACTTCTTCTTCTTTGTGGGTTTTAAAAAAAAAAAAAAAAAAAAATTTAATTACAATAATTTTTTTGATAAATATAACATATTATTTGTTCTTATCAACCTTTCTTCTATTGTTTTATCACTTCTTAGGATAAATTAGTTTTGTTCTTTGTGTATTTTTTTTTTTTAATTTCTACATTTGATAATTAGGTTTTAATAAAGAAAAATCATATCCTATTTCCTTACAGATCAATCACGTTTTTTTTTTTTTTTTTTTTGTTTTTGCCTTTCATTCTATTCATAATTTCATAAGACCTTTCTTTTTTTTTTTTTTTTTTTTAGTTTGGTAATATAACACATTGATTAACAATTCTATTTTCAATAGGATTTAAATTTTACATCAAATGGGACCATAACAATATATATTCTTAAAAAAAAATTTAAAAAAAAAAAACTCTATCTTATCTCCTTATTTCCCCATTCACGTGTTTTCGTTTTTATTTTTTTATTTTTTTATTTTTTTACATTATGTTGATATCAACATTTTTTTTTTTCATTCTATTCATAAAAATATGACCTTTTTTTTTTTTTTTTTCATGGTATAACAACAAACACTTTAATTAGAAATCCTAATTATAATAAGATATAGTGATATACATAATATTTAATTTTTATTTTTATTTTAAAAAATTCTTTGATTTTTCTTGAATGTACAACAAGTGTAATTCAACTTTAATCAAATTAAGATTTTTATCCACGTAGAAATTATAGTTGAAGAAAGCTTATATATATTTTTTCTTAAAATCTAAAAATTTAAAAAAATTTCTGCAATTTGATGCTGCTACTTGGCGCAACCGCGACGTACCGCACAATTTTTTTGGAAAAGATTATTACAAATTAGTTGTACTTTTCTTTAGTTGCTTTATAACGTCTTTGGATAAAGTTATGTTGATAAAAACTTTTTCTTCTTTGTGGGTTTTTATTTTTTACAATGATTTTTTTGATAAATATAACATATTATTCGTTCTTATCAACCTTTCTTCTATTGTTTTATCACTTCTTAGGATAAATTAGTTTTGTTCTTTGTGTATTTATTTTATTTTGTTTTTAAATTTCTACATTTGATAATTAGGTTTTAATAAATAAATAAAATCATATCCTATTTCCTTACAAACCAATCACGTTTTTTTTTTTTTTTTTGGTTTTTGCCTTTCATTCTATTCATAATTTCATATGACCTTTCTTTTTTTCTTTTCTTTTTTTTTTTCTATTTTTTTGTAGTTTGGTAATATAACACATTGATTAACAATTCTATTTTCAATAGGATTTAAATAGGATTAACATCAAGTGGGACCATAACAATATATATTCTTAAAAAAAAAAAAGAAAAAAAAAACTCTATCTTATCTCCTTATTGCCTCATTCACGTGTTTTTGTTTTTATTTTTATTTTTTTTACATTAGGTTGATATCAACATCTTTTTTCATTCTATCCATAAAAATATGACCTTTTTTATTCTATTTTTTTCATCGGATAACAACAAACACGTTAATTAGAAATCCTAATTATAATAAGATATAGTGATATACATAATATTTAATTTTTATTTTTATTTAAAAAAATTCTTTGATTTTTCTTGAATTTTACCGCAAGTGTAATTCAACTTTAATCAAATTAAGATTTTTATCCACTTAGAAATTATAGTTGAAGAAAACTTATATATATTTGTTCTTAAAATTTAAAAATTTAAGAAAATTTCTGTAATTTGGTGCCGCCACTTGGCACAACCACAACGTCTAAACTTTATTATATATAATATGATATGATATGATATTACTTTTGTGCAATATTCTAAAACAAATAGATATAACATACATTCTCAAAAAAAAAAAAAAAAAAAAAAAGATATAACATATTATATTTTAGGGTGACTTCTTCTATTTGAGAGCCTTGAGCCCCCTAATGGTTGAGCCACCCCTGGCTTGGTGATGAAAGTCCGAATCCAGAAGAACTTACTCAACCAGACGATTCCAACTGGGATGTTTAACTTGCTGATCATGGGGAAATGATCGATGTCAGCAATAACAACTTCTCTAGCAAGCACGCTCCAATATCTTAGGGGATTCAGTTATTAGTCTCACGCTAATCCAACAATAAAGTCTTAGGAAAAATATCTTCAACCATATTGGAAATCTGAAAAGTTGGAAAATTTTATTACTAGGCATGAATAGATTTCACAGTGAGATTCCTAATGACATCTTCGATTTATCAATGTTGTCGGTACGTGATTAACATAAGTGTGAACAACTTTAATCAGTCGTGAGATTCCAACTTCGATATCTCATTGTACTTCAGTTGTAATTCCACGGACGAAATGGGTAATTAACCATAATTTCCCAACTATTCAGTTAGTAGTTTAAGTTTTCAAACTATATTTTTTACTAGCATCTCGAGTCTAAGAGAGTCGATTTAGGGTCTATAAATCGAGTTTTTGAGACTCGATTTTCATGAGTTGTTCACGTCTGATGTGGCACTTTTTTCACGTGACATCTACCTGGAAATCGAGTCTCTAAGACTCGATTTCTAACCCAAAAATAATAATTATTAATGACCCAAAATGCAGAAACAGCAAAAACGCGGAAAGAAAGAAAAAAAGAAAGAAAGAGAGAGAGAAGAAGAAGAAGAAGAAATGGAGATGCAAGCTTGCCGACCCAAGCCGTGCAAGACTAGGCTGTGCCAAACTCAGGCCGCAGCGCG
Source organism: Quercus robur (assembly GCF_932294415.1). Taxonomy (NCBI): domain Eukaryota; kingdom Viridiplantae; phylum Streptophyta; class Magnoliopsida; order Fagales; family Fagaceae; genus Quercus; species Quercus robur. The sequence continues at coordinate 12,810,423 of NC_065535.1, read as the reverse complement.
ACCCAGGCCTCTCTCACTGCAACCCCTGTTTCTGTTTCTGGGTTTTTTTTTTTTTTTTTTCCTCTCTGATGAACACATATTTTCAGGAATTGCTGTTGCTGTTGTCGTTGTGCCAACAGTTCATCACGGAAGAAAGGACTCACTGAGCCGGGATCACTAACTAATACTAATATAATAGAAAAGAGCTGTCTTTTCTGTATACTTTCCCCGATTCCGTTGCTACCGCGGGCTTTACGCAATCAATCGGATCATATAGATATACCTTCAACACAACATAGGTCATCAAAAGGATCTCGGAGACCCACCAAAGCACAAAAGCCAGGATCTTTCAGAAAATGAATTCCTATTCGAAGAGTGCATAACCGCATGGATAATCTTACACTAACCCGTCAATTTGGGATCCACTTCGGGATTTTCCTTGGGAGGTATCGAGAAGGAATTGGAATGGAATAATATCTATTCATACAGATACAGAAGAAAAGGTTCTCTATTGATTCAAACGCTGTACCTGCGGGATAGGGATAGAGAGCGACCCAGGCCTCTCTCACTGCAACCCTTTTTTTTTTTTTTTTTCTTTCTTCTCTGATGAACACATATTTTCAGGAATTGCTGTTGCTGTTGTCGTTGTGGTTTTCTTTTGCTGTTGTCATTGCAGTTTTCTTTGTTTTCTTTTTAGATGTAAATCGAGTCTTAGAGACTCAATTCCAGGTAGATGCCATGTGGAAAAAATGCCACATCAGACGTGAACAATCCATGAAAATCGAGTCCCAAAAACTCGATTTATAGACCCTAAATCAAGTCTCTTAGACTCGAGATGCTAGTAAAAAATATAGTTTGAAAACTTAAACTACTAATTATAATGTTTGAAATTTAAGTTTAATTTCCATTTTTCTCCTAATTCCACTAGATCGAGCTCTCTCAGTCCTCTGATGATCTGATGCAGCTTCTTTACTGCTACGTTAAAGTGTTGAGGATAAGAGTTTTGCTTGATCCACCACGAAGGAAGTTGTTCACATGATCACAAAGCCTCATGAACGTCTAGATCTATTGAAAGATCCATGATTTTGAGTAGTCATGGATAGAACCATGGTTGGACTTGGGAGCAAGTACTAATTTTAGCAATTTTATTTTAAAAGTTACACTTTTACCCCTTAAAAATATCATTGATTCTTTCAAAAATAATGTTATAATCATAATTTTTTTTTTTAATATTTTTACAATCTGTTAAAATAGTAAATTCTTATTGGTTTACATTTTGGTCCATCACTTACATTATTAGCAGTTTGTAAAAAAATTTGTAAGTTCAAACATTTTCCTCAATTTAAAGACCATTAAAATATTTATAAATCTAAAATCTAAAAAATAAATATATAGGTCTATTTGGATACCGCTTATTGTTGAAAGCTGAAAATACTGTAGCAAAAAAAAAAAAAATTTAATGTGTAAATAGTATTGTAAGACCCAAATTTATATTGAAATATGTATTTGGATGACTTATTTGGATCCTTGAACAGTGTCGTGGGACTCACATTTTTCAACAAAACGCACAAACACAAACGTTTAGTGCAATCCAAACACTCACATACAAGCCCATAAAAGTCAGTACAACAACAAAAATTACCAATAGTAAAACTTTAAAAAAAAAAAAAATTAATCCTAGTCAACCAATTTTACCTAAAACAAACAATCTGACCATTTAAAAAATTTTAAACAACTAACAGTTAAGCGACTAAGTAGCAACAAAGTCGGAGGCCGAAGTCACTGCTCACAACCAATAGAAAAGCCGCTCTTCTAACTCTAAGTTCTGGTTCCATCCATACTAGATAATAGTAATCAAATTGTAATAATAATAATAATAGTATGATCAAGATTCAGGAGGCAATAGCTGATGGGTGCAACTAAAGTAACACCTTACTGGCAAGCGAAAATGTTGAGTGACGCTCTTATTGGTTGAAACCGGACTGGGGAAAAATCATATTTTCCTTCGACTCCCAGTTCTACCTAGTTTTAGCCGATTTTTGATCGCTTTTGGGGGTTTTTTCCAAACTAAACTATGTCCAATTCTTGGTTCAATCGGTCGAACTGGCCAGTTTGGTTTGGTTTTTAAAACCATGGTTGAAACTGATCAAATTTTCTTTTGGCTTAAATATGCTTTTTTTTTTAAAAAAATATTAACATTAGTTTCATTTTGTGTTCAAAACGTCTTTTAATTGTTACTTTTATTGAAACTCATTTTAAGAGCAATGATTATTGTAGGGTCACAATTTGGGGCCCAAGCCCAAAATGTATGGAGTTTTGGTCCAATGAGCCCAATACAATGAATTTGTAGAGAATGGGTCAAAGAACTAGGTCCTAATGAGTTAGACAACGGCTAGTTTTGAATGGCATGGTGATCAAACACAAATAAATGATGCTGGTCTCAATAAACTTTCAGTCCGAGGAGGTTAAATCTGTACGATAATGATCACTCTAGGATATCAGAATGATTTAGATTGCCATACTATTTTTTCTCTTTCCTTTCTCATCCCCCTTCCATGAAGAGTCTTTCACCTTATATATCCTCTTTTGAATCATCTTCACCCTCCACTTGTTGATCATCCGAACCCCTACTTAAGTACTTGTCCCATCGGATACCCTCTCTAGCTCTCTGTGAGTTGTGGTAACCAAGGTAGCACTGTTCAGGGGTCTTCTCTACATAAATGCGGCCAGAAAAGTAGCTGCAGTGCATTTAATGTGGTGGTGACAGTATTCTCTTAGATATTTTTAGGTTTTCTTCCTTCTCATGTGTCCACGAAGCACGTCCAAGTCATTGAAGCTCCCTGGAAGGTCACTTTAATTGCTGGATTATATATTTTGAACCCTATTCATTAAGTCCGAGGAGGATGTACTCCTCTGATGACCCTTCATTTGCTCTGTACTAATGGAACCTGGTCTGGGAATATCTCATAATTATTTGTTTCTCCTCGAACCCATTTGTATCATCGAATAAAACCCAAGGCCCAATATACGATCTTGGTCCCTTGCCCTTACAATTATCATGCACTACTTATTATATGGATTGAAATTGTGTCTTAAAAACACTATTTTAAAAGAATGTGCATAAGGAATGTACAATAACAAATGTATTAAAAGATTTTCCATTTCAATAATTAGCTTTTTCACCACTAGCTTCGTAGGTGTACATGACATCTAAATATGTAGTTTTTGTAAAAATGAAATGGGTAAGTTATTTAATACGAAGAACACATGGGGTATCTTATCTGTCAATTATGCCTATATTAGAATCTCTCAAGAGTATCTAACGGAGTCCTCGATTACTAATGTACCTTGGCAAAGACTTTGGAAGATCCAAGCTCCTGAAATAATAAAAACGCTGCTTTGGAGGATAAATTTTAACTCCTTACTTACTAGAGAAATCCTCCAAAAAGAATTGGCGTTGATGGTCTAAGTTGTGCTCTTTAAGATGTTGGGCTTTGTGAAGCCTAGTTATATTTGATCCGGATTATTATCCAACCCAAAATAATATTGTTATGGTTTTTAATGAGAGATTTTTTGAGAATTAGTCCATGGAGTGGAGGCTTTGATCAATAGGCTGTTTATTGTAAATCATGTGCGCAAAATATATAGAATAACTATTATTTTAGAGATTAGGGTTTTATGTTGTTTTTGAGAGAGAAAATTGTATGGCTGCATCTTGTATTTTTTCTCTGAGAATAGTAAAATCTCTACAACTTCGTGGACATAGGCAAATTGCCAAACCATGTAAATATTGTCTTAAGTGATTGTTTTCTTTAGCGTATATTTTTCTTTATTTTTGCATCTCATAAAACTGAGAATTTCGTTTATATTGAGATTCTATAATTGAGTCTTATGCCCTTTTGTTCTTTAAAAGTCATGTTGCCAAAGTCATTTGGTTTGCTGGAAAGTGGGGCATGAGATCTGACCATTGCCTAATAATTTCAAATGAAGACATTATTAATTTGGTGCTAGATCCTTTTACACACTTAGATGCTCATCTTCATTGGGAGGAAGCTTGGGAGGAAGCTTCCATGTGCTCTCTACATATGGCCTTCACTTTGGACTCGATTTGGAGTTTGAGGAATTAGTGTGTGCATAATAGCGAGTAGGTGAATATTATGGCCATCACTAACAACATAGAAAATAGGGTCAACAATATGCCTGGGTTATTGCTAATGAGGAGACTAAGGTTTTTAATAGAGTTGAAGAAACTAAGTCATGGTAATCCCCACCAATAGGCATGGTCAAACTCAATGTGGATGCAGTTATCATGAATGACTTATAACTACCCTAGCAGTGGTGGCAAGAGGCAGTTCTAGTGAAGTGCTCAAATTTTGGGCTTGCATGAGATGTGCTCCCCTTTGTAGGCCAAGGCAACGACCTTTCTCTAAGCCCTTACAAGTTGCTACTAGGGAGTTTTGGTTGCAAGTTGTTCTAGAAAGTGAGGATAAAACTTGAGTTGACAATCTTAAAGTTAATGGTGAACAACTTGACTGGTCTGTTAATACAATTATTTGTAATAACCTTGAACTTACTAAATCATTTTTCAGGGTAGGATCAGTTGATTTAGAAGAAGTTTAAATTCCGCAACCCTCTTTGCTGCAAAAGTTGTTGTTGGGCTCAAAAGTCACTTTTATTGTAATAAGCATGAAGCTCCAAAAGTCACCTTGGAAGCTTGTAAGGCTTATTGCATTTTTGTTGACTCTTTTATTCAATTAATGCAGTTCCAAAATACACACTCATACACGCATATATTTAATCTTAACAAAAATCTTTAGGTCATTTGATATGTACAAGTACAACTCCAATGGGGTGAGTGGACAAAGTCCAATTATCCAATATTTTTAAAAATAGAAAGTAAAAAAATACCTATAATTATAGGCAATGTCTATAATTATAAGTAAAAGTCATATAGTTTAATTGAAACTTTTCCATGCATAAAGTACTTAAGGTTCAAGGATGGAGGAGTTCAAGCTACAAAGTTAACAGTATATTAACCTATATGTTTCTAATTATCTCTAAAATAAATGCAGAAGTTTATTCTATATTTATATTTTCTCTCTATTCCAGCCATGGGAGACTATAAGAGAAAAAAGAGAGAAAATTCATCGAGTCAAAAGTGAGTGAAAAGAGATGAGTACGAATTTTCACTCTGGACATATATATTCTCCATTATAACTTTTCAATGAGAATATGAATTTGTTCACAGAGAACTGATTTGACTTTGTGAAAATGGAATTGATGCTTCAGACTTTGTGGTCAATCTTGAGCGATTCTCAAATTAATATATATATATATATATATATATATTTAGAAGAAGATTTCTGTATTAATAGATTATCCTAGTACTTAAGAATAACACTTTATTGCTGCATTCACTTAATCACCTTTTCTAGAAGTTACTTAAAGACGCGTCCATATTCTCAAAAAAGAGTAAAAGACATCCTAGCCTCTTATTAATATATTATCCTAATACTACTTAGGAATAACACTTTATTGCTGCATCCACTTAATCACCTCTTTTCTATATTCTTCTATAATAAAAAAAAAAGGTTCTTTTCTATAGCCTTCTGAAAAAAAAGACTTCTTTTCTTTATAATTGTTTTATTATATATATATATATATATTTATATATTTTATAAACTTCTTTATAAGAGTTAAAGACGTCACAGCCACACTATTTTTTGTTTAAATGATTTTTCATCAATTAGTATGAACAAAATACTTCATTGTAATAACACGGAAGAATTTATTTTAAAGCAAGGTCCACAACTGCTGAGTCCCCCATGGTTTAGATTACTCATTAGGAAAGCAATTTTGTTTCAATTCAAATTTATAGGATATTCACAAATGAGCAGGAAGCCAATCTATTATGATAACCTGGCTTGGAATTGGAACACACTTGACAAAAGAAAATTGTAAAACCTGGGTTTGGAACAGGGGTCTATTTCCCTCAATTGCCTTATATTGAACTGCACACCACTGGATAACAATGATAATCGTAAAACTATAGGTCAGATGAATAGAGCCTTGTCGCATAAAAGCATACTTTTGGTATAGTTAATTTTCATTGATTTATTTTGCACAAAATTAAGTTGAGCAAAAATATAATTATGCCTAAAAAACTACGGAGTAATAAAATTATTTGTAATAAAAAAAATGTTTAAGATATCCGGGTCCAATAATTTTATATAAAAAAACGAACCAAAAAAAAAAAAAAACAATAATTGTAAAACTATTAATCAGTTATGTTAAGTTATGGTTTTTCACATATCATTTGTGTTGGCTTTATTCCATGACAATAAATGTTGTAATTGCATTAATTTATTTCCTTGTATTTATGTGGGTTTGATTGTAAGGGATGAGTGTGAGAGATTGGTGAAGAATCAAGCTTGCAATGAAGATCAGTGTAGTTTTGCGACTAGCTCGCGAGTAAAGGTTCTCGCGAAAAGATCACGTGTGAAGCACATGATTAGAAGCTGAAGAGTCATGCCAGCCTATCATTTCACAAGTACTTCGCGAGAAAAGCCATCTCACGAAGTACCTGCGAAAGTCTTTGTCTAGCAAAAATAAAGTGTGACTTTCCTCCCCTTCACCCATACTATATATACCCTCATTACCCACAAAAATGTAAGGATGCTATTTAGAGAAAAACCCTAGAGAGGTTTCTATAACACACCTACCTTTTAAAGAGAGAGCTACTTATCCTCAATAGAGAAATCCTTGTAGTCTTTTCTTGTTCCCCTCGTTCATTGTTATACCTTAAGAGAAAATTTGTATCCAAACACAACTCAAACCTATTCAAAATGTAGAGAGTGTTTTGGAACTTGGGAAGCATTTGGGATTTACCAAAAGAAGCCAGTGAGGCTTGGCAGTTGCAATCGGGCGGTATTATGGGATCCGAAAAGTTAGTGAAGACAAGACTTCGAGAAGTTCGTTAGTAGCAAGAGCTTGGAAGGTTCAAGTACATTGGATAGATTAGGCTTGAAGGGTTTTTTTTATTTATTTTTATATATTCATGTACTCCAACTTATTCACTAGTGGATCGATTTCAACTTTGAGGGTCGCGGAGAGGTTTTTCGTCGAGTTTTTCGGTTTCTTCTTTGATAACACGTCTCGGTGTTATCTTATGTTTGCATCTCTCTTCCCTACTCTTTAAGCTTTACATTTATTGCTCATTATGGTTGCTTGTGGCTTAGAGTAGTGTTACATGTTTATAATGCTTCACTCTTGTTCCGCACTTAGTTAAGTTAGAGAAAAAGCAAGTAAGCCGTAATTTAAAATTGGGGGTCTAAACAAGCATTAGTGTTTTCACACTAATTAAGCTTTCAAGTTGAATATGGCCCGATAGGATAAAAGTTTGGTTTGGTATACTAATTAAGATAGAATTTTTTTTGGAAGAAGCATAAAACTATATATATAAAAAATGTATGTCATACAAAGTTAATATCATTTGTATAAGAATTTTGATACGTATTTGCTAAAGGTAATATCCACTCATTAAAAAATTTTAAGAATAATAATGAATATCATCATCTTTCAACAATAAGCAACCGAGATTTGTTAAACCTTGTCACAATATTTAAATTTTCGCAATGAATGGTGCCATATACTATGATTGAAACTTTTTATCAAATACCTTCAACCATACACAGTGAAATTTTTTTCATTCATACTTTCTTCTTTATCATTTTACATGAGTCTAGGTGGAATCTTTAACTTAATTAGTTTTTAATGAACATCCATTTTACGCAAGAAAAGAGGGAAAAAAAAGGATAACAAAAGGCATGTGTCATCGAATTTTCCATTAGATAAATTATAAGTTTTAAAGATTTAAACCTAGAAAATCAATGTTCGCTAGGTAACAAATAAAACATCTTATATTATCATTCCAACTTTCTAAGCATTACTACTATCTAAAACTCAAAATACGTGAAAAAATTTTGGGATGTTAAAATTTAGTGGGAGTATTTTAGATATTACATAATGGAATATTTTAAGAATCATAAGATTTCATTAGGTTTTAATTGAGAGAATATCAATATGATATATTTGCTCTTTTCCAAAATATATATTGTAGGGTCGCGTTTTTCAGTCCAAGCCCAAGATGTATGGGATCTTGGACCAGCGAGCCCGATACAATAAATTTGTAGAGAGTGGGTTGAAGAGCTAGGCTTTAGTGCATGGACAACAGTTAACATGGTATTTATCACAGTCAAGCAAAGATGAACTGAGTTTATCTAAGAGGGTTGGTCCTCGGCACGGTCTGAAGAGCTTTTTCTAGGGTCTCTTGAGTGATAGGGGTTTCAGCCCCCCTTTTCTGCCTCCCTTCACCCTCTTTTATAGTAGTTTCCTTCCTCATGAATTGGGTTCCTAGTGCTGATATTTGTCCCATCAGCCCTTCCCCCAAGTTGTTGGGAGTGGTTTTAAAGCCAGAAAAGCATAACTATGTCAGGTACAAGACACTGAATGCAATAATGGCAACGAAGTGGTTGTAAAGGCAGAGAAGCATGGCTATGTCAGGTACAAGGCACTGAACGCAATAATGGCAGCTTTTCCCTTAGACATTTCCATTTTCTCCGTTGTCCTTTTCTGTTTTAGTACTTTTCATGTTCCATGGAGTGACCCGGAGTGCCTCTCTCAGTGATAAGCCGTTCCCTTTGTCCTCGGCCAGGAGGGATTCTTCCCATGGCCGAGGAGGGGTTCTTCCTTGGACTGGACCCTTGGTCTAATGTAGATGTTGACATGGGCTTCCCAGTTTTTTACTCCCCACAATAGCCCCTCAAGATTCTTCTTTTCTTCCCCATGGGAGGAAAGGAGGATCTCGATGTGATGATTGCCCTTTCGTGCCCATTTTGCACTATTCCTGGTTGTGAGACATTCTTTTAGTTTATCCAAGCCGCGTTCCTGCCGTGTTGATACACGAGGCGCGCTTTCATTAAGGTCTTTTTACGAGGTGATGCAAATCCAACGGCTGAAGACTGCTTTGGAAATTGAGCGAGATTTATCTCGCTTGTAATTCTTTCTTGGAGATTTAGGCGAATTGATTGCCACCAAGTCTGCCTCCTATATAAGACACATGGGGGGGGGGTCGTTCTTCTTTATTCACAGATCCTTGAGTTCTGTAGGAGTTTCAGGCTCTTAACTCTTCAAATGTTCCCAAGGGCCCCACCAAGGTAGTGATTGAGATTTAGGGAGTGAAATGGTTAAGGATAAAGGTGAGGGTGAAGGAATCAAGCCCTCTTCAGAAGCCACGGGCATCACCGAGATTCAGAATGACACAGTTAAGGCAAGGGAGATAGAGGCCGAAGATGTTTCTCCCCTTCGACTGGACAAGAAAGAAGTCTCTCTTCCTTCAACCAAAATCCAAAACAGGTGTATTTCGCATCAGATTTTTGGTGCGACAAAATTTGGATTTCATCCGGCGCTGTGTGTCACGCGTGTGCAGATTTGGATTTCTCATCGCCGGTATCATCCATACTTGCTTGATTACTGCTAGAGTAATACTTGCTCGATTGCTGCTAGAGCAAGTATGCGGATTTGGCGTTTCTACTTCTTCTTCTCTCCCATCGCCGGTGCCATCCATACTTGCTTGATTGCTGCTGGAGCAAGATTGTGGATCCGGTGTCTCTGCTTCTTCTTCTCTCCCATCGCCGGTACCATCCATACTTGCTCGATTGCTGCTAGAACAAGATTGAGGATTTATCGCTCCCGTGGACTGCTTTTTATAGTTAGCTTTTGAAATAGGCTTATCTAAGCCCTTTTATGTACAATGTATTTCTTCTTTGTCTAATAAAAAGATGACTTTATTTTACTTTGCGAACCTTTCCTTTTCTGCAATAAGTGTTTTATGAATGGGTGTGTTGGTATCTTTCTTTCGAATATCATTTAGAATTGATGCCGCTGATGGTAAAGAGTTGTCACCCCGAATTTGTCAAAACTGACAGGCACACGACCGCTAACTTTAAATACGTTAACTATATAGGAATAATCAGGAAAACAACCGCATGCTATACATTGCGAATAGTGCAACCGCCCAAGGACGTGTAATTTAAAGTAAGCAGTCCGAGGGGATCACCGGGTACTAAGGTTCTTTTCAACATTTGCGATGATGTTTATAGCTCTAACTTGCTTTAGGCGTCTAGTCCGAGGACCGAGGCATGATTGAATTTAGCTTAAACGCTTAGAAAGTTGCCAATGCGTGTTAGTTTCCACAAAATAGGAGGTTCGAGGACCATGCAAGACCTTGATTTTGTCTAGCACTTAGGTTTTTCTTGAAGTAGCTAATTTCCCCATAGGTTTGAGTCCGAGGACCATACAAGACCTTGGTTCTGTTTAGCACTTAGATTCTTCTCTAAAGTAACTAGTTTCTCCATAGGTTTGAGTCCGAGAACCATGCAAGACCTTGGTTCTGTCTAGTACTTATGTTCTTCTTGAAGTAGCTAGTTTCCCCATAGGTTTGAGTCTGAGGACCATGCAAGACCTTGGTTCTGTCTAGTACTTAGGTTTTTCTTTGAAGTAAATAGTTTCCCCATAGGTTTGAGTCCGAGGACCATGCAAGACCTTGGTTCTGTCTAGCACTTAGATTCTTCTCTGAAGTAACTAGTTTCCCCATAGATTTAAATCCGAGGACCATGTAAGACCTTAGTTCTGTCTAGTACTTATGTTCTTCTTGAAGTAGTTAGTTTCCCCATAGGTTTGAGTCCGAGGACCATGCAAGACCTTGATTCTGTCTAATACTTATGTTCTTCTTGAAGTAGCTAGTTTCCTCATAGGTTTGAGTCCGAGGACCATGCAAGACCTTGGTTCTGTCTAGTACTTAGGTTTTTCTTTGAAGTAACTAGTTTCCCCATAGGTTTGAGTCCGAGAACCATGCAAGACGTTGGTTCTGTCTAGCACTTAAATTCTTCTCTAAAGTAACTAGTTTCCCCATAGGTTTGAGTCCGAGGACCATGCATGACCTTGGTTCTATCTAGTACTTATGTTCTTCTTGAAGTAACTAGTTTCCCCATAGGTTTGAGTCCGAGGATCATGCAAGACCTTGGTTCTGTCTAGTACTTAGGTTTTTCTTTGAAGTAACTAGTTTCCACATAGGTTTGAGTCCAAGGGCCATGCAAGACCTTAGTTTTGTCTAGCACTTAGATTCTTCTCTGAAGTAACTAGTTTTCCCATAAGTTTGAGTCCGAGGACCATGCAAGACCTTGGTTCTGTCTAGTACTTATGTTCTTCTTGAAGTAGCTAGTTTCCCCATAGGTTTGAGTCCGAGGACCATGCAAGACCTTAGTTCTGTCTAATACTTATGTTCTTCTTGAAGTAGCTAGTTTCCCCATAGGTTTAAATCCGAGGACCATGTAAGACCTTGGTTCTGTCTAACACTTAGATTCTTCTCTGAAGTAACTAGTTTCCCCATAGGTTTGAGTTCGAGGACCATGCAAGACCTTAGTTTTGTCTAGCACTTAGATTCTTCTCTGAAGTAACTAGTTTCCCTATAAGTTTGAGTCCGAGGACCATGCAAGACCTTAGTTCTGTCTAATACTTATGTTCTTATTGAAGTAGCTAGTTTCCCCATAGGTTTGAATCTGAGGACCATGCAAGACCTTGGTTCTGTCTAGTACTTATGTTCTTCTTGAAGTAGCTAGTTTCTCCATAAGTTTGAGTCCGAGGACCATGCAAGACCTTGGTTCTGTCTAGTACTTATATTTTTCTTGAAGTAGCTAGTTTCCCCATAGGTTTGAGTTCGAGGACCATGCAAGACCTTGGTTCTGTCTAGCACTTAGATTCTTCTCTGAAGTAACTAGTTTCCCCATAGGTTTGATTCTGAGGACCATGCAAGACCTTAGTTCTATCTAGTACTTTTATTCTTCTCTGAAGTAACTAGTTTCCCAATAAGTTTGAGTCCGAGGACCATGCAAGACCTTGATTCTGTCTAGTACTTATGTTCTTCTTGCAGTGGCTAGTTTCCCCATAGGTTTGAGTCCGAGGACCATGCAAAACGTTGGTTCTGTCTAGTACTTAGTCATTTAGAAAGTTGTTAGTGTGCGTTAATTTCCCCAAAGCCGGAGGTCCGACGACCCGACATAGCTAAGGTTCTGTTTAACCGCTTCAAAAGATTCTGCTTTGGCCCTTCGGCTTCTTTCTCCAAAGGGAATTTAGCGAACCGGACTACTAGACCTGCGAGAACTAGCCCCTTGACAAGTGCATGGGGCACATACTTAACGTTAGAAGCCCTTAGAACTGCACTCCGTTTAGCAATCCTTTCTGCGTAATCAGTACTTCGAAGTGTAGACCTAAGCGGAAACTAAGTTATGACAGCGACGGTATGTTCTTGGAAATAATGGGGAAACTTTCGTGTAACTTGCATCACTGCCAAAATGGTCTTCTCAAGGGACTCTTACTAATAGGAGCTTGATCCCACTATGATTAATCGTTGCATTCGCTAACGCACAAGTTTTTCTCACAGACGGCGCCAATTGTAGGGTTGCGTTTTTCAGCCCAAGCCCAAGATGTATGGGATCTTGGACCAACGAGCCCAGTACAATAAATTTGTAGAGAATGGGTCGAAGAGCTAGGTTTTAGTGTATGGACAACAGTTAACATGGTGTTTATCACAGTCAAGCAAAGATGAACTGAGTTTATCTAAGAGGGTTAGTCCTCGGCACGGTCCGAGGAGCTTTTTCTGGGGCCTCTTGAGTGATAGGGGTTTCAGCCCCCCTTTTCTACCTCCCTTCACCCTCTTTTATAGTAGTTTCCTTCCTCATGAATTGGGTTCCTAGTGCTGATACTTGTCCCATCAGCCCTTCCCCTAAATTGTTGGGAGTGGTTGTAAAGGCAGAAAAGCATGGTTATGTCAGGTACAAGACATTGAATGCAATAATGGCAGCAGAGTGGTTGTAAAGGCAGAAAAGTATGGCTATGACAGGTACGAGACACTGAACGCAATAATGGCAGCTTTTCCCTTAGACATTTCCATTTTCTCCGTTATCCTTTTCTGTTTTAGTACTTTTCCTATTCCATGGAGTGACCCGAAGTGTCTCTCTCAGTGATAAGCCATTTCCTTTGTCCTTGGCCAGGTATTCTTCCCATGGCCGAGGAGGGGTTCTTCCTTAGACTGGGCCCTTGGCCCAATGTTGATGTTGACATGGGCTTCCCGGTCTTTTACTCCCCACATATATTAAAGAGAAATTTCTTGATTTTAAAGTTTAGGAGGAATTGTGAACTACCCCAAATATAAAGGATGAAATATTTTTTGATCCTAAGTTTTTGTTTATGTTTTGTGTGGGTGTAAAACTATGTGCTTTGACTTAAAATTTTGCATAAAGAAAAATAATTACAAAAAAAATATATAAAAATTCAACCTAAGAAAACTGTACGTGAAATAATGAATTTTGGCTCAACAAAAATTGACTAATAAAAAAAATTTCTAGAAACACAAAGAATGGCACAACATTTTCATAATAATACCTTTATAACTTTGCTATATTTTACTTTAACTTGTAAATAATTGATACCTTGGCAGTTATAAAAATATTGTGACAACAACAAGATGTCTTAACATTTTCACAAGAGAAATGTTATGTCCACAATATTTTTATTATAAATCATAAGTAGTAGGTTGTTATGGATTGTTATTAGTGGATAAAAAAGTAATTTCACTAGTAAGTTAAAAATTTGTTTTGAGAGATAATTACAATATGTTGCTATTATCATTCCAACTTTCTAAGCATTACTACTATCTAAAACTCAAAATACATGAAGAAATTTTTGTGATGTTAAAATTTAGTGGGAGTATTTTAGATATTACACAATGGAATATTTTAAGAATCATAAGCTTTCATTAGGTTTTAATTGAGAGAATAACAATATGATATATTTGCTCTTTTCCAAAATATATATTAAAGGGAAATTTCTTGATTTTAAAGTTTAGGAGGAATTGTGAACTACCCCAAATATAAAGGATGAAATATTTTTTTATCCTAAGTTTTTGTTTTTGTTTTTGTTTTGTGCGGGTGTAAAACTATGTGTTTTGACTTAAAATTTTGCATAAAGAAAAATAATTACAAAAAAAATACAAAAATTCAATCCAAGAAAACTGTACGTGAAATAATGAATTTTGGCTTAACAAAAATTGACTAATAAAAAAAAATTCTAGAAACACAAAGAATGGCACAACATTTTCATAATAATACCTTTATAACTTTGCTATATTTTGCTTTAACTTGTAAATAATTGACATCTTGGCAGTTATAAAATATTGTGACGACAACAAGATGTCTTAACATTTTCATAAGAGAAATGTTATATCCACAATATTTTTATTATAAATCATAAGTAGTGGGTTGTTATTAGTGGATAAAAAAGTAATTTCACTAGTAAGTTAAAAATTTGTTTTGAAAGATAATTACAACATGCTGCTATTATTATTCCAACTTTCTAAGAATGGAATATTTTAAGAATCATAAGCTTTCATTAGGTTTTAATTAAGAGAATAACAATATGATATATTTGCTCTTTTCCAAAATATATATTAAAGGGAAATTTCTTGATTTTAAAGTTTAGGAGGAATTGTGAACTACCCCAAATATAAAGGATGAAATATTTTTTGATCCTAATTTTTTGTTTATGTTTATGTTTTTGTTTTTGTTTTGTGTGGGTGTAAAACTATGTGTTTTGACTTAAAATTTTGCATAAAGAAAAATAATTACAAAAAAAAATACAAAAATTCAACCTAAGAAAACTATACGTGAAATAATGAATTTTGGCTCAACAAAAATTGACTAATAAAAAAAATTTCTAGAAATACAAAGAATGGCACAACATTTTCATAATAATACCTTTATAACTTTGCTATATTTTACTTTAACTTGTAACTAATTGACACCTTGGCAGTTATAAAAATATTGTGACGACAACAAAATGTCTTAACATTTTCATAAGAGAAATGTTATGTTCACAATATTTTTATTATAAATCATAAGTAGTAGGTTGTTACGGGTTGTTATTAGTGGATAAAAAATTAATTTCACTAGTAAGTTAAAAATTTGTTTTGAGAGATAATTACAACATGTTGCTATTATCATTCCAACTTTCTAAGCATTACTACTATCTAAAATTCAAAATACATGAAGAAATTTTTGGGATGTTAAAATTTAGTGGGAGTATTTTAGATATTACATAATGGAATATTTTAAGAATCATAAGCTTTCATTAGATTTTAATTGAGAAAATAACAATATGATATATTTGCTCTTTTCCAAAATATATATTAAAGGGAAATTTCTTGATTTTACAGTTTAGGAGGAATTGTGAACTACCCCAAATATAAAGGATGAAATATTTTTTGATCCTAAGTTTTTGTTTTTGTTTTTGTTTTGTGTGGGTGTAAAACTATGTGTTTTGACTTAAAATTTTGCATAAAGAAAAATAATTACAAAAAAAAATACAAAAATTCAACCCAAGAAAACTGTTCGTGAAATAATGAATTTTGGCTCAACAAAAATTGACTAATAAAAAAAAATTTCTAGAAATACAAAGAATGGCACAACATTTTCATAATACTACCTTTATAACTTTGCTATATTTTACTTTAACTTGTAAATAATTGACACCTTGGCAGTTATAAAAATATTGTGACGACAACAAAATGTCTTAACATTTTCATAAGAGAAATGTTATGTTCACAATATTTTTATTATAAATCATAAGTAGTAGGTTGTTACGGGTTGTTATTAGTGGATAAAAAAGTAATTTCACTAGTAAGTTAAAAATTTGTTTTGAGAGATAATTACAACATGTTGCTATTATCATTCCAACTTTCTAAGCATTACTACTATCTAAAATTCAAAATACATGAAGAAATTTTTGGGATGTTAAAATTTAGTGGGAGTATTTTAGATATTACATAATGGAATATTTTAAGAATCATAAGCTTTCATTAGATTTTAATTGAGAGAATAACAATATGATATATTTGCTCTTTTCCAAAATATATATTAAAGGGAAATTTCTTGATTTTACAGTTTAGGAGGAATTGTGAACTACCCCAAATATAAAGGATGAAATATTTTTTGATCCTAATTTTTTGTTTATGTTTATGTTTTTGTTTTTGTTTTGTGTGGGTGTAAAACTATGTGTTTTGACTTAAAATTTTGCATAAAGAAAAATAATTACAAAAAAAAATACAAAAATTCAACCCAAGAAAACTGTTCCTGAAATAATGAATTTTGGCTCAACAAAAATTGACTAATAAAAAAAAATTTCTAGAAACACAAAGAATGGCACAACATTTTCATAATAATACCTTTATAACTTTGCTATATTTTACTTTAACTTGTAAATAATTGACTCTTTGGCAATTATAAAAATATTATGACGACAACAAGATTTCTTAACATTTTCACAAGAGAACGGTTATATCCACAATATTTTTATTATAAATTATAAGTAGTAGGTTATTACGGGTTGTTATTAGTGGATGTAGCACTTTTTTTTCACAATACATTTATTTTTAGTTGTGGTTGTTTCCAGTATAATGTTTTATTATTTTATTTTGACATATAATGAATTAACACATAAACAATTGTGAAAATAGTGTAACAATTTGTTGTGTTGATATTTTATTATTATTATAATATAAGCACTTTTAAAGGATGATATTACCCAAAAAAAAAGTGTAAAAGTGGGAATTGAATAAACCAAAAACACTGAAGTTATACTCATGGGCTCTTTTTATATGTAGAAAAATTGATTAATGATACAGTTATATTTTAAAAAAAGCACTTTAAAAAATAGTGAATAATTTTTTTTTAAAGAGGCCAAACTAAAAAGGTAGCCTTTAGCAATAAGATTATTAGATTAATTACAAGGATAAGACAAAATTAGCTTCATGGCATGAAGTCCTTTGTTTGTGATACTAAAAAATCTTATTTTGTTTTTCATGGTTAAAGCTAGCCTTAAAGGTGTAGTGGATATGCGTCTTGGCTTCTTTTGACCACTTTTTCTTTTCAGAAAGAAATAAGATCCTTTGTTTGCATACTTAAGAAAAAAGGTAATGCCTTTGGCATTTGCTTAATTATTTGCTTTTTGGTTTTTTTTTTTTTTTTTTGCAAATATTTTAGCTGTTAACTTTTTAATAATAAAATAATTTTTAGTTTTTTTTTCACACATTAACATAAATTTTATTAAAAATAAATATTTTTCATTAAATATGATGTAAATAAGCTACTGAAAATAAATAATTTATTTAAAAAAAGAAAAGAACTTTGTGCCGAATTTTACTTTATGGTTAAAGCCTTAAGGTGCTCTATCCATTGCATGGTAATACCCAACAGTGTAGCCATGCAGGTCCCCCCGCCCAACTCATTTTTTGTTAATCCCAAAAAAAAGAAAAAAAAGAAAAAAAAACCCTTAAGGTGCAGACTTGCGGTGGACGTGCTTTTTGGCTTCCCTTTATGTTCTTGACCACTTTTTCTTTTGGAAAAGAAATGTGCTTTTAAAGTTATTCTTCTTTTTTAATCCTTTATTTAAAAGAATCCAAGAAATTAATTTCAGTTAAACCCTGCGAGGGAATCAACATTTAAATAGGGCCATATTCCAGCAGGTTAGAACTACAGAAAATGTTGTAAACTCATAATACAGAATACCCATTTTCATTGAACTGCATGGTGATAACCAGCATATATAGCATTTTAGTCATCCTTTACAAAATGAGAAGCTTCTTCACTTGTAATCGCCTCCACTTTACTTTAATTATCTTTCTTTTCTCAGTATGCTTTTCTACTTCGCGCTGTGGTGACCTTGAAGTACTTTTGAAGCTCAAGTCCTCAATGATCGGACCCAAAGGCTCGGGCATGGATGACTGGAAACCCTCTTTGTCTCCAGCAGCACATTGTTCCTTCTCCGGAATTTCCTGTGACCAGGATTCACGAGTCATTTCTTTGAACGTGTCTCACACACCTCTCTTCGGTTTCATTTCGCCTGAGATTGGGCTATTGAACAAGCTGGTCAGTTTAACACTCGCTGAAGACAGTCTCACGGGGATGCTTCCTATGGAGATGGCAAACCTCACGTCACTCAAGGTCCTCAACGTCTCCAATAACGTTTTCTACGGAAACTTTCCCGGAGAAATAACCCTGCGAATGACACAGCTTGAGATTCTTGACACTTACAACAACAATTTTTCCGGGCCACTTCCTACAGAGCTCGTGAACTTGAAAAATCTCAAGATTCTTTGTCTTGGCGGGAACTATTTTTCTGGGCCAATTCCAGATAGTTACTCCGAGATTCAGAGCCTCGAATTCTTGGGCTTGAATGGCAATTCACTTACCGGCAAGATCCCGGCGAGGCTGGGTAGGTTAAAGAATCTCAAAAAATTGTTTGTTGGGTACTACAATGCTTTTGAAGGAGGTATTCCAGAGGAGCTTGGATCCTTGAGTTCGCTTCAACGCCTCGACATGGCGAATTGTAACCTTACGGGCGAGATTCCTAAGAGTCTAGGCCTTTTGAAGAACTTGGAATCATTGTTTCTACAAATCAACCAGCTCACGGGTAATATACCTTCTGAACTCTCTGATTTGGTCAATTTGAAAACGCTAGACTTTACAGTTAACAAACTTACTGGAGAGATCCCAGAAAGCTTCTCGCAACTAACAAATATCAGTCTAATCAATCTGTTCAAAAATAAACTTTCCGGTGGAATTCCTGGGTTTATTGGTGACCTTCCAAATATTAAGGTGTTTCAGATATGGGAGAACAACTTTACGTCTGAACTCCCAAAGAACCTAGGTAAGAATGGAAAACTTGAAGTTCTTGATGTCACATCTAACCAACTTACTGGTCCGATTCCACGAGATTTATGTAAAGGAGGGAAGTTGAAGATGTTGGTTTTGATGGACAATTTCTTTTCTGGACCAATTCCCGAGGAGCTTGGAGCTTGTAAGTCGCTAGTGAAAGTCCGAATTCAGAAGAACTTATTCAACGGGACGATTCCTGCTGGGATTTTTAACTTACCCCTAGTGCAAATTATTGAGGTTAGCAACAACAATTTCTCTGGCGAGCTTCCCTCCAACATTTCAGGGGACTCCCTTGGAATTCTTGATCTATCCAACAATAAAATCACAGGAAAAATCCCTCCATCAATTGGAAATCTTAAAAGCTTGCAAACTTTATTCCTGGGTAGGAATACATTTCAAGGTGAGATTCCTAGCGAAATCTTTGATATAGATACATTGTCAAAGATTAACATCACTTCAAACAACTTCAGCGGTGAGATTCCAACTTCAATATCTCGTTGTACTTCACTTTCATCCATCGATTTTAGTCAAAACAGTCTCTCCGGGGAAATTCCAGAAGATATTGGTAGTTTGAAGATTCTCAGCACTCTTAATCTTGCTCATAACCGACTTATTGGGCATATACCAAATGAAATTTGCTCCATGACAAGCCTCGTAATCCTTAATCTATCCTACAATAGTTTTGTGGGAAGAATTCCTAGTGGTGGGCAGTGTTTCTTGTTTAAGGACAGCTCATTCACTGGAAACCCAAATCTCTGTACCCCAAGCATAGTCTCTTGCCCAGCTATGCTCGATCCACTTCAAGACTCAGGTCAAACTCGAGGGAAGTTTTGTTCTCCAGTGTTCGTTGTTGCTGTTGTAGCTTTGGCAACTGTTTTGTTGTTGGTACCATCTCGGGGCCAAACATGTCATGAATGCGAAGGCAGTGTTGGGATTATTCATCTTGAGAAGCCTACATTAGAACTCACAGACGTCAATTGTAGCCTTATTCCTGGCAGCCGCGAATTCCAGGAAAATACATCAAAACTCTCTTAGCTGTCAGATGTAGTTTCTGTCATGAAAATGGTGGACCCTAGGCTCAATGGCCTATGGGTACCTTTGGGGCTTTGATAAGTTTGTTGTAGGATATGAGTTGAGGATGTGAGTTTTACTTGACCCACCACAAGAGAAGACACAATAAATCTAAATGAACAACCTTTTATAATAATTTTTTTCACAAATGCTGAGTTGCTGCGTTTTCAAGAATAGACAATAAAACTGTGTTAGTGATGGGTGCATGTAAATGAATTATGCTAGCTTGGGACACCACTTTTGGCACAATTTTGTGCCATAACTCGCCATGTGGCGAGTTGTAATTGGTAAGAATGTGTTCCCACATGGTCTACTGACATGCCCTTATCAATTACTACTCGCCATGTGACAAGTTGTGACACAAAATTGTGCCAAAAGTTGTGTCCCTAATATAATTCCATGTAAATACAGTCTCGGCAAGTTGTAAAATTTATTATGTTTTAAACATTATTTCAAAAGCCCTTGACAATATTGAAAAATATTGTGAAGCTTTAGATATGTTACAAAACTTGTGAGTTCCAATTAGGGTTTGAAAATATACAAAAAAGAAATCAATATGTGGCTTGTCTAGATGATAAAGATCAATATTTTTGAATAAATAATAATAAATACAACATGCAATAATAGGGTGACAAAAGGTAATTCCCAAGCTTTTTATGGTGAGTGAAGCGCTTGTTGAAAATGTCCAAACTTTCTTTTTGTCAAAGTAAAATGTTGATTTCTAAGGCCTTGTTTGGATTTTTTTTTTTTTTTTTTTTTTTTTTTTATCATCCATCACTCCTCACTCAATTTCCGCCACTCATCACTCATCACTCATCACTTGAAACACCCCACCCCGTTTGGCACCATCACTCACTTGTCATCACTCAATATTTTTCAACTGTTTGTGGGACCCACCCAATGTCAGTTGACTTTTCTCTCTCTCTCTTTTTTTTTTTTCTTTTTCCCCTGCCTTTCCCCTTTGTTTTTCTCTGCTTTTCTCTTCATCCATGTTAACACATATTTTAATCAAGCCCATCATGATCCTTATTTTCATACTTTTCCCAGATCTACAATATAACCAAATGGCTATCCAGTAATTTATTAGGCTATCTAGTATTTTTCTTTTCCAAAAACCCAAAAAAAAAAAAAAAAAAAAACCACCGCCGCAGCCGCCGCTACAACCCATAGTGACAACAGCAACATCAACAGCAATGACAACTTCGACATCAACAGCGGCAACAACTTCGACGAACTCGAGAAGAAAAAAAAGGAATGGAAACCCAATGAAAAAAAAAAAAAAAAAATCAACGTGAAAAGAAAAGAAAAGAAGGAAAAAAAAACCAAACACAGAAAGTGAAAAGAAAAGAAAAGAAGAAAGAAGGAAAAAAAAAAAAAAAAAAAGAACCCAAGCCCAAAAACCAACGTGGAAAGAAAAGAAAAGAAGAAAAAAAGAAAAGGAGAATAGAAAAGAAAAGAACAAAAAAAAAAAAAGAACCAAACCCAGAAAGTGAAAAGAAAAGAAAAGAAGAAAAAAAAAAAAAAAAAAAACCCAAGCCCAGAAACCAACGTGAAAAGAAAAGAAAAGAAGAAAAAAATAAGAAGAAGAAGAAGAGGGGAATAAAGAGAGCCAGACCCGTGAAAGCCAAAAAAAAAAGAAAAAAGAGAAAAGAAGATAAAGTCATTGCAAAAAGTCTGACTGTGGGACCCATATGTAATTTTAATTACAAAAATGCCATTGAGTAATGAATTATGGAAACTGAAAACAGTTAAAATGTATTTTCAGTTTCCATAACTTTTCACTCAAAAATCAAAGAATTGAGTGATAGAAACAGAGTTATTGAAATCCAAACAATCTTTTGAGTCATGGGTCCCACCATTTTTTAGTTATGAGTTATGGAAACAGAGTTATGAGTTATGGAAACGGCAAATCCAAACACCCCCTAAGTTATTAGCTTGGTTTGTTGAGCTAATATATGGTACATTGTATATTAGTAAGCTATTACCCCACTAACTAGTTAATCAAGCATGAAGTCTTATATTAGGTGAATTCTTCCTTTTTCCTACATCGCTTCCCATCCTACTTGCATGTGTTAAGCATACCGCCAACCCTTATCCTTAGCTAGGACAAATTCAAGTTGTTTATACCATAAATTTTTGTATCAAAGGCAACTCAAAAGTCCATACTTTCATCTCAAAATTAAAGTACAATTAGATATCAATAGTATGGTAATTTCAATATGATTTTACTATGTCAATTTGGCCTAGACATGGTGAGTTTTTATGATGATAAGAGATTCTCATCCATAATGAACTTCTGTTTTGCTTACACAATTAATATATCAAGAATGAAAAATGCTATTATAAGCTTGGTAATTATGTCTCATGTAATCTTAGTAAATTATGATATATGATGCTTGTTGGCATCCCATTTTATCCCATATTTAAAATAAAAAAACAATAATAATTTAACATAGTGTGAGTACCCAAATTACAGTTTTATCTTAAATAGTACTCGCAACATTGGGAATTAAATTAATTGACTTCATTTACAACAAATTTAAGGGAAATGTTTATCTCTGAACCAATTTGATGAAATTTTTTTCAAATTTACTGTCATAATTAATATAACATTTCTCGTATATTTTTAGTTTCATAACTTATTTATTGAATCACTTAACATATTTAAATAATACTACATGCAAGTTGTAAGGACCTGATTTAGACTCCTAACCCAACAAGTATATGGACTTAAGCCTAAAACAGCCCAAAGCAATAAATTTGTAGAGAATGGGTTAGAAAACTGGGCTTACGTGAACCAAATAACAAAAAAACAGGTTTTGATGCTAAAAAGAGAAAGATAATAGAAGTTTGTTAAGGAATGATGTTTTCGGATTGATCCGAGGATGCTAATTCTTAAATATTTTACTCTTAAAGCTCTATTACAGATTTGTTTACAGTTTTTTTTTCTTCTTTCCCATGGAGGGTCTTTCACGTTATATAGTTCTATTTGGATCATCTTAATCCTACACTTGTTGATCATCTGAGCCCTTACTTGAGTACCTGTCCCATTAGACATCCTTTTTGGCTTTCTATGAGTTGCATTCGTCGAGGCAGCACTGTTCAGAGGTCTTCTCCACATAAATGCGGCCATAAAAGTAGTTGTAGTGCATTTAATGTAGTGGTAACAGTTTTCCCTTAGATATTTTTGAGTTTCCTTCCTTCTTGCACATTCATGAGACACGTTCCTATCGCTAGAGCTTCTTAGAAGGTTACCTTAGTTGCTGGAATACGTGCTTGAGCTGTCTTCATCATATCCGAGAAGGAGCTTCTCCTCGGATCACCTTCCATTCGTCCCTCATTTATAAGTCTTTCACTAGGGAATCATGATAACTACTTGCTTCTCCTCAAACAATTCAGTTGTCCCGGACAAAGGCCCAAGGCCCAACATGTCATTCTGAGCCTTTATCCCTACAATAGCCCCTCAAAATTCCGGTTTTTTCCCTCTCATCCGAGAAGAAAAGTGAGATTTTGATTCACAAGAGATGAAGTCAACTGGCCCCTTGATTTACACGCATGGGAGTACGGTTTAACGCGCCTTATAATTGCTGCTGTCATTTCGAAATTCGTGAGGCACCATTGATTGCTCTAGGCGGTGCCTTGTTCCCCAGATCTGACGGTGAGACACATATCCAACGGTGAACCTTTTTCTTAGAAGTTCGAGCGAGATAACTCCCATTTAATCTCTCCCCCTATAAAAGGCGCCTGAGGAACTTCTCTCTCCTCATTTTGCAAAAGCTTTCAAATTTTCAAGAACTCTCAACTTCTCCAGAACTCTCTACAGTGTCACTCATTCATTTTATGTAAGTTTTCACTTCTTCCTCAGACTGTTTTCTCCTCGGCCGACCTCCTCGGCTCTCTTTTCTTTCGAAATACTTTTTAATGCCCCTTGCGTTTGCTTAGATGGGTAAGTTCAAGTACTTAGTAGACTCCCTGGCCGCTATGGAGGGTTTTAAGGCCAAGTACCGTATTCCACAAGGAGTAGCCCTGCAATATTGTGCCCCAAACCAAATTCTTACTGATAGAGAAGTAGGTGAGGTCGTCATTCCGATGATTGCCTTCTTGGAGGGAGGAATGACACTGTCCATGGGTAGGGTAACTAGGGACTACCTGATTAACCACAGGCTGACTCCCCACCAATGCACCCCCAACCTCTTTAGGGTCTTGGGTTGCGTAAACGCTCTCAACGAGCAGATGGGCTTGATGTGGTCCACCTGTACGAGTGCCATAAGCTTGCCGATGCGAGGTATTATCTAAAATCCCGGTCTGACATCGTCAAACTGATATCGTGCCTTCCCAAGTCAAAGAAGGGTATGAAGGACGATTACCTCCTGGTCTCCGGGGAATGGCATGACGGTCTTCACTGCCCAACTCGGGCAGGGGATCCAAGTGGGGTGCATTAGGATTAGGTCCCGTAGTTTAGATTCCTTGATATTCCATCTTCTCGGATGATAGTTTTGTTGTCCTAACCATCGTTTCCTTCTCGGATGAATTTTTTGCAGACAAAAACCACGTCGCTTCAAGGCTAAGTCTGGTGAACGTACCGGCCCTTAACAAACTGCTGAGATCCGAGGTATTCGTAAGCGAGGACAGACAACTACGGGCTGCTCCTTTAATTTTGGACTACGAGCCTCTACCTCGTATATTCTAGGACGCAGGTCAAGCAATAAAGGCTGGCGATCCTCGGTTGAACCGGATAGACGTCTCTAAGCCAGGATTCCTTGCTCGGAAAGATCTTCCACCCGTCCAGTTGCCCATCCAGCGTGTTCCCCAGGAAGTAGCTACTTCAAGAGAAGGGACAGATTCTGCACACTTGTCCCTCTCGGCCGAGATAGACCAATTTCGCCTTGAGGACGATGGTGAAGCTTCAGGCGGGCCGATAATACTCTCGGAGTCCGAGGCTGATATTGACAAGCTTTCGACAGCCAACACTCCGAGCCTGGTGGTTGCTCAGATTAACTCCGAATCCGAGGAAGAAGAGACGATTCTAAAGCAAAGGAGAAACCTGCGAGACCTCATGGCCTCCAGGAACAAGGGGGCAACTTCACAAGAAGTACCCAAATCCCAAGTTCCTACAACTCTTCCTCCCCTTCCCACTCCTCTCCCTACTGATCCAGGCCTGCATACGATGAGGGACTTAAAGAAGGAAAGGCCACTACAAGAGATTGAGGAGGAAGAGTTGCTCCCTCAAAAGGGCACGAAGCAGCAAAAGACTACCAATGACCCAAAGGATAAGAGGTCCTCATCCGTGGACAACCGAGAAAAGCAGAACTTGGCCGAGGTGCGCCTACCATAGCGTGTGTGGTCGCCTCGGTTAGAGGTTGATGGGGCTGCGATCCCATGGAATGCCTCTATTAGGGAGTATCAAAGAGGTCATTCCGCGCATATGGCTGAGTCCTTGGAGCAGCCACTTCTCCTGTCCAAGGATATGGATGCCTTGAGGAAACTGAAGCAGCACGACCTTTTCCTGTCACTAAAAAGGGACCTTGCTCTGGTAAGTCTGTATGCTCATTATTTTATTTATTTTAGCACTAGTATGCTTTTTCGTCTGTTTACAAGGGATTACAATATTGTTCTTATGCAAATTACCCAGGAGGTTTATGTGGCCGAGGAATGGGTCAATAGAGCTAGGAACGATGCCAGGAACGAGGCTAACCTCCATCTCGATGCCGAGAAGGCCTTGGGGGCTGCAAAGGAGGAGAATAAGGATCTGGCCACCAAGTTGACCGCTTCGGAGAGGGACCGAAATAGCACCTTGGCCAGCCTAAAGAATGCTGAGACTCAAGTCGAGGATCAGCGCAAGTTGCATTATCAAATGGAGATAGAGCTAGCCATTTCTAAGCAACTTGCGTTGGATTTGAAGGCAGAGCTGTAGAAGGCCAGAGAGGCAGCTCAACTGGCAAATGAGGCATTAGAGGCCGAGAAGCAAGCAGTCTATGTTCTTGGCGTAAAGGAGACACAAGTCAAGCTAACTACGGAGCTGGCTGAGGCATGCAGGGACTACTACGATGCCACATGGGCTGAAGCCTTTAACATTGCAGGAGTTCCTGCAGACTCAGAGTAGAGGTAGCAGGGAAAGACTTATTACCACCCTGATATCTGAGCGGCCTTCCACTTCCCTCTACCCTCGCCCCTGAGTCCTTGGAACAGCCTCTGACTACTCAAGCTGCAACCCTTCTCCCCGATTTCCACAGGGATCCAGCCTAGCTGGTGACCAAGTACAAGGGGCCGAGGGGCCTAAAGACCAGGGCAAGGGTAAGGGGAGAAAGTCCTCTTCCGAAGTCAAAGATGCCACCAAGGACAAGGATGCTGCAGCTAAGGAAAAAGAAGCAGAAGCCAAGACTAAGGAAGCTAACAATAAGGCCAAGGATGCTCCTTCCTCTCGGCCAAGCCAGCAAGAAAATCCTCCTGCTCCCAAGGCGTAGGCTTAGGACTTAGGAACTTTCTGTAGTACTTAGGGATTTTGTGGTGACACTTTGTCTAAATGTAATGTACTCATCTTATTTAATAGAAACGCCTTTATTTTTTATTTTTTATTTTTTATCTCGGAAATCCCTTGCACTTTTATTTTATATGCTTTGAGGATTATCACCATCATGAACAGCGTTGTGTCGTTGCTACCTTATACTTAAAAACAGACAACAATACGTTGGTAACTATTGGATCAATCTAATTGAGTTGATCACATCTCCTGATATAATAGCATTCTATTTGAATACTTATAAAAAAAAGTAATAGTGTGTTAGTTTTCCCCAAAGCATCTGGTCCAAGGACTTCAGGCATGACTAATGTTCTATTTAAACACTTATAAAGAATGTAATAGTGTATTAATTTCTCCAAAACATCTGGTCCGAGAACTTCAGGCATGACTAAGGTTCTTGTTTAAACACTTATAAAATATGTAATAATGTATTAATTTCCCCAAAGCATCTGGTCCGAGGACTTCAGGCATGACTAAGGTTCTGTTTAAACACTTATAAAATATGTAATAGTGTATTAATTTCCCCAAAGCATCTGATTCGAGGACTTCAGGCATGACTAAGGTTAAGTTTAAACACTTATAAAATATGTAATAGTGTATTAATTTCCCCAAAGCATCTGATCCGAGGACTTCAGGCATGACTAAGATTCTGTTTAAATACTTATTAAATATGTAATAGTGTATTAATTTCCCCAAAGCATCTGGTCCGAAGACTTTAGGCATGACTAATGTTCTATTTAAACACTTATAAGATATGTAATAGTGTATTAATTTCCCCAAAGCATCTGATTCGAGGACTTCAGGCATGATTAAGGTTATGTTTAAATACTTATAAAATATGTAATAGTGTATTAATTTCCCCAAAGTATGTGGTCCGAGGACTTCAGGTATGACTAAGATTCTGTTTAAACACTTATAAAATATGTAATAGTGTATTAATTTCCCCAAAGCATCTGGTCCGAGGACTTCAGGCATGACTAAGGTTCTGTTTAAACACTTATAAAAGAAGAACAACGCACTTATAAAATGAATGGACGTATTGACAAAGAAAGCTTTCATTAATAATAGAACATTTTCAGGTTGTTTACATTCTAAGGGTGTGGTATTACATGCTCATCTAAGTCTTTTAAGAAATACGCTCCTATACCAGCCACTGAGGTGATGCGGTACAGTCCTTCCCAATTGGGCCCTAGCTTTCCCCAGGCTGGGTTATTTACAGTACCTAGAACCTTTCTTAATACTAAGTCACCTAGCGTTAATGGCCTTAGCTTCACGTTGGCATTGTAACTTTGCTTGAACTTGTGTTGGTAGTATGCCAATTGAACCATTGTGTTCTCCCTTCTTTCTTCAATAAAGTCTAAACTATTTTCTAGTAAATCACTATTATTGCTCATATTGAAAGAGCTAGTCCTCAGTGTAGGGAAGTCGTTCTCCAGAGAAATAACCACCTCGGTACCGTATGTCATCGAAAAGGGAATCTCCCCCGGTGGATTTACGAGGCGTGGTTCGGTATGCCCAGAGGACATGTGGCAGTTCTTCTACCCATTTCCCCTTAGCATCGTCCAATCTCTTCTTGAGTCCACTCACTATCACCTTGTTAATGGCCTCGGCTTGACCATTCCCTTAGGGATAGGCTGGGGTAGAGTATATGTTCTTGATTCCCAAGTCACAACAATATCTCCTAAAAGATTTGCTATCGAATTGAAGGCCATTGTCCGAGATGAGGGTATGAGGGACTCCGAATCGAGTGACAATATTTTTCCACACAAACTTCTTGGCGTCCACATCCCTGATGTTTTTGCCAAGGGCTCAGCTTCAACCCATTTGGTGAAGTAGTCTGTGCCGACTAACAGGTATCTTTTGTTCCCTGCTACTTTGGGGAAAGGGCGTATGATGTCTAAGCCCCATTGCGTGAACGGAGAAGGGCTGGACAGAGGATTAAGGACTCCTCCCGGTTGATGCATGTTTGGCATGAACCTTTGACATTGATCGCATTTCTTTACGTATTCCTGTGCTTCCTTTTGCATTTTTGGCCACCAGTAGCCTTGAGTAATGGCCCTGTGTGCTAAAGATCTACCTCCGGTGTGGCTCCCACAGATCCCCTAGTGTAACTCCTCCAGCAATAATTCTGTTACTTTAGGGTGTATGCACAGTAAGTAGGGCCTGAAAAATGAGCATTTGTATAACTTTTGGTCCTCGGACAACCAGAATCGAAGAGCCTTCCTACGCACCTTTACTACTTCTGATTTTTCCTCAAGCAAGATGTTGTCCTTCAAGAATGATATTATGGGGTCCATCCAACTAGGTCCTACCCTGACTTGGCAAACATGGATCATTTCTTTCTCCACCCTTGCTGGTTTGTACAAATCTTCCACAAGGATGACTCGAGGAAGACCTTGTGCCAAGGAGGTAGCAAGCGTGACCAGGGAGTCAGCATAGGTGTTTCCACTTCTAGGGATGTGCAACAAGTTGAAAGATTCGAATCCTGACCGTAGGTGCCCCACCTGACTTAAGTACCTCTGCATTCTTTCGTCCCTCACCTCAAATTCTCCTTTTACTTGGCCAACGACTAATCTTAAGTCCGAGAACATCTCTATCGCCTTCCCGCCCATTTTCTGAACCATGTTCATTCCCATTAGCAAGGCCTCATATTCAGCCTCGTTATTTGTGGCTAAGAATCTCAGTCTTAACGACTTCTCAATAGTGATCTTCTCAAGGGATATTAATACTATTCCCACCCTGGACCCCTTTTGGTTTGCTGCGCCATCGACGTACACTTTCCAGGATAGTGGGTCCTATTGGGAGATCATGCTAACCGATTTTCCATCCATGTGTTGTGCTTCTGTCACTTCCTCCAATGGGAGTTCGGCGAACTCGACCACCAGGTCTGCGAGAACCTAGCCCTTAACAGAGGTACGAGGCATATACTTGATATCTAAAGCCCCTAGGATCGTGCCCCATTTAGCAATCCTTCCTGTGTAATCAGCACTTCGAAGTATAGTTTTGAGTGGGAGTTAAGTTAGGACGACAACTGTATGTGGTTGGAAGTAATGGGGAAGCTTCCGTGTGCCAAGCACCACCGCCAAGACGGCCTTTTCTAGTGGTAGATACCGAACCTCGACCTCATGTAGTGATTTGCTTACATAGTAAACTGGCCATTGTACACCATTGTCAACTCGTAGCAATACCAAACTTACAGCGTGAGGGGCCACAGTGATGTATGCGAATAGGACCTCATCCACCTCAGGACTAGACATGATAGGTGGCCACAATAAATATTCTTTAAGTTGTTAGAAAGCCAACGCACACTCTTCAGTCCATTCAAATCCTTACCACATTTTCATCAAGAGGAAGAAAGGTCTGCACCTATCCACCGACCGAGAAATAAACCGATTCAAAGCGGTAGCCATTCCAGTAAGCTTCTGGACTTCTTTGGGATTCCGGGGTGGTTGTAAACTGTTAATGGCTTTGATTTGATCGGGGTTGACCTCAATACCCCGGTGAGTCACCATGTATCCCAGGAACTTGCCTGATCTGACACCAAACGAGCACTTGGAAGAGTTTAGGCGCAACCTATGTTTCCTTAGGATTTTAAAGATGCTTCCGAGGTCTGTAACGTGCTCGGACACCACCTTACTTTTCACCACCATGTCGTCTATGTAGACCTCAATGCTTTTGCCCAACTAGGGTTCAAATATTATTGTCATCATCCTTTGATAGGTTGAGCCTGCATTCTTTAAGCTGAATGGCATCACCTTATAGTGGTAGTTTCCAGTGAGAGTGACAAATGTTGTTTTTTTTTTATCGTCCAAGGTGAGTGGTATCTAATGATACCCTTAAAAGGCGTCTAAGAAGCTCATCCGAGGATGGCCTACTGTTGCATCTACTAATTGGTCTATTTGAGGCATAGGGAAGGGATCTTTTAGGCAGGCCTTATTCAAATCCGTGAAGTCCACACATACTCGCCACTTCCCGCTCTTCTTCTTCACTACTATGGTATTGGCCAACCATTCGGGGTGAAAGACTTCCTTGATAGCCCCTGCCTTTTTAAGCTTCATCATCTCTTCCTTGACAGCGTCTGCATGTTCTTTGGATGGGCACCGAGGCGGTTGCTTCTTGGGAATGATGGATGGGTTAACGTTTAAATGATGGCAGATAAAATTTGGACCACCCCCAGAGCCTCATAAGCATCCCATGTGAACACATTAATGTTTCTTTTGAGAAATACCAGCAGCTCCTCCTTCTCTTGAGGGGGGTAGTTGAGCCCCGTCCTGAAAGAATTTCTCCGGATCACCACCTATGACAAATTTTTCCAAATCCTCGCATTTGGGCTCTTCGGCTGGTCCATGGGATGGCAACTCCAGAGTTTTTGATTGCTATAAGTCCCTTTCAGCAGTGGCCGAAGAGCTAGTTTCGTGTTGCCGTGAGATGGCGGCCACAAGGCATTGTTGAGCCACAGGTTAATTCCCCACAATTTCTTCGACGCGGCCCCCCGAGGGGTATTTTACTTTCTAGTGCAGGGTGGATGAAACGGCTTCCAGAGCATGGAGCTAGGTTCTGGCCACAATAGCCGTGTAGGGGGAATAGACATCCACCACGATGGAGTTTACCTCCACCACTTCCGAACCAGTCTGTATGAGTAGTCTTATCTGACCTTTTAGAATAACAGTCTTTCCCTCGAAACTAATCAAAGGGGAATTGTAGGTTGTCAGGTCCTCAAGTTTTAACATCAACCCTTTGTACAGGTCGGGGTACATGACCTCGACAGTGCTACCCTGGTCTACTAACACTCTCTTTACATCGTACCCTTCTATCCTGAGTGTAACAACCAGAGCATCGTCGTGGAGTTGAATAGTTCCAATCTTGTCCTCGTCTAAGAAGCCCAGAACTAGTCAGATTTCCATTCTGGCTCTTTTGGGCTTCGGATCATTGCTCTCGGCGGGAAGTCGAGCTATGGACATTACTCTGGAGGGGCAAGAACCGGTCCTGCCAGGAGTAGTAAAGATAACATTGATCGTTCCCAAGGGCGGTCTTGAAGAATCATCCCTCCTGGGTTTCGAATTTGTTTAGCCCCCTCGGCTACTGGTGTGATGCAACAGATGTTTCAGCTTCCCTTCTTGGACCAGCTGGTCCAAATGGTCCCACAAATTCCTGCAATCCTTTGTAGTGTGCCCTTAGTCCTGATGGTACTGGCAATAAAGGTTCTAGTTTCGTCTCAGGGGGTTCCCAGCCATCTTTTTGCCCATTTGAAGAATGGTTCATTCTTAACTTTTTCCAGAACTTGGTGCACCGGTTCTCGGAACACTGCATTGACCGCCTGAGTGTTGGTAGGTCTTGACTGACCAGCAAAATCTCTCCGTGGCCGGCTATTATTGTATCGGTCCGACCTGAAATCCCTCATTTCCTAAGGGATAACCTTATCCTTTCCTTTACCCATTTGCTGGTCTTCCTCGACCCTCTTATACTTGTCAATACGGTCCATGAGTTGGCGCAGATTGGTGACAGGTTTTCCCGTTAGGGACTTCCTTAAGCCATGCTCGGTCGGGAGGCCACTCTTGAAGGTACTGATGGTGACGTCTTCAAAGTTATCTATCCGAGTATGTTTTCAGGGTCTCTCCCTCTCTCATACTCAAGGATAATAGGGAAGATAGGGGTCAAGGGACTCTGCTGCAGGTGATGAAGCGAGAACCAAATGCCTGGGTGAGCTCCTTAAAGGAGTTTATGGAATCGGCCTTCAAGCTATCAAACCATCTCATTGCTACGGGTCCTAGGCTAGATGGGAAGACCTTGCACATCAGGGCTTCGTCTCTGGAATGGACGGCCATTCTCTGATTAAAGTGGCTCACATGCTCTACAGGATCTGTCTTGCCATTATACATGGTAAACGCGGGCTGAGTGAACCGCCGGGGGAGTTCTGCTCGCTCAATTCTTCGCATGAAAGGTGACTTGGAAATTTGATCCAACGCCTTGCCCATAGCGTCGTTTCCCACACCTTTTTGAAGGGGGCTCTTATGCCTACGCTTGTGGTGGTGCTCCTCTTCGTAGGAGAAAGACTCGCTAGATGGGGTTTTTAACTTTCGTTTGTAGCTACCATCCTTTTCACCATCAGGGGAGGGGTCCGGGCTGGAGGAGGCTTGCCTCCATTGTGCTTGGCGCAACTTTCTCTTCAGCTGGTCGACATCCAGTTGCAGAGCTCTGGTATTCTCTTCTTGAGAGAGATGACCCTTTCCCTGTGACTGGCTTTTTTCGGTTCGGGCACTATGCACACTCCCCTCTCGATCCCTTCTTCGCTCGAGGTTGACGAAAGGATTTTAACGTTGGGATCCTATGGATTCTTCCTGTCGTAAATCTGAACCTGCCATGGTTGAATGTTGAGCTCACTAACACCCAAGTATTCCTTCTCACAGATAGCGCCAATTGTAAGGACCTGATTTAGACTCCTACCCCAACGGGTATATGGACTTAAGCTCAAAACAACCTAAAACAATAAATTTGTAGATAATGTGTTGAAAAACTGGGCTTACATGAACCAGATAACAAAAAAAAAAACAAGTTTTGATGTTCAAAAGAGAAAGATAACAAAAGTTTGTTAAGGAATAATGTTCTCGGATTGGTTCGAGGACGCTGATTCTTAAATATTTTACTCTTAAAGCTCTATTATAGATTTGTTTACAGTTTTTTCTTCTTCTTTTCCATAGAGGGTCTTTCACATTATATAGCCTTATTTGGACCATCTTGATCCTACACTTGTTGATCATCTGAGCCCTTACTTGAGTACCCGTCCCATCAGACACCCTCTTTAGCTTTCTGTGAGTTGCATTCGCTGAGGCAGCATTATTCAGAGGTCTTCTCCACATAAATGCGGCCAGAAAAGTAGTTTTAGTGTATTTAATGCGGTGGTAGCAGCGTTCCCTTAGATATTTTTGAGTTTCCTTCCTTCTTGCACATTCATGAGACACGTTCCTATTGCTGGAGCTTCTTGGAGGGTTACCTTAGTTGTTGGAATACGTGCTTGAGCTGTCTTCATCATATCCGAGGAGGAGCTTCTCCTCGGATAACCTTCCGT
This sequence comes from Quercus robur, assembly GCF_932294415.1. Lineage (NCBI taxonomy): Eukaryota > Viridiplantae > Streptophyta > Magnoliopsida > Fagales > Fagaceae > Quercus > Quercus robur. Next base: position 12,776,960 of record NC_065535.1, on the reverse strand, counting down.
TCATCCCTCATTTATAAGTCTTTCACTAGGGAATCCAAATAACTACTTGCTTCTCCTCGGACAATTTAGCTGTCCCGGACAAAGACCCAAGGCCCAACATGTTATTCTGGGCCTTTATCCCTACACAAATGATTTTATAAATTGTCACACATAATGAATTGAAGAAGGTTTTAACAAACCAATTTAGAGGAAATTTTTTACATGGGTATAATAATAATAATTTTTTATTATTTTCACGAATTAGCATTCTCCTGAGTTTTTCTTTTCAGCAACCAAAAAAAGAAGCATTTTCTTGAGTTTTGACATTAGTCACATAAGGGCAGAAACACTGCTCTTCTTGCCAAGCTGAATTGGAGGTTACATTCGGAGGATGATGCCTTGTGGGTGAAAGTGTTGAAAGGAAAATATTGTAGCAACAGGAGACTTAATGCTGTCAATATGGATAGGTTGCCTTGCTTGCAGATTTGGAGAGCCATAAAGAAGGGTAGAGATACCTTCAATAAAGGCAGCATGTGGGTGGTTCATAGAGGCAGTCCTCTTAACTTTTGGGTGGACAATTGGACTTGTAAAGGCCCTATACGCAGCCTCATTCATGGTCCTTTACCTCGTGATGCAAGCCAATGGAAGATTAAAGATGTCTTGGTGAATGGAGGTTGGGATTGGAGCCGAATTCCCTTTGAGCTTACCCCTGAAATTAAATCGACTATCCAAGCCATTCCTATTTCCTTAGCGGATGGAGGTAGGGATAGGATTGGTTGGCGAGGTAATGCTAGAGGTTGCTTTGATCTCAAAAGTGCCTATTCCTTTGCTAGAGAGGTGGATGATGCGGAGAATATAGGGGCTGGTTGGATTTGGAAACTAGAAACTCTCCCAAAAATTAAGACTTTCATATGGAGATGTGTGCACAATAGCATAGGAGTGAAAGATTGTCTTGCTAGAAGAGGTTTTATGGATGATAAAGGGTGTCCCGTGTGCCATAGAGAACCAGAAACCATACTACATGCCCTTAGAGACTGTCCAAGGGTAAAGCATATATGGATTCAGCTGGGTGTAAAGGGAGATAGTAATCTTTTTTGGAGGAGCAACCTGCATAATTGGTTGCAAAACAATGGGAAAGGGAGCTGTAGTACTATTCAAGGGAAGCCACCATGGAGAATCTTGTTTAACTTTGCTGTGTGGAGCATTTGGAAGAGCAGGAATTCTTGTGTTTTTAATAGAAAGAGCCCTAATCTGAATCTGCATAAGGAGATTTTTAACCAAGCTACTGAGTTTATGTTTTGTGTTGCTTCCCCTCGTAACCAAGTCCGAAAAATCAGCAAGAGAATCAGATGGGAAAAGCCGCCGGTAGGATGGAAAAAGTTGAACACAGATGGATCGGTTTTAGGGAGAGTGGAGAGGGCTGGCTGTGGAGGAGTAGTTAGGGATGAGCATGGGAATTGGGTTGCCGGGTTCACAAGACATGTAGGAGCAACCAATAGTTTTGCTGCTGAGCTTTGGGGGCTTAGGGATGGTCTTGTCCTGTGCAGCAGGTTGAATATCTCCTGCCTAACCATTGAACTAGATGCCAAAGTGATAGTGGATGTACTTCAAAATTCTGAATATGTAAATCATATAATATCTCCTATATTGGACGATTGCAGAAATTTGATGACTAGATTTCAGCAAGTCCAAGTGAGTCACTGTTATCGCCAAGCTAACCATTGTGCTGATTTGATGGCTAGACTAGGGGCGGAACAAGATATAGAGTATAGAGTGTTTGCTAGTCCGCCTGTGGACTTAGCTAAGGCTTTGGAGGATGATTGTAATGGTGTTGCCTCCAATAGACTTTGTACTGAGCAAGTTGGTTGAGTTTTAATGAAATCGTCTTTTTACCAAAAAAAAAAAAAAAAAAGACATTAGTCACATAAGTCAATTTCTTTTCGGACACGGTCCATAACCAAACAAACTGGTCCACATGTACAAGCCCGTTAGCACTATCATCGAATTCAAATTTAAAAAATCCCGTGTTTTTCCATTATTTTTACATTCAAAAAACACAAAACCCATTGTTTTTCCGCCAAAATATCAATAGAGGGAAGCGAGTGAAACTGAAGACCGAGAAGCAAAGAAAGCGAAAATGGAGATGAAAAGTCCTCCACCATGTCCAAGCACAGTGACTGTGCGTAGAAACCCTCACAGAAAAGCCAGAGCTACACCGGCCACAACCGCCCCTCAAATTCCCAACGTTCCTCCATCTTCTTCAACAACCACAAGAGACATTCCCTCATTCCCAATTCACGATATTCTTGCAATCGAAATCCCCCAAAACCCTAAACCACCAGAGGACCCTTCACCATCTTCATCTTCAAAAGGCCCAATCTCTGAGGATCTCAAAGTCTACCTCAGAATTCGGCCTCTTTTGCTGCCCAAGCTTTTGGGGCGAAATGCCACCGTTGGAGATCAAAACCCTAGGGCCAGAGCCAAGAACGCGTGGCCACAGAACCCAGCGAAGAAGAACGCTGCGAGGGACAAGAGCGCGAAGACGAAGAAGACCGATGAAGGTTGTATTACAGTCAATGATTCTCACTCGGTGACGTTATCGCCGCCCTTGGCCCTAAAAGAGTCGAAGCGAATCAAGTCTGAGGTTTACGAAGGATTTTCCCATGTGTTTTCGACCGAATCGTCTCAGGTTTCTCTTTCTTTTCGCTTCTGTTTGGTTACCTAGAAAATGCAAGAAAAGATAACATTTTTTTTTTCCTGTGTAACTTAGTTTTGGAATTTCTCGTTGAAATTGACAAATAGGGTGAAGTGTATGAGAGAATGGTGAAGCCTCTAGTGGAGGATTTTCTTAGGGGTAAAAGTGGAATGCTTGCTGCATTGGGGCCAAGTGGTTCCGGCAAGACTCACACAGTTTTCGGAACTCCAAGGGAACCTGGTATGGTACCACTTGTGCTTCAACAGATTTTTAAACAGTCCGAGGGAAGTGGTTCAAAGTCGAGGTAACTAGCAATCTTGTAAAATGTGCTAATTATTTGATGGATTCCTACATTCGATTTGAGAATTCTATGATTTTTTTTTAGTCCATTGAATTGTATTCATGTGGTTTTGCCAGAGAGACTTAATTGTAAATTAATTTAGGGAATAATAGCGTTATTAGTACATTTGTCGTTCAATTGTTCAATTTAATGCTGTCTCCATGTGTTGTCTACATCTAGAGTCCTCTAATTCATGGAATAAATTACCATATATTTTTTTATTCATAATGATATAATTTCAGGTCATTTTGTATTTCGATTTTTGAAATATATTCTGAACGGGGAAAAGGAGAGAAGGTATACGATTTGTCAGCTGGTGGAACTGAATTGAGCATGCAGCAATCAACTATAAAAGGGCTCCAAGAGGTTTGTAGCTGTTTCTGTATTATGTTGTCTTGTTTCATTGACTGATGTAGAGTCATGAACTCATGATGGGTAATTACCTTAAATATATGTTGATGATGGGTATTAATCTTCAAACATGACTTGTTCGTGTACTTGATTAATGTAAACAGGTTGCCATATCTGATGCTGGGCAGGCAGAATCATTAATAGCTTGTTCAATGATAAAACGAGCCACGGGAATGACAAATGCAAATAGCCAGTCAAGGTGCATGGTGCAAGAAAAGACACCCCCCCCCCCCTTATTAGTGCTATTGTTATTG